>NC_061111.1:207611702-207800729 GCF_002878395.1 Capsicum annuum | reverse complement strand
CAATATTATATAACAGGAATAATAAATGAAAAAGAATATTTAATACTCTTAAACACAGGACAAGAAGGAAATTATATAGCAAATATCTAGTAAAAAGAGAAGAAATAAAATCTAATAGTAATATATGCCCAGATCTACTAAGGAGTCTAATAAACATTAAAGATATAGCTGAAAAGAAATAATAATAGGAGTTAGAAAAATAAAAATAGAATTTGAAATAAAGAAAGATATTCAAAAAGCAGACATAATATTAGGAATAAAATGGTTAGAACAAGTAAAACCATACAATATAGAACACACACAATTATCTATAACATATAATAAAGAGAAATTATTCATAAAAAGAGTTTTAACATGATATGAAAATATATTTACTTGTAAAAATACTAGTAGAAGGATTAGATACAGGAGCAGAAACAAACTTATGTAGATACAACTGTTTTTACCAGAAAGTAAATGGGATAAATTAAAAATACCAATAGTAGTCAAAGGATTTAATAATGAAGGAAGCTTAATTACATATAAAGCTAAAAATGTAAAAATACAGATATGGGATAAAACAATAACAATAGAAGAAATCTATAATTATGAACTGAATTCAAAAGATATGCTTTTAGGAATGCCATTTTTAGATAAATTATATCCACATATAATAACTAAATTAGATTGGTGGTTTACAACACCATGTAAACAAAAAGTAAGAGCAAAAAGAGTTATTAATAAAATAAGAAGGAAAACTGATTGTATAGAAGGAAGTGAAAAAATTACACAAAAGTTAGAAAATATAAAAAATACAGAAGACACAGTAGAACTAGTTGTATTTTTGATAAATAAAAAAGAAATAACTATATTTTCAATAGATAAGGTAGAAATAATAAAGAAAAAATTAAGGCAATTATATAGTAAAGATCCATTAAAAGGATGGGAAGAATATAAAACTACTATAAAAATTGAATTAATAGATATAAATAGCATAATAACTCAAAAACAATTAACATATAATTTTAAAGATTTAAAAGAATTTAAAATGCATAGATATGAATTATTAGAAAAACAATATATACAAAAAAGCAATAGTAAACACAATAGTCCATCATTTATAGTAAATAAACATAGTGAACAAAAAGAGGAAAAAGTAGAATGGTTATTGATTATAGAAACCTAAATGCAAAAACTATGACATATAATTTTCCAATACCAAATAAGATACTAAAAGTAAGACAAATACAAGGATATAATTATTTTAGTAAATTTGATTGTAAATAAGGATTTTACCACTTAAAGTTAGATTAAAATTCCAAGGAATTAACCGCATTTACGGTACCACAAGGATTTTATGAATGAAACGTATTACCATTTGAATATAAAAATGCACCAGGTAGATACCAACACTTTATGGATAATTTTTTTAAACAATTACCTAATTGTATAGTATACATAGATGATATACTACTATATACAAAAACTAAAGAGGAACATTTAAAATTATTAGAACAATTTACAGATATAATAGAAAAAACAGGAATAAGTTTAAGTGAAAAGAAAGCCGAAATTATGAAAAACCAGATAGAGTTTTTAGGAATACAAATAGATAAAAGTGGAGTAAAAATGCAACAACATATTGTATAAAAAATAATAAATTCACAAGAAGAATTAGATACAAAAAAGAAATTACAATCATTTTTAGGATTAATACACCATGTAAGAGAATATATACCAAAATTAGTAGAAAACCTAAAGCTTTTACAGAAAAAATTTAAAAAGGATATAGAATATAATTACAACGAAGAAGATAAAAAACAAGTTTAGAAAATAAAAATACTTTGTAAAGAGTTACCAAAATTACAATTCCTAGACGAAAATAGAAAATTTATATATATAGTAGAAGCAAATGCTAGTGAATATAGTTATGGAGGAGTACTTAAATATATATATGAAGAAGAAAAATTAGAACATCATTGTAGATACTATCCAGGTATGTTTAATGAAACAGAAATAAAATGGGAAATAAATAGAAAAGACTTATGTTCATTATATAAATGTTTATTAGCATTTGAGCCATATATTGTATACAACAAATTTATTATACGAACAGATAATACACAAGTACGTTGGTGGTTAACAAAGAAAATACAAAATTCAGTTACAACGAAAGAAATTCGGAGACTAGTATTGAATATATTAAATTTACATTTACAATTGAAGTAATTAGTACTAACAAAAATGTTATTGTAGATTATATATCAAGATAAAGCTACACAGACTGATATAATAGAAGATGATGCTTTAGAAAAAATACTCAAAACTCTAACTACTTTTTCAATGAAAGTGGACAGTATGGGTAATGAAATAGAAAAGCTAAAGACTAATGAAATTAAACTAAAGTCTAAAACTATGAATCATCTAACTCAGCAGTGTGCAGAGCTATTTCAATCGGAAGACAATAAAATTCCAGAGCTAAAAGGAGACGTTGGGACACTCCATAAAATCCATAACGTTTATCAATTTACAATTGTAGTTACAAGCAAAGGAGTTAGCGGACAAAGATACCAGAACATGAACATGAATAAGATATTTGAAAAACTATTTATACCAAAAGTACAAAAACACCCCTTGTTCATATCTCCACAAATTACCACATATCGAGATAGTTTAAACCAAGATAAAAAAGCTTATAACCATATAGCCCGAGGATATATAGAAAATATGTACAAAGTAAAAACTTTGCTAAACCTTAACCCCAGAGCTACAAATATCCAAGAACCAAACACAAACTATATAACCCAAAAATTGCAAGGTTACAACAAGCTAATCACACTACCCAAAACCAACCCAAGCTTAATAAAAACTTATTTTGACTATGGATTATTAAATACCATATATACCCAAGATAGAGAAGAACTAACAGCTATAAAAGAATTACATAAAGTAATCACCACCTATAAAAGAGTAACCAAAGGAAATCTATTTTATATAAAGTTTTATACTGTACCAGCAGAGATATTATACGACGAAATCAAACCAGTTATACAAATTGTAAAAATAGGATTACCAGATATATGATTATACCAGAAGATATTGGATAATGACGTTACTTAACCCAGAAAAATAATCTACTGCAAGAGCAATTAGGAATGGATTTATTTCAGACGGATTATTAACAAGATATTGCAAGATAATTAGACATAAATATCCAGACCATTAATGTTCGAGATGTAATGGAGAAGATAATATTATCCCAGAAGTCCGAATAGAATAAAAAATCAACCAAGAAGATAAGGACGCCAGCTAGAAGATAAAATTCAACGGAGCAATAATGAAAGAGAAAGACGACAAAATAGTAAAAGTTATGAAAGAAAATGACATGTGAATAATTTCCTTGACTTTAGATACGTAAGTTATTATAGCATTTACTAGTTTTTGATAACTTTTTGACTTTTCTTTGGCAAAGTCCCATTATTGTATAGCTTTAGTCTTTATTAATTTTGTCTTTTTATAGAATAGTCTTAAGATTTTTTGTAAAGTCTTTTGCAAATAGGACAAGTGTAAAGTAGAAAATAGCTAACATGTAAAACGTGTAAATTAGGAATAGGAGTATTAATAGTTTCTTTTTCTCTTATAAATATGTAAGCCATTCGGCAAGATAAAGGCATGATTTTTATGTGTTGAAAGCAAGCCTCCTCCTTTGGAAAATTTTTTTTGAATATTTAATAAAATGTAGATATATTTCCAAGGAAAATCTATGGATAAACAAAGTCCAGAATTATCAAACCTACCCGAACAGGTATATTTATTTACGATTATGAATAGCTAAATTCATAAATTTCTAACAATCATGATATGATAAAATAAGTTCATGTTAGTTACTTTATAGTAGAATTATTCAAAAAATAGCATGTTAAGAAGTTTATTAGCAAAGTGGAAAAGGAGAAAAATCCCTAAGAACTATGCCATCGTAAAGGTGAAACTGGTAAGGCAAGAAAACTGTGGTGGGGAGTAGCCAGAGTAGAGGCGCTGTTTAAGGGAAAAGTATCCAGATTACCATGCTAATAGTGACTGAAGAACATGTTATTTAAGAATAATCTAGTATATAGTATTCTAAAATGATCATATTTTGTTATGCGTATGATTGAAGGGAATATTTTGAAAATAGCATCATATGAAAAAGCATGACTACCTATTTATCTGATGGAATGATAGATAAATTTATAGTACTTGTTTTGTATGTACTTAGAGATATAGAAATTAGTAGATATAAGAAAAATTATATGCGAAGAGGTATTTTATTTTAATGAAGATTTATTATGTTCTATAGAAAACTTACGCCTATATAATGAAAGCTACTGCTCATATTTAGATAGTTGTTACTCAGATGGATATTATACAGATTAGAAATATTAGAATATATTAGAAAAATTAGAGAAGACCAAAGTGACCTATATGAAGAAATTAATTATAGAAAACGACTCAAAGAAATAATGGAAAATCTAAAAGAAAAATTTATATGGATAAAAGAAACATTATAAAATTTAGAAAAAAGTACAGATAATAGTTTATATAACATAAAAAACTCATTAAGAGAAGAAGAAAGAGAGATAATTAATAGTATTAATAACCTTATTTCAGATATAAATTATAGTACAATCAGAATAGAATATTACAGAGAAATTAGTAAACAAGCAACTACTTTAGAATAAAATGATAGACTACGAGTATTTATAATACTGGAAACAAAATATGGAAGAAATAAGATTAATAGAAGTACTTATGAAAGGCAATTTAATTGAATATTTTGAAACAAAAGATATAGAATATTTAGAATACCTTCAAAATAATATACAAGAATTACAAAGACTAACAGAAAAACCAAAGAATATTACAGTAAAACATTTAATCAATTACCATATAATCACCCCCCAAGATATGAACATTAATAAAATTAAAATAAATAAACTAAAAATAAAAATGATTAGAGAAGTTAAGAAATATCCACGCACAAACAAAAATAGATCCATTAGAGCTATAATAGATCTATTTAATTTACCCAAGTTTTCCGTACCCCCTACAATTAGTATCCGCACCCAAGTTATCCGCACCCCCTACAATTCAATTACTTCATGGGATGACTTCTCTAGAAAGTTCCTTATCAGATTCTTTCCATCAGGTAAGACTGGGAAACTTTGCAGTAAGATAGTGAACTTCAAAGAGAAACCTGATGAAAACCTCTATCATGCTTGGGAATGCTTCAAGGCTCTTCTTCAGGAGTGTTCACACCACCAACAGTCTAATGAGGTACTTGCTCATATTTTTGTAGAAGCTCTTGATCACAATATGAAGATTTTTCTAGATTCAGCCGCAGGTGGTCAAGTCCTGGAGTTGAATTATGATGAGTTGTACACATTACTAAATCGCATAGAAAAAAGAAATCAAGAGTGACATTCAGATTCTAGAAGTGTCATGAAAATAATTATGGGAGTATTGGAGGTGGACCAATTTACCGCCTTATCAGCACAGGTTTCTGCATTACAAATTTGATGTGAGGTATGTGGTAGTAGTGGTCATTTAGAATCCATGTGTGCTTCAAATCTGGAATCAGTCATGAATGTGGGTAATGCGCAAAGGCCAAATTACGGTAATGACTACAATATGAATTGGCAGCCTCAGCCATTAAATTAACCATGGAATGCTCCACAGCTACAGGCACAATAAAATTAATCAAGTAGAAACATAGAGGAGATGATGAAATATATCTTGGCTAATCAGACACAGTTTGCTGTAGACTTAAAAAATTTGCAAGCAGCGACAAGAAGTCTAGAGTTGCATATGGGAAAAAAATCAAAAAGCAGTAAATAACAGGCCACAAGGTGGGTTGCCAGCTGACATAAAAATTCAAAGAAGGTTATAACAATCACCTAGAGAAGTGGTAAAGAGCTTCAAGGAGAACCTCTAAAGACAACTAAGGAGGTAGATACTAATGTGGTGACCCAACAGGTAAATGAAGAAGTTGCTGAAAATTAAAGAAAGTCTGAGTACTTGAAAGAAAAAGTTGTTGAACTAGAAGTGAAAAAGATACTGCCACTACCCTTCTCTCAAAGACACATAAAAGAGAAGGAGGATGCCTTATTTAGAAAGTTCTTTTATACATTTAGAGGACTTCATATTAACTTACCTTTGTAAGATGTTTTGTAGAGTATGCCTAAGTATGAAAAGTACTTGAGGGATATGGTAAAAAATAAGGTGAAACTATAGGCTATGGGAGCTCTAACACTCATAGAAGAGTATAGTGCTATGATGACATCAAAAATTTCTAAGAAATTGAAAGATCAAGGGATGTTTGTAATCCCTATTCAAATTGAGAGTAAAGTAGTCCATGCATTGAGTGATTTGGGGGAAAGCATAAATTTGATGCCCCTATTGCTGTTTAAAACATTGGGCTTGTGAGAGCTTAAATTAACATCAGTGGTTATACAGCTCGTAGACGGATTCATAACGTATCTGAAAGGAGTAATAGAGGATGTCCTCATAAAGGTTGATAAATTCATTACACCTGCTGAATTTTTTGTTCTTGATTTTGAGGGAGATGAATAGGTACCAATTATCTTGGGGCATCTATTCTTAGCAATTGAAGGGGCCTTGATTGATGTTAGAGAAGGCACACTCAAAATGAGGGAAGATGATAAAGAGGTGGTATTTGATATTTATAAAACACCCATCATAAGATCTCAAATTAAAGATTTGTGTGTGATCAATGCTATTGAAGGGGAAAAATGTGGGGTGGTTAATCCACCAAAGATCTCTTCAGATTACCTGATTGAGTGGCCCAAGTTGAATCCACTGTTTCCCAATATGATGAAGGTTGAAGATAAAAGAGGTCTGAAACGAATGAAAAAATGGCTCCCAAAAGAAAGTAAAAGGGTGAAGGAATATGATTGAGTTGAGTTGGGTCGTGCCGCGACACTAAATCAAGAGCTGTTTAGGAGGCAACCCAAGTTAAGTTGGTATGTTTTCTTTTTAATTTTTATTTCATTTAGTTTTTATTTTGGTTGAGTCATAGGTTAATGGGAAGTCTGAGTACTATAAACTTGAGCCTGAAGCATGGCTAAAGATAAGTGTGGGGTTCTATGGATCTCCTTTATGTATGAAGACGCTACTAGCTAGGCCTAGAGGCCTCAGGAAGTATTTCTATCTCTTATTTAAAAAATTTACTTTGGGAACAAAGAATATTTTTAAGTGTGGGGTGGAAATTCTCAAATTTTGGCTCAATTTAAAATTTTTTTAGGATAGGAATAAATGAGATATTTGAGTTGGTACTATTTTTGATTACATGGTGCAAGTGTTTTATTTGGTAAAAGCATGTTGATTGTCTGAATTACTATTTTTGAGACTCTTAGGCTCATGTTTTTGACTCTTATACTTGTTGGATTAAATTTGACTTTATGCTATTGTTTGATTGGGAGTCTATGATTATCCTATTGAGTTAAGAATGTGCCATGTGTGATGTGAGATTTTTGTATATTCCTTGTTGCATATGATGTCTAGAACTTGACCGGTGTGTGTGTCAAGCGAAATAAAGAATGTGGGTTTAGGAGATGATATAGACATTTCTTTGATAGCCTTATTTTATACTTTCTTGTGCCTATCCTTGTGCATTATCCTAGTTAACCCCCATTGAGCCTTTAACTTTTCTTTGGCATCTCATAACTAGCCTAATCCCTTTTGTGATAGACCATAATTTGATCCAAAAATCTCCTAAGTGCTTTAAAAAATTGATTTAGTAAGGAGTTTGAGAAATAAGAGAAAATAGGTGAAAATGATGTCCCAAGGTAATAGTTATGGGTGTGTATAATTGATGTATGGTGGATGGATGTGATATAATTTATGCTAGAAATATTTCCATGATTGTGAAAAAAGAGAAAAATTGATTCTTGTGATAGTAAACTATGTGTCCACCAAGTGTTTGTGACAATGCTTAAAAGAGATGGGTCAAAAACAAAAGCATGGGGTAGACAAAAATGGTCTAAATTTGGTTGTTCGAGATTGATTTTAAATGTATGATGTAGTGTATTAAAGTTCTTAGAGAGGTTAGTCACTATTCCAAAATAGTTCCTACCTACCCCTTAGCCTACATTACAACCCAGAAAAGACCTAATTGATCCTAAGTTTGTCATTCCAATATTAGTAGAGCATTACACTAAGGAAAAACCTATGGTTCATTGTGTGTAACTTGTGAATTCTTTGTGAGAGTGAGCGTAATTTGATCATTATACCCGTTATGTGATAAATTATGAGTGATTATGAGTAACTCTCTTGTTGTGAGGGCACATGTTTGATGAATGTGGGTGATTTGTATGATGTCCTTGATTGAATGATAAGCATGAGTTTTCCACTTAGGTGAGTCAATTCTTGAGGCTAGGATGTTTTGGAGTAGTGTTCTTGAGCTTTCAATTATGTAAATTAACATACTTGTGTAGAAACTTGCATTCTGTGTAGTCATTGTAGTACTAGCTTGAGTGTCTTTATTTTAGTAGAAGTGTAGCGTCACCTCAGATTTTTATGCTTAGAGTGAAGATTTGTTTGAGGAAGAACAATAATTTAAGTGTGGGAAGATGATCTGAGGTGATTTTATACAATTTGGTGTCGTTATTCTAGCTGATTTCGCCTCATTTTGAGAGCAATTTGTGTTCTTAACGTGTTCATATTGATATAAATAAGCATTTAAGTGTCCAAGTATGTATTTACAATGTCCAAAGTATTTTTCAAACAAGTTTGTTCATAATTGAGTCATTTAGAGTTCAACCCGGAAAACTAGTTTTACTAGCTTGAGCTAGGTGTACGTCTAATTGGTTACGGTGGATTCTAATGTGTTTAATTTGTTCCAAATGTTTTAAATATGTAATTATGAGTGTAATAACTTATTTGTAATGTGAAAAGTTTAATTTGATTAAGTCAAGAGTCGGATTAATAAGTAGAAAATCATTACGAATTTGCCTTATCTTATAGCTCTTGTTTTGATTCGTCGTTGAGAATATTGTGTTGTTTTAATCTTTAATATGTGGTGTGTGATATTGTAGGAGGATTTGTGAGCTCAATATGGTTATATATTGATGATTTAAAGGGCAAAAATTCATTGAAAATACACTACAAAAGGCATAGGCAAAGGATAGGACGATAAAGACTCCAAAATTTTGGACTCAATTTTCAGATGGTGGGTACGAATGCGTGCGTCGCACCCTCCATTTCAGTGATCCCTTCACTTAGAAAATATTTTAAGAGTCAATTCTAGTGAAGGCGTTCGATATGCGTGCATCGCACGCTATATTACCGTGCCACAATGCATGCGACTCATGCTTATTCCACTGCTGGTACAAAATCACATATAAATGGCATGCAATTTAAGGCTTGTTAGGGAATATTTTCCTAATCCTAGGTAATTACTTGGACACTTTGGGAAAAATTGGTTCTGGACACGACGGATAATATAGTCTTGAATAATTCTTGGACAAAAACGGTGGATTCAGTGCCTTAATTTTTACGTGGCTGCTACTACACGGATTACGTTTTTAATTATTTTAATTTAGTCTTTAATTATCATATCACGTATTCAATTATTTGAATAATGATTATGAATATTATCGGCTAAAAATCCTCTTTCCGGGGGTTAAAGCCAAGAACATGATTACTATTGTTTTGGATTAATTTCGATTAATTTTGCTTATCATATTTGGTTGTTTGTTTATTATTAATTTAATTATTTTATGGATTGATCACCCGTAAAATACATATATTGTCGACCTTTTGATCTCAAGAGAGGGAATAGAGAGATAGAACATGGGAATAAACAAAGTTTGGGTTTTTATTCTTTTATAAAATAAAGAATTAAACTTAGCGTATAGGACAAGGATGCACTTAGATGCCTTACTTGATTCAAACATAGGATGATAACTTTAATTCACTTAATTGGATTATTACATCCTCGCTCAACGATGTAGTTGTAATGTCCATATTAGGTAAAATATTAGAGATTGGGAAACCATAATCATGAAATTAACTGTAAGACCCCACAAAGTTCCCTCGTAGTTCGAGCCTTAGAGCGTGTTAAGTGAAGCGTAATTTCGGGCCTAAAAGATTGAGAAGATACTTCCCAAGTCATTTGTGTTTAAACCATATAGAATTTTCTTAAATTTGACTTTTTTTCATGTAGAGAATTGAATTAGCTTTCCAACGATACCAATTTTGTCCAAATCCGGTATCGGGGTGAGAAGTTATGGCCGTTTTACTGAGAGTTGTCGGAACCGCCCAGGTGCGACGGATGATCATATGGACTGTCGAGTCTGCGACGGACCATCGCAACCAAGGTAGTAACTCCCTTTTCTGGCCTAAGTGCGACGGCCAAAATGATGGACCATCAAGGATGCGATGGACCATCGCTGTGACCGTCGCACTCAGGCAGTGTGGTCTCATCCTAGCCAACGTGTGACGGACGATCCGATGGACCATCGGGTATGCGATGGACCATCGCTGAGACCGTCGCATTGATACAGTGTGTTCATTTTTTGGTCAATGTGCGATGGACGATCTGACGGACCGTCAGACTTGCGATGGACCGTCGCAACCCCTGTTCAGTGTTTTTAATTCATTTTAACAAGGGGCTTTTCGGTCTTTCCACTCTTTTATCAACCAGATATATTCCAAGTGAAGAAAATGGCTTCATTCATCATCCAAAATACAAGAGAGCTAGGGTTTCTCCCTCAAGATCAAATCTAAAACCCTACTCTAAGAAATCCAAGAACTCACCATCGATTCTATAAATTGAGTTGAGATTTGAGTTTCCCAAGTTCAAAGGTTGCAAGAACTCTCTCTCAAGAGTAAGAAGAAGGGTTTAGAGAAAGCTCGTTCATCCAATATTATAATCTAAGGTATGTGGGGTTTTGAACAAGGGTAATCCTTTCATCCTTGTGCTCAAAGGCTTATTTAAACTATGATTTTCTGCAATCTATGAGATTTTACATGAATTTGAATTAGGGGTTTTCACCCATTATTATTGATTGAAATATTTTGATGTTTCCCACGAATTGAGAGTCTAATGGCATGATTTTCACATGTTTTCTTGAGAAATTGCAGTTGAGTCTATACCTCATGATTTTAATCCTTGAGAAAATTAATAGTTGAAATGTTTGAGATATTGAAGTATATGAGTAGGTGGAGATTTTGAGACAAGTTGCAGAAATTTTCAGATTTCTACATGAGTTATGAATCTATATGCTATATATTATGCTTTTGATGAGTTTTAACTTGAGATTTAATTATGGGTTATTGAGCCCTACTTGAGATTTGTAATTTTATGAACTCTTATACTATAAGCAACAATGATTTGAGTATTCTGAGATTATTGAGAAATGTTTTGACCTAATGGTCATGGGGTTTTGAAGTCCACTTCACTACATGAGATTATAGATTTGATTATTGGGTTCTTGATGAACATGAGATTATTTTAAAGTGGATTTCTATGAGATGAGCGAGATAAACTAAAAGTAGTAGTATTTAGCACCGAGTTGGGTAAGTTACTATGCTTTCTTACTCCAAAACTACGTGCCACTGTAGGTTTGAGATTTTAGGCCTAACGCCGAGATATTGGCACCGAGGCCGAGATAAGTGATCACTGAATTGAGGTTATACTCCTTGGCAAGAGTATGACGCTCCTCCCCAACGTGCGGTCTCTTCCTTAGGAGGACAAACATTGGACTCCATGTAGCTCGCATGGTTTATGTTCGTTAAGAGAACCTCCCTTGATACAAGTTATTTTCCTAATAGTAAAGTTGCAGATTTTCTCCCTAAGACTAAAGTATTTTCCCTTGATATAAGTATTTTTCCCTAAAGCTTGAAATGAGATATTTTCCTAAAGTGAATGAAATGCCTTCAAGTATGTTTCAAAGTTATATGATTCCAAATTCCAAGTACTTGAGTTCAAAAGAGTTAGGCGTTCTTGAGCATTAAAGAAGGTTTACTCTCCATGAGACATATGAATGAGTTGAAAGTATTATTTAAAGTTTCCTTTAGCTTATGGATAATGAGAATAAGAGAAGATTACCAATTTCAAAGTTAAACTATGATGAATCACGAGATTTGTGTTACATGCTCCATTCTACATGATTTATGAGCTTTATATTTTATACTTATTCGAGCCATGTGAGTCATTACTTATTGCATGCATGATTTGATTAAAAAGTATTGATGTTGTTTTATATAAATGCATGCACCCCCACATACTCAGTACATTCCCAAGTGCTGATCCACATATACGTCTTTGTGCTATATTGTGTTATAATGTAGGTTCAGGTGCTCAGTCCCAGCCTTGTCAGTGCCTTTTGAGTACCTTTGTCTACATTCCTACAGTGGTGAATCCTCATGGTTTGAGGACTTATCTTCAGACATTTCTGCATTTGAGAGACTATTTTTTTACTTTTAGTTCATTTCGAGTCAGTTGGTACCTGTCCCAATGACTGTCTAGTTCATGGATTAGTAGATGCTTTGTCAGATTAGTTTCCAGATTGTGATTGTGTTGATAATTCCAGTATTGTGGTCATTTGGACCAAGTATTTTCTTCGTATCTCCCTTCATACGGTATGACTATGCTAATGTTTGAATTATTTTATCTTGAAATGAGTATTATTAGTAGAAACAGGCCCAAAGGGTTAGCTTGGAGCTACTTGTATCCTTAAGCACCATGTGATGTCCTGGGAGGTAATTTCGGATTGTTACAAACTTGGTATCAAAGCCTAAGGTCTTAAGGAGTCCTAGTGAGTCTGACAAGCCATGTTGAGTAGATTCTTGACCATCGGTGTGTAGCTTGCCACATCTATGACAAGAGGCTACAAGACGTTTTAGGAAATGTTGTTTCTTTCTTTTGAATTCTATTGTACCTATAGTTGTGCCTCTTATCTAATAATTCGTGCTCTTCTATTTCAAAAAATGCCACTCCAAAGAGCGAATGCCCGTAGGAACGATGATGAGAAACCCCCACCTGTTGATCCTTTGAATGAGACTGTGTCTCATGCCAAGTTTTAGGTGGCCTTTCAGGTGTTAGTCCAAGCGGTCTCCGCCAATGTTTGGGCCAATAACCAGGCTACAGTTGCTAATCAGTAGAGAGGTGATGTAGCTGCGGCTAGGATTCGTGATTTTATGCGGATGAATCCGCCAAAGTTTTATGGGTCTAAGGCAGATGAAGACCCATAGTTGTACCTTGAGAAGGTGAGAAAGATCACATAAGTGATGCATGTTTCTGAGGAAGAAAGTGTTGAGTTGGCATCCTACAGACTGAAGGACATTGCTTATGATAGGGTTGTATCATAGAGGAAGGGTAGAGGTGATAATGCTACTCCTATGACTTAGCAGGTGTTCCAAGATGCATTCTTGGACAAGTTCTTTCCACTTGAGATGAGGAAGGCAAAGATTGAGAAGTTTATAAACTTGAGGTAGGGCTCTATGCTGTTAAAGAGTACTTCTAGAAGTTTAACCAATTGGCTAAGTATGCTCCTGATTTGATTTCTGACACCTGAGATAGTATGAGCAAGTTTGTGACCAGTGTTTCTAGGTTGGTACTGAAGGAGTGTAGGCCTGTAATGCTGCATAGGGATATGGATCTAACTAGGTTGATGACGCATGCCCAGCAGGTAGAGATGGATAAGATTAGAGAGAGATAGAGTGAGGGGTAACAAGAGGGGTAGATCTGAGCAACATGAGTTTACCCAGCCTAGGTCCTATGGAGGGAACCACCCTCAGTTTCAGAGATGTCCGTCTATGCCAGCGCCTTCATCAGCTAGTGCTCCCGTGCCTAGAGGTAGACAAGAGAAAAGAGGCAGGTCTTTTGTGCCTAGGTCGCAGAACAGTGTTGGTAGCAGGCCCCATTATCCTTCTTATGCTAAGTGTTGTAGGGATCATCCCGGGAAGTGTTTTGTAGATTTTAGGGGTTGTTTTGGTTGTGGAAAGAAGGGCCACAGACTTAGAGATTGTCCTCATAATAGACGGGGGAACAAAGATGCCCGATCTCAGGCACAGGCTAGTAGTGCACCAACTCCTATACCCCATCCCGCCTCTGCTCAGGGCGCTTCATGTAGTACTGCTGGCAGTTAGAGCCAGAACATATTGTATGAGTTACCATCCCGTCAGGTGTAGGAGGACTCTCCTAATGTTGTTACTAGTATGCTCCATGTCTTTTTCCTTGATGTTTATGTGTTGTTGGACCCCAGGTCAAGTCTCTCTTATATGACCCCACTTGTAGCTGTGAATTTCAAAATGAGTCCCAAAAAGATTTCTGAGCCCTTCCTAGTTTCTACACCAGTAGGAGAGCCAGTTGTTGCTAAACAAGTGTATAGAGATTGTCCTATTACTGTTCTTCATAGAGTCATACTTGCAGATTTGATAGAGTTAGACATGGTGGATTTTGACCTTATTCTGGGTATGGATTGGCTTCATTCTTGTTATGCATCTATAGACTGTCGTACCCGTGTGGTTAAGTTTCAATTTCCTGATGAACCAACTTTTGAGTGGTCCGGGACTTCGGTATCTCCCAAGAGTCATTTTATCTCCTATCTCAAAACCAGAAAGCTAATATTTAAGGGTTGCATCTATCACCTAGTTAGAGTCAAATACACTAAGTCTGAGGCTCTAACTATTCGGTTAGTTGATATTGTTAATGAGTTTTTAGATGTTTTTTTAGAAGATCTCCCAGGGGTACCTCCCGATAGAGAGATAAAATTTAGGATTGACCTTATTCCCGATACTCGGCCTATTTCTATTCCGCCATACCGTATAGCACCTGTAGAGCTTAAGGAGTTGAAAGAGCAACTTAAGGATCTTTTAGACAAAGGTTTCATAAGTCCCAGTATTTCTACTTGGAGTGCACCTATTTTGTTCATGTGGAAGAAAGATGGTTCTTTGCGTATATGCATTGACTATTGTTAGCTTAAAAACGTCACAGTAAAAAATAAGTATCCTCTTTCGAGAATTGATGACCTGTTTGATCAGCTGCCAGGTGCAAGTTATTTCTCCAAGATAGACCTTAGATCCGACTATCATCAACTTAAAGTAAGGAAATGTTATATTCCAAAGATAGCTTTCCGAACCCGCTATGGTCACTTTGAATTTCTAGTCATGTCTTTCTGGATAACCAATGCCCCAACAGCCTTCATGGACCTCATGAATCGAGTGTTCAAGCCATATCTTAATATGTTCGTCATTGTCTTCATAGATGACATCCTTGTATACTCCTGTAATAAGAATGACTATGCGAATCACCTTAGAGTTGTCTTGCAAACTCTTAGAGATCACCAGTTGTTCACCAAATTCAGTAAGTGTGAATTTTTGCTAAGGTTTGTAGTCTTTCTGGGTCATATTGTTTCAGTCAAAGGTATTAGAGTTGATCCCCAAAAGACAGAAGCTATAATAAATTGGCCTAGACCTATCTCTCTGTTTGATATTAGAAGTTTCTTGGGTCTAGCGGGCTACTACCATCATTTTTTTGAAGGTTTCTCTTCTATTACGTCTCCCATGACCCGGTTGACTCAAAAGAAAGTTAAGTTCCAGTGGTCAAATTCCTGTAAGAAGAGTTTTCAGGAGTTGAAGACTCGACTTACTTCAGCCCCTGTGTTGACTTTTCCTGATAGTACAAATGGTTTTGTGGTGTATTATGATGTCTCTAGAGTTGGTTTGGGTTATTGTGGACAGGATGACTAAGTCTGCGCACTTTTTGCCCATGCATACATCTTAAACAGCGGAGGATTATGCTATATTGTATATCTGAGAGTTAGTCAGGCTGTATGGAGTTCCCTTGTCTATCATTTCGGATAGGGGTACTCAATTTACTTCTCAGTTTTGGAGGGTGTTTCAGTAGGGTCTTGGTACCCAAATTCTTTAGAGTTACACTTTTCATCCGTAGACAGATGGTCAGGCTGAGAGGACCATTCAGACCCTAGAAGATATGTTGAGGGCATATGCTCTTGATTTCAAAGGTAGTTGGGATGATCATTTGTAATTGATAGAGTTCACCTATAACAATAGTTACCATGCTAGCATCGGGATGGCACAATTTGAGACTTTGTATGGTAAAAGATGTAGATCACCTATAGGATGGTTTGATTGGGCCCGATGCAGTGTTTGAAGCTATGGAAAAATTTAAGTTGGTTAGAGAAAGGTTGGAAATAGCTCAGAGTTGTCAAAAGTCATATGCTAATGTGAGGAGAACAGATCTTGAGTTTGAGGTGGGTGATTTGGTGTACATGAAGATTTCACCCATGAAAGCGGTGAAAAGGTTTGGTAAAAAGTGAAAGCTTAGTCCCCGTTATGTTAGCCCGTATAGAGTCTTAATCCATGTTGGCAAGGTAGCCTATGACATTGAGTTGCCCGCAGAATTGTCAGCCATTCATCCTATTTTTCATGTCTCCATGCTTAAAAAGTATATTGATGATTCTGTTGTAGTAGATCTCTTAGAGAGTGCTGATATTCAGAACAGTCTTTTATTCGATGAGATTTCTGTTGAGATCCTAGATTTTCAGATCCATAGGCTGAGGAACAAAGAGGTTCCCTTAGTCAAAGTTTTGTGGCGGAACCAGTCAATTGAGGGCGCTACTTGGGAGGCAGAAGCAAACATGTGACTCAAGTACCCACACCATTTGTTCACGAGTTCAGATCAATCTGAAGGTTTTATTCTTTCTTAATTCAACCCTTCTAATTTAAAGTTCAGCTATGTATCTATTGTTACATGAGTTCTTAGAATTTCTGAGGTATTCAAGAGTTTAGAAAGATTTTGAGCCATTTAACAAATTTCTTCAGCTATGTGTACTCTATTTTCCTGTGTTCCTAGTCTAACTAACGACATTTAAGGATGAATGTTTCCAAGGGGGAGATATTGTAAGACCCTGCAAAGTTCCCTCGTAGTCCGAGCCTTAGAGTGTGTCAAGTGTAGTATAATTTCGGCCCTAAAAGATTGAGAAGATACTTCCCAAGTGATTGGTATTTAAACCATATATAATTTTCTTAAATTTGACTTTTTGTCATGTAGAGAATTGAATTATCTTTTCAACGATACCAATTTCGGCCAAATTCAGTATCGGGGTGAGAAGTTATGGCCATTTTACTGAGAGTTGTTGAAACCATCCAGGTGCGACGATGATCCGATGGACTGTCCAGTCTGCGATGGACCATCGCTCGACCTATCGCAACCAAGGAAGTAGCTCCTTTTTTTGGCCTAAGTGCGACATTTAAGGATGAATGTTTCTAAGGGGGAGATATTGTAAGACCCCATAAAGTTCCCTAGTAGTCCGAGCCTTAGAGCGTATCAAGTGAAGTATAATTCCGGCCCTAAAAGATTGAGAAGATACTTCCCAAGTGATTGGTGTTTAAACCATATAGAATTTTCTTATAAAAGACTTTTTGTCATGTATAGAATTGAATTAGCTTTTCAATGATACCAATTTCGGCCAAATTTGGTATCCGGGTGAGAAGTTGTGGCCATTTTACTGAGAGTTGTCGAAACCGTCCATGTGCGACGATGATCCAACGGAACGTCCAGTCTGCAATGGAACGTCGCTCGACCCATCGCAACCAAGGAAGTAGCTCTTTTTTTTGGCCTAAGTGCGATATTTAAGGATGAATGTTTCCATGAGGAGATATTGTAAGACCCTGCAAAGTTCCCTCGTAGTCCGAGCCTTAGAGCATGTCAAGTGAAGTATAATTTCGGCCCTAAAAGATACTTCCCAAGTGATTGGTGTTTAAACCATATAGAATTTTCTTAAATTTGACTTTTTTCATGTAGAGAATTGAATTAGCTTTTCAATGATACCAATTTCGGCCAAATTCAGTATCAGGGAGAGTTGTCAAAACCGTCCAGGTGCGACGATAATCCGACGGACCGTCCAGTCTGCGATAAACCGTCCAGTCTGTGATGGACCGTCGCTCGACCTATCGCAACCAAGGAGTAGCTCCTTTTTTTGGCCTAAGTAAGACATTTAAGGATAAATGTTTCCAAGGGGGAGATATTGTAAGACCCCGCAAAATTCCCTCGTAGTCCGAGCCTTAGAGCGTGTCAAGTAAAGTATAATTCCAACCCTAAAAGATTGAGAAGATACTTTCCAAGTGATTGGTGTTTAAACCATATAGAATTTTCTTAAATTTGACTTTTTGTCATGTAGAGAATTGAATTAGCTTTTCAACGATACCAATTTCGGCCAAATTTGGTATCGGGGTGAGAAGTTATGGCCATTTTACTGAGAGTTGTTGAAACCGTCCAGGTGCGATGATGATTCGACGGACCGTCCAGTCTACGATGGACCGTCGCTTGAACCATCACAACCAAGGAATAGCTCCTTTTTTTGGCCTAAGTGCGACAGCCAAAATGACAGACCGTCAAGGATGCGACGGACCATCGCTGTGACCGTCATGCTCAGGTAGTGTGGCCTCATCCTGGTCAATGTGTGAAGGACCATCTGACGGACCGTCGGGTATGAAAAGGACCATCGCTGATACTGTCGCATCGAGGCAGTGTGTTCATTTTCTGGCCAACGTACGATGGACGATCCGACAGACCGTCAGACTTGCGACGGACCGTCGCAGCCCCCGTTTAGTCTTTTTAACTCGTTTTAACAAGGGGATTTTCGGTCTTTCCACTCTTTTATCAACCAGATATATTCCAAGCGAAGAAAATGACTTTATTCATCATCCAAAACACAAGAGAGCTAGGGTTTCTCCCTCAAGATCAAATCTAAAATCCTTCTCCAAAAAATCCAAAAATTCACTAAGGATTCTACAAATTGAGTTAAGATTTGAGTTCCCCAAGTTCAAAAGTTGCAAGAACTCTCTCTCAAGAGTAAGAAGAAGGGTTTAGATCAAGCTTGTTCATCCAATTTCATAATCCAAGGTATGTAGGGGTTTTGAACAAGGGTAATTCTTTCATCCTTGTGCCCAAAGGCTTATTTAAACTATGATTTTCTGCAATCTATGGGATTTTATATGAATTTAAATTAGAGTTTTCACCCATTATTATTGATTGAAATATTTTAATGTTTTCTATGAATTGAGAGTCTAATGGCATGATCTTCACATTTTTCTTGAGAAATTGCAGCTGGGTCTATACCCCATGATTTTAATCCTTGAGAAAATTAATAGTTGAAATGTTTGAGCTATAGAAGTATATGAGTATGTTGAGATTTTGAGACAAATTGCTGAAATTTCCAGATTTGTACATGAGTTATGAATCTATATACTATTTATTATGCTTTTGATGAGTTTTAACTTGAGATTTAAGTATGGGTTATTGAGCCCTACTTGAGATTTGTAATTTTATGAACTCTTATGCCATAAGAACCCATGATTTGAGTATTCTAAGATTATTGAGAAATGTTTTGACTTAATGGTCATGGCGCTTTGAAATTCACTTCACTATATGAGATCATAGATTTGATTATTGGGTTCTTGATGAACCATGAGATTATTTTAAAGTAGATTTCTATGAGATGAGCGAGATAAACTAAAGGGAGTAGTATTTAGCACCGAGTTGGGTAAGTTCCTATGGTTTCTTACCCCAGAACTACGTGCCACCATAAGTTTGAGATTTTGGACGTAAGGCCGAGATATTAGGCCCGAGGCCAAGATAAGTAATCACTGAATTGAGGTTATACTCCCAGGCA
The DNA here is from genome assembly GCF_002878395.1 of Capsicum annuum. NCBI lineage: Eukaryota > Viridiplantae > Streptophyta > Magnoliopsida > Solanales > Solanaceae > Capsicum > Capsicum annuum. Next base: position 207,781,050 of record NC_061111.1, on the reverse strand, counting down.
AGATTTTGACGCTCTTCCCCAACGTGGGCTTTCTTTCTTAGGAGGACAAAATGTTGGACTCCATGTAGCTCGCATGGTTTATGTCGGTTAAGAGAACCTCCCTTGATACAAGTTATTTTCCCAATAGTAAAGTTGCTGATTTGCTCCCTAAGACTAAAGTATTTTCCCTTGATATAAGTATTTTTCCCTAAAGCTTGAAACGAGATATTTTCCTAAAGTGAATGAAATGCCTTCAAGTATGTTTCAAAGTTATATGATTCCGAATTCCAAGTACTTGAGTTTAAAAGAGTTAAGTGTTCTTGAGCAATAAAGAGGTTTTACTCTCCATGAGACATATGAATGAGTTGAAAGTATTATTTAAAGTTTCCTTTAGCCTATGGATAATGAGAATAAGAGAAGATTACCAATTTCAAAGTTAAACTATGATGACTCATGAGATTTGTGTTACACGCTCCATTCTACATGATTCATAAGCTTTACATTTTATACTTATTTGAGCCATGTGAGTCATTACTTATTGCATGCATGATTTGATTAAAAAGTATTGTTGTTGTTTTATATAAATGCATGCACCCCCACATACTCAGTACATTCCCAAGTGCTCATCCACATATACGTCTTTGTGTTACATTGTCTTATAATGTAGGTTCAGGTGCTCAGTCCCAGCCTCGTCAGTGACTTTCGAGTACCTCTGTCAATATTCCTACAGTGGTGAGTCCTCATGGTTCGAGGACCTATCTTCAGATATTTTTGCATTTGAGAGACTATGTTTTTACTTTTAGTTTATTTAGAGTCAGTTGGGGACCTGTTCCAACGACTCTCTAGTTCATGGATTAGTAGAGGCTTTGTCAGACTAGTTACCAGATTGTGATTGTGTTGAGAATTCCAGTATAGTGTTCATTTGGACAAAGTATTTTCTACGTACCTCCCTTTATATGGTATGACTATGCTAGTGTTTGAATTATTTCATCTTGAAATAAGTATTATTAGTAGAAACAGGCTCAAAGGGTTAGCTTGGGGCTACTAGTAGTCTTAAGCACCGTGTGACATCCCGGGAGGCAATTTTGGGTGGCTGCATTAACCCTACGAATCAACAACCAAGATAAGCAAATTAATGAATGAAATTCAACAATATAGTATGATTGTTCAGAGTGTTTTAACCCTGAGATTTTCTCTTATTGATTGTTCCAAGATTTTATTTTTGCATTGTCTACTTTAGTTTTAATTTGCAATTTACAAACTCTCTTTTTGGTTACTCTCGCAAAAATTGAATCTGAATTGTGAACTAAAATAAAATAATTGCCGAATCAAGTCTCTATGGGATCGATAACTCTGCTTTCTTGAAGGCCACTATATTACTTGGTTGACCACGTACACTTGCGTGTGCACTTGGGAACTGTTAATAACTTTAAGGTAATTTGTAAACTTTGCCTGAAAATTCAACGGACATGTAATGAGAATCAAATCAAGGAAAAGACTCCAAACTCATAGAAATTTTTCTAAAAATCATACGTTCAAAGAATATCATCAAGAAATGAAGAATTTAAATAAACAATTTCCACTCCTAAAAATTCTAACATGATTCATGATTTAAACTATAAATATAACTTGGATTGTGGGGAGGACGGGTTCCTACAAGAAAGGAATAACTATACATACCTGAGGAATCGAGAAACTTGAAGAAGATTTGACGGAATCTTGCTTAAGAGATCCTAAGCTTTGATTTTTCTTGAAAATTTAGCCTTAGGGTTTGGGAGAGAAGAAGAGGAAATAAATCAAGGAATTCTCACAGATTTGGAGATAAATAGGGTTTAAATGACCAGATTAAGAGGTTATTTAGGGTATAAAAAGACCATAATACCTCTAATATTAATTAAAAGCTGAAAAATTTTCTCTGGGTGTTACACAAACGTTATTGAATAATCATTTGTATTGGTGATAATAAACATAAACATTGTGGAGAATGTTGATGGGTGGTGCGCTGACTCTGAGGCAAATGGTTATATTCTGCTATAACAAAGACCGATTTAAAAAAATATACTTCTTTTGAGGAGCCCAAAACCATCTTGCTTGGAGATTTCTATACCACTTAAGTACTTGAAACGGGATATGTCGAGTTGATTTTTACTTTCAAAAGGATATTAGTTTTAAAAGATATATTTTATACTCCTTCCATGAGAAAAAAATTTATTGTCTAATTTTTTCTTAATTAACTAGGTTTCAGACAGATTATTGAATCTGACCAATATGTAATTGTGAAAAATAGTAGTTTTGTGGAAAAGTGGTTTGCTTGTGGTGGGATGTTCAATTTGAATATTGAAATAAATAAAACATCAACTTTTTTTTTTATTTGTTTTCTTCTAATAATTGTTGACATGCTCGTTTGTGTAATATTAATGATTGTTATGTGGAAATCATGAGTAGCTTAGGATTAATTCCAATGATCAAATAGAATTTTGAAAAATGTGAAGCTTGTAGTAAAGACAAAATAACAAAAGGCCTCATTTTTAAGTTGAAAGAAAAGCTAATTTATTAGAATTAGTTCATACTAATATTTGTAAACTTGAAGGAATTTTAACACATTGAGAAAATGGATATTTTACCACACTTATTGATGATTTTCTAAGTTTACATATATTTACTTAATGAAAAATAAAATTGATGCTTTTGAGAATTAAAAAACTTTTCGCCATGAAGTTGAAAATTAGTTCGATAGAAAATAAAAAGAATAAGAAATGATAGTGGTCGTGAATATAAACCTAATGAGTTTAATTCTTTTTTTAGATCACTAGGTATAATTCATGAAACTCCTCCTCCTTATTCTCCTATATCTAACGGTGCAGTAGAAAGGACAAATAAAACTTTGGTTGAGTTGACTAATGACATGCTAATTGAATCAGGTGCATCTCTGAATTTGTAGGGTGAAGCTCTTTTGACTGCTTGTTATGCGTTGAATCGTGTGTCTCATAAAAAGACTGAATTAACACCTTTTGGGTTGTGAAAAGGTCAAAAGCCAAATTTAAGATATATAAGAGTTAGGGGTTGCTTAGCCTATGTAAGGTTCATGGATCACAAATCTCTAAGTTGAATAAAAAAGTTATTACTTGTACTTTTCTTGATTATTCTTCAAATATTACAACAAATAGATTCTTTAATCTTGAGACAATATTATAATAGAATCTGGTGATGCCATTTTTCATGAAAATAAATTCTCTTTTGATTCTAAAAATAGTGAGGGTCAAAGAATTGAATAAAATATTTTGTCACTACCTAGTTCTTCTACTTCTATTTTAAAAAATAAGGAAATGATGATTTTGAGTTAAGAAGTAAAAGAGTTAGACTAAAAAAAGATTTTGATCCTAATTATTATGTTTTTAATGTTGGAGATGACCCTTTCACTTTAAAAGAAGTTTTATCTTCTCATGATGCTATTTTTGAAAAGAGTCTATAAATGATAAAATAAAATCACAAATTTTCAATAAAACTTGAAATCTAGTTAATTTACCATTGCATTGTAAAACAATTTGATGTAAAGTTTCTAAGCAGCTAAAAGACCTAAATTTTTTGATACTTTTCTCTGATAACTTATTTTTAAATCAAAAGATCCAAATATGGGTCATTTTATTAATTAACCAAACAAACAATATTCATAGTGGCCCTCAGTCAAATAAATGGACAACCCAAAATAAAATATCTGAGAAATAAAAACCAATCTATTGTTGTACCAATTAGGAAAGTGGAAGAGGCTTCTAGAGTCTTATCTGTTGTCTCTTGGTCTTGCCTTATCAAAAATCTTCTTCTTGATTTAAAGATTCAAAACGTGATCTCCCTTTAAATCCATTCTTGTGATATTTTTCTTATCTCCATCTACCGGTACCAATAAGGATGAGTTCTCAAATCTATCACTCAATGGGTTGAATCCCAATGGGATTAATATCACCATTTGAGCTAGATCTATAAACTCATCCATGTAGTACTTACGTTGGAGTAGCAAGTTCTAATTTCTTTTTGAATTCAATTTCATTCATGTGCTCTGTATCTCCTTCTACGAACCACCTTCTAATGATGAAGTGTAGCTGAAGAAGGCCAACTACATGATATGAACTATTTGAGTTTGAGGCATTTTCACAAAAGACACTCTAATTCTCACGAATGCCATGAAAACCCACTCAATGAACCGCCTTCTCATGATATGAACTATTTGAGTTTGAGGCATTTTCACAAAAGACACTCTAATTCTCACGAATGCCATGAAAACCCACTCAATGAAGACTTCTTTGACTCAAAGTTGTCAGTCCAAGTGAGTTGAAAATCAATTTTTGGTACTTTTCTTCCTTCATATTCTCTTATGTACTAATATAATTATTCCTTGTTCATGGTATGTATCTTCTTGAGGGATTATCCAATCAACCATCTAACCAGGTATCCATTTTTTCATTTTTTACAACTTAAAACCAGTCTGTTATTGTAAGGTTAATTCCCATGTTTGATAATTTTTCATTTTCCCCATAGTTCAGAAGAATGAGCCTAATACCACTGCACAAACTTCAGAGAAAATTAATAATTATCTTATCAATTTTTCCTGCAGATCATTTGTTGCATTGTTGTCTATTACCTTTATGTGGTGTTGTTTCCTGCTTATTTGATTGCTTATATCTTCTTTATGGTATTTGATGTTATTCAGGGTATAAAAATCTGTATGTTTCAACCCAAACTTCAATACTAAGTTCAAGAACAACTTTCAAGAACTCCAATGAAGTTACAACAACTACAAATACAAATCCAGATGAATAATCAAATAAACTATCAAAATAAACTGTTTATCAACTTTAAGAAAGAAGATGAGGAAGAAAATTGTAGAATCAGGTGCACTGAATACACAGAGTGTCCCTAAGGAATTTATTCCCCTCAAGTACTCGAGGTTACGAAATATTTCCTTTGAGGATAAAATGATTCTCTTTCTAAATATACTGGTACCTCAAATTTGTTGAAACTTCAAACGATTTGATCATCACACAAGAGTTCTTAGAAGAAGAAGAAGATTATTTTTCTAACAAAAAATTATCTTTATATGAGGAAGAATTTAGGTATTTATAGCCATCAAGGTGTTGCTTCCTGAAGAGAAGCAATGGTTCAGAAATGTGCACCCCTTTGTAAAGGTGCAACTCTTCAGAAAAGGTACAACTCGTTGGAAAAGCCACAACCCATTGGAAAAGTCATAACCATTCAATCCAAAAATATGCCTATTTGAATTGCATACTTTTTGTTGGTGTCTTTTTGAAAAAAACACCTATTAATTTTTTATTCACACCTCTTAAAAACCCAACAATGCCCCACATGAATGGGGAATGAATATTTTAACAAAAAATTTATGGACAAGTGTATGGTTAACAAGAAACGACTAATTACATCTAGATAAGTAGGTTTTTCTTTGAACTTTCCGTAGTGAACATGCATCAGATGCACTAGATCAATCGGTACATTTGATATCTTTGAACTGTCAAACTTTAATATACGCATAGACCACACAGGTAAAATGTAACGACCCAAGACTACCCCTAGTTGTTACACGATGCTTACAGTCTCGAGGGACCACAAGCTAACCCATAAGCTGGTACTTGCTGTGAGCACTAGATAATATAATTATGAATGTGGAAGAGTAAATGAAATGCCATAAGGTTTCAATATCTGAATTCAAAACTGCAATATAAATCTAGGAAAAACAACAGTCTAAATCTGATGAAGTACTTCTAAACTGAACAACTAACTGACTGTAATGTCTGAAAAGCCTCTAGATCTGAATGACTGAGAGTTAATGGGACAGGCCCTAACTAACTCCAACTAACTAATTTAACTGAAGTACGAAAGTAAATACTCTTTCCTCGAATGATAAGGACTCACCGCTGCTACTGTACTGCTGATAATTTAAGAATCTAGGTGCGATCTGGGAACTGAGCGTCAGCACGTATGATATGAGACATCATAGCGCAAAAGAAAAGTATGCGATCAGTACTTTAAATGTATTGGTATGCTAAATAAGGTAGGCTAACATGCAAGGTTTCATGAATAGGAGTAATGATCTATCTGAGTATACACATAATGCATGGAATACTGAACAGACAACATAAAATCTATAGATACCGAACATGCATGAAAGTCTGTAAAGTTCTAGAAATATATGAAAATCTGTAGAAACTAAAGATGTATGACCAAGCATATGACATGAACTGGATGAAATCTGTAATCACTTAAATATTGAACTAACTGAAATATGTATGCTTTGGTCAAACAATACTGAGACTGAATAACTTAATTGGAACTATAGATGAAACTATATCTGAGACTGTGGGAGGTATAATCTAATTGTCATTCCCTAATTTGAGCTAATCGAGGTTCGGCCTGTAACCCCAGTTGCAAGGGTGTTAATACCATGCCACGGGTACAAATGCTAGCTGTGTGGATCAACTAAACTGATATAATGTCCAAAGGACTAAGGGTGTCACGCCTGAACTGATAGGTGACCCCTGCGAGATAGTCAAGCCTAATATGATGGGTGACTACTCATATCCTACGTTGGCTACGTAGTTTTGGAGTATAGGGACTGCTACTAATGACTCTACCTATCTGACGGGGAAGCTACCATCCCTACACTCGCTCGGTGCTAAATCCTACTCCCAACTTAAAGACAGTGAGGTACTAGACTATTCTGAGTTGAATAACTGATATCTGACTATGCTGATAATGCTCATAATATAATCTGAAGACTCTTCTATAATATACTATGGCTAGACTAAATAAATAGCTATGGTTTTTGGGTATTCAATACCCCCAGGACTCAACAACAATACAGAAAGACACTAAAGCTTAAAGGCCAAAACATGAAGGCTCTTAATAAATAAATCACTCTTGTAGGCATTTTATCAAACACTTGTAGTTCACGATTTTAAAACAATCATAGGAATGTCATAGAACTTGTATAAATAGCATGAATTCATCATAATAGCATTAAATCATGGTTTAATTTAGTAAATCATAGTATTAAAAATGGAAGATTGAATAATAACAATAATTTCCTGGTAACATAGTATAAAATCAATAGTACATGGAGATTCATGGATGAAATCATAATTTAAAATATAAATCCTTAAAAGATCATAATTTTATAATTTAAAAAGGTTGCTTGGAATCCATGGATGAAAGGGATCCATGGATGAACATCTAACATACCTGGGTTAACGAATTTGAAAAGATTGATGAAGAGTTCTTAAGAAATTGCCTTGAATTTGAGAGCTAGGGTTTCTTGTTCTTGAAAAAGGGGATCTTTAATTTTTGAAGGAGAATTGAATAATGATGACTAAATACCCTTAGTGGTTAAATTTTGTGTTTTAGGTTAATTAGGGCCATGGAAAAGACCCAAATACCCTTAAACAAATTTAGAAACGGAAGCTGAAAATTGACCGTCCCAATTTTTGGCCTTGGCGCGAAGTGCCGTTATCGCGCCAAGCCATTGAAAAAGGGACAAATGGGAACTGAGGGAATGGAGCAATGAGGAGGAATTGCGGTACCCTTTTGATTCTTAAATTCACCCTTGGCGCGCGCGCCATTATCGTGATAGGACAATGGAAAAAAGACAATTGGGATTTTGGTTGACGGCGCGACGCGATGGTTTTGCGGAGCTTTACTGAAAATTGACAATCATCATTTATGTTGTCTCCGCGATGAGCTAAGGGTCAAAATGACGGTGTTTAATGTCTAAAACTTAAAATCACCATAACTTCTTACCTAGTTATCGGATTTAGGCAAATTTTATATCGTTGGAAAGCTAATTGAATTTCCTACGCAATGGCTGACTTTAGACTAAAAAATAATGAGTGTTTCAAAAATTTTATACATGAATACTCATGTATTGGGACTTAGATAATGATGGGGAATTATGGGGTGTTACAATATCTCCCCATTGCGATCATTCATCACCGAATGAAACTGGTTAAGCTGAGGAAATTGATGGACTGAGTTTACACACTTAATATGCATATCTGATGCAAGGAATGCATGACCGAACTGATTCATGAATGCACAAATGAAAGGAACATGATGTACGGCTGAAACTGAGCATGACAGAGGAAAGAAAATCGTAAGACGATTAGTACCTTGTACTGAATTTGGATTCGAAGAGAAAAGATGAGGGTACTTGGTCCGCATATCTGCTTTTGCTTCCCCAGTGGCTCCCTTAACAGACTGATTCCGCCAAAGAACTTTGACTAGTGGAACTTCTTTGCTCCTTAGTCTATGAACTTGATGATCAAGAATTTCGACTGGAACTTCCTCAAAGGAAAGACTATTTTGAATATCTACACTTTCTAAGGGAACAACTACTGCTGGATCACCAATACACCTTTTCAACAATGAGACATGGAACATTGGGTGTACTAAGGCTAAATCTGAAGACAACTCTAGCTCGTGAGCTACCTTTTTGAAACAACTGAGGATTCTGAAGGGACCGACATATCAGGGACTGAGTTTCCCTTTCTTGTCAAATCTTTTCACTCTTTTCATGGGAGAGATTTTCAAATACACGAAGTTACCGACCTTAAACTCGAGATTCTTTCTCTTTACATCAGCATACAATTTCTGTCAGCTCTGGGCATCCCTAAGCCTTTCTCTGATCAACTAAGCACCAAGTCAGGCCCTACTATTGCAGCCTTACCTACTTCAAACAAACTAATTGAAGATCTAAATCTCCTACCATAGAGAAGCTCAAATAGAGCCATACGAATACTGGAATGATAGCTGTTATTGAATGCGAATTCAATCAAAGGATAATGGTCATCCTAATTACCCTTGAAATCAACAATGCACACTCTTAGCATATCCTTAAGAGTTTAAATGGTCCTTTCTACTTGACCATCTGTCTGAGAGTGGAAGGTTGTACTGAGGTGGACTTGGGTACCAACACCCTTTTGGAATGCTTTCTAGAAGTGAGAGGTAAATTGAGTACCTCTATCAGAGATGATAGGTAAAGGAACACCGTACAACCTAACCAACTCTATGAGATAGAGATTGGCATAGTCCTTAGCTGAATAAGAGGTTTGGACTGGCAAGAAATGAGCTAATTTGGTCAGCCTATCTACGATAACCCAAATAGAATTATGCTGATGATGGGTACGACACAAATTATTCACAAAATCCATGTTTACTTATTCCCATTTCCACATGGGAATATTGAACTCCCGCATGGACCCACTAGGCTTCTGGTGCTCGAGCTTAACTTGCTGACATATAGACCACTTAGCTACAAAATCTACAATATCTATCTTCATCCTACTCTACCAATAGATCTCCCGCAAATTACGGTACATTTTAATGGCCCCTGGATAAATAGAGTAATGCTTACAATGCATTTCTTGAAGAATTATTTTCCTCAAATCATCTACACTAGGCACACACAATCTACCCTGACAATGCAAAACACCATCTCCCCCTTGGGAGAAAACCTCCACCTTCTAATCTCTAACTAATTCTTTCAACATAACTAGACTGGGATCTCTATCCTACTTTTCTTTTACCTCAAAAACTAGAGATGACTCTGAGCTACTCTATACCCATCTACTACCTTCTGCTGAATCGAGTAAACAAACACCTAGTCGGGCAAGCTGATGAACTTCCTGATCTAACTTCATTTTACCATCCTCAACATGAGCTACACTACCCATAGACATTCTACTGAGAGCATCATCCACTACATTGTCCTTGCCCAGATAATACCAAACACTCATGTCATAATTCTTTAATAACTCTAATTACCTTCTCTGATGCAAATTCAAATCTTTCTGAGAGAACACATACTGGAGGATTTTGTGATATGTGAACACATCTACATGCACCCCATACAAGTAATGCCTCTAATTGTTTAAGAAAAATACTACAGCTTCTAGCTTAAGATCATGAGTCGGATAATTCTTCTCATGAGGCTTAAGCTTTCTGGAGGCGTAGGCTATGACCTTACCTCTTTGCATGAGGACACAACCCAAACCTACTCTGGATGCATCACAGTAGACAACAAACCCAACTGAACCATCTGGTAGATCCAAGACTGGGGCTGAGGTAACTCGAGTCTTCAACTCCTGAAAACTCTTTTTGCATGAATCTAACCACTGAAACTTAACTTTATTCTGAGTTAATCTAGACATGAGGTATGCAATAGAAGAAAACCCTTCAACAAACCGATGATAATAGCCAGCTAAACCCAAAAAACTCTTGGTATCTAATGGAGAGATAGGTCTAGGTCAGTTTCTCACTGCTTCAGTCTTTTGAGGATCAACTCTAATGCCATCACCGGAAATAATATGACCAAGGAATGGTACTGATCTTCTCCATAATTCACACTTACTAAATTTAGTGAACAACTGATAGGATCTAAGAGTCTAAAGCACTATGCTGAGATGGTCCGGATGATCGCTTTAGCTATGAGAATAGACAAGAATGTCATTAATAAAGACTATGCTGAACATGTCCAAGTACTGATTGAACACTCGGTTCATCAAGTCGATGAAGGTTGCTGGGGCATTTGTAAGACCAAAGGACATGACTAAAAATTTGAAGTGACCATACTTAGTTTGGAAAGCTGTTTTTAGAATGTCACATTCTTTGAGTCTAAGCTAATGATAGCCTAATCTGAGGTCTATTTTGGAAAAATAATTGGCACCCTGAAGTTGGTCAAACAAGTCATCGATTCTAGAAAGTGGGTATTTATTCTTGATTGTGACTCTGTTCAACTGACGGTATTCTATACACATTCTGAGAGAATTATCTTTCATATGCACGAATAGAACAGGTGCACCCCATAGGGAGATGCTGGATCTTATGAATCCCTTATTTAAGAGATCCTTCAACTTTTCTTTCAGTTCTTTGAGTTTAGCTGGAGCCATTCTATTTGGAAAAATAGATATAGGCTAAATATCAGGGAGAAGGTCTATTCTGAAGTCGATTTCCCTTTCGGGAGGAACTCCGGGAAGATCTTTAGGAAAAATATCTGAGAATTCATTTACTACTGAGATTGACTCAAGAGTAGGGGTTTCTGAGTTAGAATCTTTGACTCATACAAGATGGTAGACACACCCTTTGAATATCATCTTTCTGGCTCTAAGTTATGAAATCAACTGACCCCTAAAAGATGTAGCACTACCTCTCCATTCAAGGACTGGTTCATTTGCAAACTAAAAATGAACTATTCCATTTCTATAATCAACTGAGGCATAGCATGAGTGAAGCTAATGTATGCCAAAAATGACATCAAAATCCATTATCTCTAACTCCATGAGATCAGCTGGAGTAACTTTTTGAGTTATTATGACCGAAAGTGCCTGTATACCTGCCTGGCTATAATAGAAACACCTACTAGGGTAGACACTGAAAAGGGCCCTAGTAGAGTTTTAGGACTGACTCCAAAATTCATAGCTATATATGGAGTTACAAAAGAATGAGAAGCTCCAGGGTCTAGTAAAGCATAAATATGTACGTGAAAGACCTGCAACATACCAGTAATTACGTCAGGAGAATTTTTCTGATCTTGACGGGACTAAAGAGCATATAATCTGTTCGGGCAATGACCACTGGTAGTATTGGAAGCGGCACCCTACTGAGTTGGGTGGCCGGATGGAATTGACGACTGATGGGTCTGGCCTTTTTGGCGTGCATCCCTACCCTATTGAGTAACTACCTGACACTGCCGAATCTGATGGCCTAGCTTACCATACCCAAAGCATACATAACTACCCACTCTACACTCACCCTGATGGTGTCTGCGATATTTCTAACATAAAAGATTGGTACGAGCACTGCTAACATTAACCTGGGACATAGAGCCTGGTTCCCTATCCCTATTTTTATTTCTAAATTTGGGTACTAGGGAACTGGCTAAAGAAGGTACTGGGGATAAAGACCTCTAATGAAACTAAGGACGGTTACCACCTTCTGACTTTGGCTGACTGAAGTTAAAATTACCCGTTCTAGATTTCTTATTTTTTCTCTCCATCTCCTTAATCTTCTGCTCCTCTATTTGTTGAGTATAGACCATCAACATAGACAAGTCCATCTTACTAATCAACATTGCAGTCCTACTCTCCTTGACCATACTATCAGACACGCCAGAAACAAACTTACTCATCTTAGACCTATTGTCCACCACCACATGAGGAGCATACCTACCTAATTGAATAAAATTGATAGAATACTCCCTCGCACTCATGATTCCTTGCCTAAAATTAATAAATTCTAACACTTTGGCCTCCCTCAACTCCAATGGAAAGAATTTGTCTAGGAAAACCATGGCAAACTCTTCCCATTATATAGGCCTTACATCAACACCTTTATCAACTTTTCACTTCTTAAACCAAGTATGGTCTACATCCTGCAATTGATATGCAATTAACTCAGCACTCTGACTAGATGTCACCCCCATAGCATCCGACCTTCTTAACTATATCTAAGAATTCCCATGGGTCATCTTCAGACTTAAACCCTATGAAAGAAGGAGGATTCATCCAGGTAAAGTCCTAAATTCTGGTTGCAGCAGTATTGGACACTGGATTAGGTAGAACAACAGCTGTCCGTTCATTTTGTGCTACTATGGAGTACACCAGAGTAGTGAATGCAACCCTAAATTCTAGGTGAGAGACATGCTCGTCCTGAGGGTTTGCCTGAATGGGCTGTGGGGTTGGCTGAGTTCCTATTCTTCTTCCATTCTTCTTGGGAGGCATGTTCTATAAACAAAAGGAGGAAATGAATTAGACTAAGAGTTAACTTGAGCTCATGCTCACTCGCATGACGTGAATACTAAAAGAAGGGAAACTTTTCCTAAACCCTTTTTAGCCTCTCGTCCATAACTGTGGCGTGCTACATAGCCATGGACAAGACTCTACTCAACACAGATTTTAGACTTCCTAGGACACTTTAAAACCTTAGTTTTTGATACTAAGTTTGTAATAACACAAGACTACCCCCTAGTTGTTACACTGTGCTTACAGTCCCGAGGGACCATAAGCTAACCTGTGAGATGGTACCTACTATGAGCATTGGATAATATAATCATGAATCCAAAAGAATAACTGTTTGCCATAAGGTTTTAATATCTGAATTCAAAAGTGAAATATAAATCTAGAAAAAAAAAACTATTTGAATCTGATGAAATACTGATAAACTGAACAACTAACTAACTGTAATGTCTGAAAAGCCTCTAGATCTGAATGACTAAGAGTTGATAGGACAGGGCCCAACTAACTCCAACTAATTAATTAGACTAAAATAATGAAGTAAATACTCTATCCTCGGATGATGAGAACTCACCACTACTACTGTACTACTTATAATCTGAGAATCTCGGTGTGATCTAGGAATTGAGCGTCAGCACCTATGATATGAGACATCATAGTACAAAATAAAAATATATGATCAGTACTTTGAATGTATTGGTATGCTAAATAAGGTAGGCTAACATGTAAAGTTTCATGAATAGGAGTAATTATCTATTTGAGCATACATGTAATGCATGGAATACTAACAGAGCACATGAAATCAGTAGATACCAAACATGCATAAAAGTCTGTAAGGTACTAACACCGAAGATGTATGACCAAGCATATAACATGAACTGGATGAAATCTGTAATCACTTAAATACTGAAATAACTGAAATCTATATGCTTTGGTCAAACAATACTGATACTTAATAACTAAATTAGAACTATAGCTAAAACTATATTTGAGACTGTGGGAGGTATCATCTAACCGACATTCCCCAATTTGAGCTAATTGAGGTCTAACCTATAACCCTAGTTGGAAGGGTGTTAATACCATACCATGGGTACTAACACTGGTTATATGGATCTAATAAAATGATATAATGTCCAAAGGACTAAGGGTGTCAATCCTGAACTAACGGGTAACCCCTGAGAGATATTCAAGCCTAATCTGAAGGGTGACTACTCATATTCTATGCTTGCTACATAGTTTTGGAGTATAGGGACTAGTAATAATGACTCTACCTATCTGACGGAGAATCCGCCATCCCTACACTCGCTCAGTGATAAATCCTACTCCCAATAAAAAGACACTGAGGTACTAGACTATTCTGAGTTGAATAACTGATATTTGACTATTCTAATAATTCTCATAATATAATCTGAAGACTATTCTATAATGTAATAAGGCTAGACTAAATAAACAACTATGATTTTTGGGTATTCAATATCCCCAAGACTCAAAACAACAATACTGAAAGGACACTAAATCTTGAAGGCCAAAACATGAAGGCTCTTAATAAATAAATCACTCTTGTATAAATAGAATGAATTCCTCATAATAGCATTAAATCATGGTTTAATTCAGTAAATCATAGTATTAAAACATGGAAGATTGAATAATAACAATAATTTATGGTAACATGATATAAAATCAATAATACATGAAGATTCATGGATGAAATCATAATTTAAAACATATATCTTGAAAAGATCACAATTTTATAATTTAAAAAGGTTGCTTAGAATCCATGGATGAAAAGGATCTATGGATGAACATCTAACATACCTGGGTTAATGAATTTAAAAGTATTGATTGAGAGTTCTTGAAAAATTGCCTTGACTTTGAGAGCTAGGGTTTCTTGTTCTTGAAAAAGGGGATCTTTAATTTTTGAAGGATAATTGAATAATGATGACTACTTATGGTTTTTAGGGGTTAAATTTTGTATTTTAGGCCTTGGAAAAAGACTCAAATACCCTTAAACGAATTTAAAAATAGAAGCTGAAAACTTACCATCCTAATTTTTTTCCTTGGCGCGACACGCTGCTATCGTGCCAAGCCATTGGAAAAAGGACAACTAGGAACTAAGGGCATGGCGCGATGTGGTGGAATCAAGGTGACCTTTTGATTATGAAATTCACCCTTGGTGCGACGCAGCATTATCGCGACAGGACACTAGAAAAAGGACAATTAGGATTTTGGTTGACGGCGTGACGCGGTAGTTTCGCTGGAAATTAACAATCATCATTTATGTTGTCTACGCGGTTATCGGATTTAGGCAAATTTTATATCATTGGAAAGTTAACTGAATTTTCTACACAATTATAGGCTCTAAACTGAAAAAAAAAATAAGTGTTTCAAAAATTTCATACATGAATACTAATGTATTGGGACTTAGATAATGCTGGGGAAATACAGGGTGTTACATAAAATAACCAACATGTTATCATTTGTGGTTCTCACAGTTTTGCTCATTTCACCCATGAACACATCCTTGTTTCATGAGAGTGTAGAGAATAGGTATTTACTAACATTATCCTTTAAGCATCTTTTACTTCACCCTCACATTGGTGATTTCTAAATGTTTAATCTTTAGGTCAAACTATTTGGTCAAACTTGCCAAACTTAGAAACGAATAAAAAGCATCAAACTATAATCTATATCCTTGTTCACTGAACATTGTCTTTATTATAAGAACAGGTTGAGTATATTGACAATGTTGAACCATCAGTCACAACTTTATTTGATCTTCTTGAACCTAGCTCTTGGGATCTCCAGTCTGCTAGGTAGAGTTACCACTATGTTGACTTGTCCTAGGCCTTAAATCCATTTCCTTTGATGTTCATTCAACTCACTCTCTATAAAAGGCCTTTTGTAAGTAGATCCAACATATTTTTTTTTAACTTTACATAGTCAATAATGATAATTCTATTAAAGAGTAGTTTTCTAATGGTATTATGTATTCATCTTATATGACGAGATTTACCATTGTACATCATGCTCTCTGCCCTACTTATCACTGCTTGACTATCACAGTGTATACATACTGGTGCCAAAGGTTTAGACTAGTACCAAAAATGCATCTCCTTCACCTGCGTGAGAGACTTCTATGCCAACCGGGAATAACGGCTCTTTTATAAAAGAGAAATTTGTGAATGATTTCCATTGGTCATATTTCTCATATAGACCCTATCATCTTGGTATTAGGAAATTCTCTATTACTATAAAATGTGATAGGTCAGCTGTTACCATTTTGATATGTTTTAATTCTTTCGAACAAGAGAGGTTTGATGCTTTTGAATCTATTGTATTATTTCCACTTCCTACTCATGGTATGCTCTTTATGATCTCAACTTATGATTCAATTGCCATGTATTTAGCTATTTATCCTCAAATTTTATGTTTTTATGTGATCGCAACATAAAAAAGAAATTCTAAATTTTCTACGAAAGCTCCACAGTTTCCCAATTTTAAAGCAATTCCTGCCAAGATGACGGATCCTTCCGTAAGTGCCTCTACAAGGAATTCTTCCAAGAAATTTTAGAGTCATTCAATTTCTTCACCGGCTCTATTTAACGCGATAAATTTAGATTCCATTGTGGAGCAGGAAATACATATCTGTTTGGACAATTTCTAAGAGACTGCTCCTCCATCTTAAGTAAATACATATCCACTAGTGGATTTTACTTCATTCAATTAGGTGATCCAATTTGCATGACTATATCCTTCAATTATTGCTATATATTTGTTATAATGCAATGCATAGTATTGAGTATGTTTTACATACCCGAAAATGCTTTTCATTGCCATCCAATGAGTTTGATTTGAATTACTCGTGTACTAACTCAATTTACTAATAGAAGATGCTATATCTAGTCACATACAATTCATGATATACATCAAACTTCCCAACACTCTTGCGTAGTCCAACTGTGAGTCACTTTTACCTTCATTCTTTTGAAGTGAAAAACTCACGTCTAATAGAGTCTTGGTAATACAAAACCCAAATACTTGAATTTCAAGTACCTTTTAAATATAATGAGAATGTGACAACACCAACCCTGTAGGAGTTCAATAGATTCTTATCCCCATAATTACATCTGCAACTCCTAGGTCTTTTATGTCAAATTTGCTCTCAAGCATTCTTTTTGTAGTATTTATGTCAGAAATGTCATTACTGATGATCAACATATCATCCACATAAAAATAAACAATGACCTTGTGATTTGGAGTGTCTTTAATGTAAACACTTTTATCACATTTATTTATCTTGAAACCATTTGCCAACATGGTTTGGTCAAACTTTGCATGCCATTATTTGGGTGCTTTTTTTAGTCCATAAAGTAACTTAACAAGCTTGCACACCTTCTTTTCTTTACCAGGAATCACAAAACCCTCAGGATATTCTATGTAAATTTCTTCCTTTAATTGTTTATTTAGGAATGCTGTTTTCACATCTATTTGATGGATTTTAAGAATATATACCGCTTTCGAGGCAACTAAAATCTGAATTAATGTTATCCTTATTATAGGAGAGTGTGTATCAAAATAATCAAGGCCTTCCTTTTGTTTGAATCCTTTTATGACAAGTCTTGCCTTGTATTTGTCAATAGTACCATCTTCTTTCATTTTTCTTTTGAAGATCCATTTTGAATCTAAAGGTTTATTTCCTGGAGGAAAATTTACCAATTCTCAAGTATGGTTACTCAAGATTGAATCAATCTCATTATTGACAGCCTCTTTCCAAAATAATGAGTTTGAAGACGACATTGCTTCTTTAATTGTTTGAGGCTCATTTTATGGGAGAAACATTACAAAATTCGATCCAAAGAAAGTTGACGTTCTTTGACATATACTACAAATTGGATTCTCATCATTATGTACATTCTCACTTAGTTTATCTCGAGGTTATTTAGATCCCCTACTAGACCACGCATGTCCAATTTTATATAGATAAATGTATTCAAAGAACTCAATATTATCTTTTTTAATTACCGTATTTTCATAGATAGGTAGATGTATAAATTTTCTAATCAAGAATCTATATGCTTTACTGCTTTTAGCATATCCAATGAATATGTAGTCTATAATAGTAGGTCCTATCGTTACCCTTTTAGGCTTAGGAATATGGACCTTCTCTAGACACCCTTACATTTTGAAATATTTCAAGTTTGGTTTCCTTCTTTTTCATTTTTTATATGGAATTGAAAGCGTCTTACTAGAGGGCAGTCTATTGAGTATCCAATTAGCTGTAAGGATAGCTGTAAGACCCTGTAAATTTCTAGTTCAATTCACTCCCATATATCTTGTAATAAGGGGTCCCAAACTTAAAAAAAAATTCAGTGAAGTGTTAAGACTTAGAATAATTTTTAGACTTTATTTTTGGATGATCCTATTTTTTGATCCTTATGACCTTAGAATGTCAATTTTTAAGTTGATTCATGATTAGGGATGTCAATAGGTCATCTTGGGTGAGTTTCAGAATTTTTGGACATCGTTTGAGTCACGTTTGGATGACCAAAACAACAAGACAATGTGATTTCAACACGTCGCATTGCTATTGCGTTGACATCATCGACACGGTGCATGGGTAATCGCATTGGCTCCATCGACGTAATGCGTCACCTGCCGCATTGCTGGGCATATTTTACTCATTTAATTATGACTTTTTAAGGGCATTTAGGTCCTTTTCCACTCATCCAATTCAGCCAAATCACAAAATTAAGCTTCCAAAAGAGTAAAATACGTTCATTCTTCATAAAATCTCTCAAGAACAAAACCCTGGGTTCATCAAATTCAAGTCCAAGTCTCAAGAATTCACCAGCAATTCCCATGAATTCAATAATCAAGGTATGTTAGGTGTTCATCCTTGGGTCTCCTTCCACCCTTGGAGTTCAAGAACCTTTTTTTAAAACTTGAATTATGATTTCCATGTTATGAATTGAATTATGCTCAAGTTTATGTTGTTGTATGGATTTCAAGTTAAGATCTTCTATGAATTCCATGAAATTAAATTAGCATGTGTGTTTAATTATGAATCTCTCATGTCAAAACCCTTGAATTTGCAAGTTGCATGTTGTAGTTATGATGCCCTATGTGGTTAGTTTTCATGTATAGTAATCATGCTCCCAAGTGTTTGATAAAATGTCCATATGAGTAAATTATGCATGATAACCTATAAATGTGTTGCTAAAGTTGTGATATGAGTTTATCAATTATGCTATCGAGTCCTGGGGGTAATTATTAATTGAAATCTAGCTGTTTACTTAGTTGTAGTAGTAATAGAATAGTCCCAGTAAAGTTCAAGGACCGAAGTACTCAGTCAGTTAACAAAACTCAATAAACTCAGTCTAGTTTAGTCAGTCAACATGATCAAGGTCAGTTCAGTCAAGCTTAGTACAGTCTAGTGATCAGTGTCTTTCAGTTGAGAGTAGGATACAGCACCGAGCGAACCTAGGGATGGGGGCATTCATGATAGATAGGGTTTGACCCTTAGTAGAAATCCCTGAGTTATAGAACTACGTAGCCAGCGTAGGGTAAGTCATCCTCCTACCAGACTAGGGTTGACGCAATCATATATATTTCATGAGTCTTCCTGCTAGATTAGTGTTGGCACTGCCTTGTTAGTATCCTGTGGCAAGGTGCCACCCTTCCAACTAGGGTCACAGGTTGGACCCCAAATCAGTCTACATCGGGGTATGTCAGTTAGATAAATACTTCTACAGTTATAGTTTCAGTCTCAATATTAAGTAAAGAACTCAGTCAGTTCTATAGAACCATGGCTATTAGTTATCAATTACTCATCTATCAAAATTAAGTACTCAATTTTAGTATAATCTCAGATACACATGTATACATATATACGCGTTATTGCATGTTTAGTATGTTTACTCTCATCCAGTTACCGTGGTATTGTATGTTCAGTATGTTTACTCTCATCCAGTTACCTCATGATGTTAATTTAGTTAGTTATCATCTCATACATATGAACCCATGTATATAAATTTTACCTTACTTAGTATACCCGTACATTCCATGTACTTATCGCATACTTTATTTTGAGCTATGATGTCTTATATCATAGGTTCGGATACTCAAGTTACTGACCGTACTTAGCAGCTTAGTCTATCAGCAATAGTTGTAGTGGTGAGTCCTCATAATTTGAAGGAAGAGTTTATCTATTTCAGTATTTTAGCAGTTCAGTAGTTATTTCAATCAAAGTTAGTTTGGGGTTTGTCCCATCAACTCCATATTCAGACAGTTAGACGCTCTCAGACTAGCATAGAATTTAGGACTTTACCTGAATAAACCTTCTTTTATTTTTAGGGTTTAAGTCTGAAGAAGACCCACAAGAATTCCTTGACATGGTGAAGAAGGTAACAACATTATAGGGGTAACCGCTAGTGAGAGTGATGAGTTAGTTTCCTATCAGTTATAGGATATAGATCATACATGGTTTAAATAGTGGAAGGTAGATAGGGGCACAGATACAGGGCCTATAAAATGGGTGGAGTTTGCTACTGCCTTTCTAGATAGGTTCTTCCCGTTGGAGTAAAGGGAAGCTAAGGTTTTAGAGTTCATTAATCTGAAGTAGGGCAACATGAGTGTAAAAGATTATTCCCTCATGTTTACTCAGTTGTCATGGTATGCTCCTCATGTAGTAGCTGAAAGTAGGTCTAAGATGAGCAAGTTTGTGTCTGGTGTATCTGACAGTATAGTTAATAAGTGTAGGACAGTAATGTTGATTAAGGAGATAGACTTGGCTAGGTTGATGGTCTATTCTCATTAAATTGAGGAACAAAAAACTAAGGAGAAAGAGAGGGAAAGAAAGAGGGCTAGAACAAGTAGCTTTAGTTTTGCTTAACCTAAGTCAGAGGGTAGTAATCATTCTTAGTTTTGCTCAAAATATTTAGTCCCATATCTGTCCTCAACCAATGCTCTGGTGCCTAAATTTAGAAATGGTAATAAGGATAGGGAACTAGGTTTTAAATCTCAGGATAGTGTAAGCAGTGGCCGAACAAATCCTCTTTGTTAGAAGTATGGCAGAAATTATTAGTGTGTCTGCAAGGTTGGCAGCGATGTGTTTTTCGAGTGTGGTAAGCCAAGTCATAGAATCAGAGAGTGTCCTCAGATGGGTTTGCAGAGTTAGCATAATCGTCCCCCAACTCTGCCCGATCACCTATCTTAGTAGGGTGCCATTTTTAGTGCCATTAGTGGGAAATGCCCAAATAGGATCTATGCACACCAGTCCTGATAGGATTAGAAAAGTTCTTCTGATGTGGTCACTGGTACATTACAAGTTTACAATTTACATGTTTATACTTTGTTAGATCGTAGAGCTTCTCTATCTTTTCTAACTCCTTATATAGCTGTCAACTTTGGAGTCGGCCCCAAAATCCTAACAGAGCCTTTCTTAGTCTTTACTTAAGTGGGTAATTCTATCATAGCCCGACGGGTATATAGGAACGGTACGATTATGGTGTCTCAAAAAGTTACTTCAGCAGACTTAGTAGAGTTAGAGGTAACGAATTATGATGTCATTCTCAGCATGGATTGGATCCATTCATTCTATGCCTCAGTTGATTATGGAAATAGAGTTGTCTATATTCAGTTCCCGAATGAACCTGTTCTAGAATGGAGGGGTAGTACCACAACACTTAAGGGTCAACTTATTTCATACCTTAAAGCGAGAAAAATGATATCCAAGGGGTGTGTCTATCATTTGGTATGAGTCAAAGACTCTAGTTCTGAGACTCCTAATCTTTAGTCAGTTCCAGTCGCAAGTGAATTTGTAGATATGTTTCCCTAAGACCTCCATGGAGTTTCTCCTAAAAGGAAAATCGACTTCAAAATAGACCTTCTTCCTGATACTCAGCCCATCTCTTTTTTGCCATACAAAATGGCTCCAGCTAACCTTAAATAGTTGAAAGAATAGTTAAAGGACCTATCAAACAAAGTGTTCATTAAGCCCAATATATCTCCTTAGGGTGCAACAGTTATATTTGTGTGAAAGAAAGACAGTTCTCTTAGAATGTGTATAAACTACCATCAGTCGAACAAAGTCACAGTAAATAATAAGTACCCACTATTGTTTGACCAACTTCAAGGTGCCAGTTACTTTTCTAAGATAGACCTCAGCTTCGTCTATCATTAGCTTAGAGTCAGAGAATATGACATTGCAAAAATAGTTTTCAGAACTCGGTATGTTCACTTTGAGTTTCTAGTCATTTCATTGGTCTTACCAATGCCCCAACAGCTTTTATGGACTTGATAAACTGCGTGTTCAAGCAGTACTTAGACATGTTTACTATAGTCTTCATCGATGACATTCTTGTCTACTCCCGCAGTGAGAATGACTATACAGAGTATCTCAGAATAGTATTACAGACACTCAGAGCCCATCAGTTGTTTGCCAAATTCGGTCAATATGAATTTCGGCTAAGGTTAGTAGCTTTCCTTGGTCGTAATATTTCTAGTGATGGCAATAGAGTTGATCCTCAAAAGACTGAAGCAGTGAAAAATTGGCTCAGACCCATCTCTCCGTCAAATATCAGGAGTTTCTTGGTTTTGGCTAGCTATTACTGATGGTTTGTTGAAGGTTTTTCATTTAATGCATACCCTATGTCTAGATTGACTAACAAAAAAGTTAAATTTCAGTAGTCAGATTATTGTGAGAAGAGTTTTCAGGAGTTGAAGACTAGACTCACTACAACCCTAGTTTTGACTTTACCTGATGGTTCAGATGAATTTGTTGTATATTGTGATGCTTCCAAAAGTGTCTTAGGATGTGTTTTGATGTAGAAGGGTATGGTTATTGCCTATGCCTCTAGACAACTTAAGCCTCATGAAAATAATTATCCCACCCATGATCTTGAATAACAACTATTGTGTTTTCCTTAAAGATTTGGAGGCACTATTTGTATGGGGTGCGTGTTGATGTATTCACAGAACATAAAAGAATACAGTATGTGTTTTCACAGAAAGTCCTGAACTTGTATTAGAGAAGGTGGTTAGAGTTATTGAAAGACTATGACATGGGTGTTCTGTATCATTTAGGCAAGGCCAATATAGTGGTAGATGGCCTCAGTAGGTCGTCTATGGGTAGTTTTGCTTACATTGAGGATGGTAAGAAAAAGTTAGTTCAGGAAGTTCATTAGATTGCTAGGATAGGTGGCCGTTTGGTTGATTCGGATAATGGAAGTGTTTGAGTGCAAAATATTTCAGAGTCTTCTTTAGTTTTCAAGGTAAAAGAAAAGCAGGACAGAGATCCCAATTTAGTTAAGCTGAAAGAGTCAATCAAAGACTAGAAAGTAGAGGTTTTCTCCAAAAGGGGAGTTGGTGTGTTGCGTTGCCAGGGTAGACTATGAGTGCCATGTGTAGATGACGTGAGACAACGAATTATTGATAAAGTGCATGGTGCGTATTACTCTATTCATCCAGGGGACACGAAGATGTACCACAATATATGGGAAATCTATTAGTGGAGTGGGATGAAGAGGGACATTGCAGAGTTTATAGCTAAGTGCTCTACTTTTTACCAGGTTCTGATTAAACATCAGAAGCCTTGTGGGTCTATGTAGGAGTTCAGTATTCCCACTTAGAAGTAGGAGGAAGTGAAGATGGATTTCGTGAAAGGCTTGCCTCATACTCGGCGTCAGCATGATTCGATTTGGGTCATTGTGGACAGGATGACCAAATCAGCCTATTTCTTGCCAGTTCATACTTCTTATTTAGCTGAGGACTATGCCAGGATCTATATAAGATAGTTGGTTAGGTTACACGGTGTCCCATTGTCTATCATTTCAGATAGATGTATGAAGTTTACCTCTCACTTTTGGAAAGCCTTCCAAAAGGTTCTTGGTACCCAAGTCCACCTCAGTATAGCCTTTTACCCTCAGACAGATGGTCAAGCAGAAAGTACCATTAAGACTTTAGAAGATATGTTGAGAGCATATGTCTTGACTTTAAGGGCAGTTGGGATGACCACTTACCTTTGATTGAGTTCGTGTATAATAACAGTAATCATTCCAGTATCTAGATGGCTTCATTTGAGACTCTTTATGGGAGAAGATATAGAGTACAGTTGATCAGGGATAGGCTTAAGACACCCAGAGCCGACAAAATTCTTAGACAGATATGAGAAGGAAAGATCTTGAATTTAAGATTGGTGATTATGTGTATTTGAACATCTATCCCATGAAGAGGGCGAAGATATTTTGTAAGAAGGGGAAGCTAAGTCCCCAATATGTTGGTCCTTATAGGATTTTAAGCCGTTTCGGTAAGGTAGCTTATGAGCTTGAGTTACTTGCAGACTTAGCATCAGTGCACCTAGTGTTTCATGTCTCCTTGTTGAAGAAGTACATTGGTGACCCAGCAATTATAGTCCCTATAGAGACTGTAGATGTTCAGAATAGTCTTTTTTATGAGAAAGTCCTAGTTAAAATCCTTGATCGTTAGATTCACAGACTAAGGAACAAAGAAGTTCCTTTGGTCAAAGTTCTTTGGAGGAATCAGTCCATTGTGGGCGCTACTTAGGAAGCAGAGGCAGACAAGTGAACCAATTATTCTCACCTCTTCTCCACAAACTTAGACTCAGTCTAAGGTAACAACCTTTCTTAGATTTACTATATTCCATACTCAGTTACAGCTGCATGGAATTCTCATATCACTCATGCATTCATGAAATAGTTTAGTCATGTGTCATGTCTCCAGAATTCAGTTATGGTTCAATTATGTATGTCAGTGTAAGTATAGTTCCTCAGTTCCTCTCAGTTCAGTCAATCTCATTCAAGGATGAATATTCCCAAGGAGGAGATATTGTAAGACCCCGAAAAGTTCTAGTTCAATTCAGTCCCATATAGTTTGTAATAAGGGGTCCCAAACTTAGAAAAATTCAGCTAAGTGTTAAGACTTAGAATTATTTTTAGCCTTTATAATTGGATGATCTTATTTTCGATCCTTACGATCTTAGAATGTCAATTTTTAAGTTGATTCATGATCAGGGATGTCAATAGGTCATCTTGGGTGAGTTTCAGAATTTTTGGACATCATTTGAGTCATGTTTGGGTGTCCAAAATATCAATACAATGCAATCTCAACACATCACATTAGCTATCACGTTGATAGTATCAACGCGATGCATCGACAATCATGTCAACACCATCAATGCGGCGCGGCACCTGCCGTGGCGCTAGGCACATTTTCCTCACTTAATTACAACTTTACAAGGGCATTGAGGTCCTTTTACCTTCACCTAATTCAGCCAAAACACAAAATTAAGCTTCCAAAAGGGCAAAATAAATTCATTCTTCACCAAACCTCTCAAGAACAAAGCCCTAGGTTCAACAAATTCAAGTCTAAGTCTCAAGAATTCACCAACAATTCCCATAAATTCAATAATCAAGGTATGTTAGGCATTCATCGTTGGGTCTCCTTCCACCTTTGAAGTTCATGAACCTTTTTTTAAAACTTGAATTATGATTCCTATGTTATGAATTAAATTATGCTTATGTTTGTGTTTCTGTATGGATTTTAAGTTGAGATATTTTATGAATTCCATTAAATTAAATTAGTATGTGTGTTAAATTATGAATCTCTCATGTCAAAACCCTTGAATTTGGTAGTTGCATGTTGTAGTTATGATGACCTATGTGGTTAGTTTTCATGTATAGCAATCATGCTCCCCAAGTGTTTGATAAAATGTCTATGTGAGTGAATTATGCATGATAACCTTTTGTTGTGTTGCTAAAGTTGTTATATGAGTTTATCAATTATGCTATCGAGTCCTGGGGGTAATTATAATCCAAAATCTAGCTGCTTACTTCTTTGTAGTAGTTATAGAATAGTTCTAATAAAGGTCAAAGACCGTAGTACTCAGTCAATTAATAGAACTCAATGAACTCAGTCTAATTCAGTCAGTCAACATGATCAGGGTCAGTTCATTCAAGCTTAGTACAGTCTAGTGATCAATGTTTTTCAGTTGGGAGTAGGATTCAGCACCGAGCGAACCTAGGGATAGGGGAAGTCCTTCTAATTAGGCTTTGACCCTTAGTAGCAATCCTTGAGTTACAGAACTACGTAGCCAACGTAGGATAAGTCGTCATCCTGCCAGACTAGGGTTGACACAATCATATATATATTTCATAAGTCTTCTTACCAAATTAGGGTTGACATAGCCTTGTTAGTATCTTGTGGCAAGGTGCTAACACCCTTCTAACTGGGGTCATAGGTTTGACCCTAAATCAGTCTATATCGAGATATGTCGGTTAGATGAACACTCCCACAGTTACAACTTCAGTCTTATTATTCAGTAAAGAGTCTGTTATACAGAACCATGACTATCAATTATTAGTTACTCAACCTTTAGAATTCAGTACTTAGTTTTAGTATAATCTCAAGTACATGATGTTTACCTATATGCACAGTATTGCATGTTCAGTATATTTTAGTAGTTACAGATTTGCATGTACTCTCATCCAGTTACCTCATGATGTTCATTCAGTCACTCATTATCTCATGCATATAAACCCATGTATATCATCCTTGAATATTTCACGTACTGATCGTATACTTTCTTTTGCGCTATGATGTCTCATATCATAGGTTCAGACACTCAGGTTCCTAATCGTACTTAGCAGCTCAGCCTATCAATAATAGTTATAGTGGTGAGTCCTTATATTTTGAGGGTAGAGTTTATCTATTTCAGCATTTCAGCAGTTCAATAGTTATTTCAGTCAGAGTTAGTTGGGGGATTGTCCCATCAACTCAATATTAAGACAGTTAGAGGCTCTCAGACTAGCATAGTCAGTTATTTAGTTTTCGGATGTTATTATCAGTTATACTCAGTTGTTATTTAAGTATTTTTAGAACGTTATGACATTTTCAAATTTCATCCGCATATATTCCAGTATTATATTCAGTGCACATAGCAGGTGCCAATCATGGGTTAGCTTATGGTCCTTGGTGGTCGTAAGCACCGTGTGACGCCTATGGTGTACCCTTGGGGTGTTACAATATCTCCCCCACAAATTTTATGGTAAACCTGATCTGATAAGTAAGACAGCCATTATTTTCTTTAATGTTTGGTCTTTCTTTTCCGCAATTCCATTTGATTGAGGTAAATACAGGGTATCAGTTTGATGGATAATTCTATTTTCTACTCATATCTCCACAAGAGGAGATTCATATTCTTCACCCCTATCACTTTTTATTGTTTTGATCTTTTTCTCTAACTAATTTCAACTTTTGTTTTGTATTGCCTAAACACATCTATTTCTTTATCCGTACTATTTAGCAAATAAACATAACAGTACCTAGTGAAATCGTCAATAAAAGTTATAAAATACTTTGTTCCTCTATGAGATGGTGTTGGGTTTATCTTACAGATGTTCGTGTGGATTATGTCTAAGAGATTGGAATTCCTTTAAATGGACTTATACGGATGCTTACATACTTTGATTCCATACATGTTTGACACTTTGATTTATTTCACTCAAAGTTTGGCAAAACTTCTGAGTTAATCAGTTTTCACAAAGTTTTGTCATTGATATGTCCTAACCATTCATGGCACAATTCATTAGACTCAAGTAAGTTAGAAGAATTAAAAATCTTATTGATCTAAACAGTCATTACATTGATCTTCAATAGGCCCTTGGTGAGGTAACCATTTTCTATATATACTTCTCCTTTGGTAATTACAACGTTATCAGAAACAAATACACATTTGAATCAATTTTTTGTCAGAAGTGATATAGAAATCAAGTTCTTTCTCAACTCTGGTACATGAAGGATATTTTTGACTGTTAACACTTTGCCTAATGTCATCTTCAAGGAAATTTTTCTCATTCGTTCAACCTTTTCTATTTCGGAGTTAGCCATATCATTTTTCTCCTCATCTTGAGTCGGAGCATACGAAGCAAACAACTCTTTTTTGGCACATAAATGGCGGTGGCATCGAAACTAATCCACCAATATCTAGGATTTCCCATCAAGATACATTCTGAAAGCATGACACATAGATCATTCACTTTCTTTTTGGATTCTTCCAAGTTGGATTGATCATTTTTTTGACTTTCTTAGGGGCCCTACAATCTATGAACTTATGGACAGCCTTGCCACAATTAAAGCAATTCTCTTTGAATTTCTTCTTTGAAGGATTGATTTGTTGTCCAGTTGCTTTCTTTTATTTTTTTGAGTTGTTAGGGTCATCCTCCAAAGTATTAGCTCTATTGATTGCAGAATTCCTATTTCACTTCTTCTCTCCTACTTTATTATCTTCTTCAATGCATAACCTCACAATAAGGTCTTTGAATGACATCATACTTTAAGTTGTTTTTAAAATCCTTCCATAAAGGTGGAAATTTTTCTGTTATAACCGCTATTTGGAAAGCCTCATTCATAATTAAACCTATATCTAAGGTCATGAGATAATTAAGAACACACTTAACATGTTCAAATAAGTTATTTACTATATCCATACCTTCTGGCAGGAGATCATGGATGATTACTTGCAATTCTTGTACTTGAGAGATGACACTCTTACTGTCAATTATCTGGTACTCAAGGAACTTTGCAATAAAGAACTTCTTAATTCCTGCATCCTCAGTTATATTCTTTCATCCCAAAGCCTTCCAAAACTCTCTCAAGGTCTTCATACAGTTGTACACATTTTACAGGTCGTCTTGGAGGACACTTAGGATATAATTCTTGTATTAAAAGTTCGAGTGTTTCCATGCCTCTATTATAACAAACCTCTCCTTGTTTGGTTTATATTTTGGCAATTCTGGAGCATTTTCAGAGTCGAACCTTTGAAGACTTAACGTTGTCAAATAGAAAAGTATCTTTTGCGGCCAACATTTGAACACTACACCAAAATTTTTTTTGGGTTTCTCTACAGGTGTCATTGCGGATGCAACACTTGTGCGGCTTATCGTATCAACAATTGTTGTTGCTGCAATTTCCAATTCATCAGTTACATGACTTTCAGTAGTCATTTTTTTATCACAAAAAGACAATCAACTTAGTTTGTTTGAATAGCCTAGTTATAAGGTTTTTAAAACTTTAAACACCAACTTGGTTCTAGTTTAACGATGAAGTTTTTTATGTTTTCCTAATCGTCAACTGAATGAACTTTAGCTCATGATGAAGTTTTCTGAATGAACTTTAACTCATGATGAAGTTTTTTTATATCTTCAAATCACTATTAAGTTCAAACAGAATAGATGGCAAGAAGCTTTAATCTCCAAAACCAAACAATACAGACTTTGAAAGTACTTTATTTATAAATGGTGAAAAAAAATTCACCAAACAAGCACAATTTTTTTTTTAATAAATTCCTTAAGATTGTTATTCCGGGTACAAAAATCTATATGTTTCAACCCAAACTTTAATACTAAGTTCAAGAAAAACTTTCAAGAACTACAATGAAGTTACAACAACTTCAAACACAAGTCCAAATGACTAATCAAATGAACAATCAAAATGAAGTGTTTATCAACTTTAAGAAAGAAGATAAAGCAGAAAATTGTAAAATCAAGTCCATCAAATACACGGTGTGTCCTTAAGGAATTTATTCCCCTAAAATACTCGAGGTTATAGAATATTTCCTCCCAGGATAAAATGATTCTCTTTCTAAAAATTACAGTACCTCAAATTTTTAAAAACTTCGAACACTTTTGATGTCGGGTGTATTTATGCATTCTAGTGTTGTTATCCTAGCCTATTTACCCTTTTTTGAGGATAATTAATGTTCTTAATAAGTAAGTGATGGTATAAATAAGTATTTAAGTGTTCAATTATGTGATTTCAATGTGTAAAAGTGTTTTCAGACAATTTTGTGCTTAATTGAGTCTCTTAGAGTTTAGACGAGAAAACTAGTGTTACTAGCTTGAGCTAGGTGTCGTTCTAGCTATTCTCGATGGATTATAATGTGTTAAATGAGTTACTTATGGTGTGAATATGTAAATATATGTATAAAAACTTGTGTATAGTGTTCAACATTAAATTAAAATGAGCCAAGCATCAACAATACATTATAGCGTAAAGTGGTCGAAACTAGTCCTTCGATAGAGTTTCTAGCCCGTAGTTTTAATATTGTGTTATGCTGAACTCTAATTTGTGGTTTTTGGTGTCTTATTATTACTTATTATGTGTTTTATATGATATTTTGACGTGATAAAAGATGGTAGTGAAGGCAAAATAACACCACAAGGCATGAATAAACGAAGGAGAACTTATCACTTTGGCAAAATTTCTAATGCAATTTCCAATGAGAGCGTGCGATTAGCCTAAGGAGCCTCATATATCACTATGATATGGATCCCATGTCACGTTACTTGGAATAGTGATATGGATCCCATGTCGCCTACCATATCTCAGGGCGTAAAAGGCCGCATCGCCCATTGTTCTACACGGTTTAAGCTTTCTACTCTACTATAAATACAATGTTGTACACTTTGTTATGAATCCTTGTGACATCTTGGAACAATATGGGAGATTTCTTCAACTTATATTTTATGGTTTTCCATTTTTAATATAGATCTTTAATAGTTTTAATCATGTATTCAAGAATCTTGATTATGGTTATGACTATTAGTGGCTAAACGCCCCCTTTCCGGGGTTAAAGACAAGAACATGACTACTATCATTTTGAATTGATTTCATTTGAATTGATTATTATAGTTGGTTGCTTTTTCATCCCCTTTTTAATTATTCTAAGGATTAGCTAACGTTAAAATATATATATTGTCAACCTTGTGATCTCAGAAAGGGGAATTGGAAGATAGAACACGGGGATAAACAAAGTAGGGTTCGTATTCCTTTATGAAATAAGGAAGTTGAATTAGAATCAAGGATAGGGTTATTCCTATAAGCGTTAGTTGATTCATATGTAGGATGATAGCTTCATTTACTTAATTGAACTATTACATCCCTGCTCAACGATGTTGTTGAAATTTCCAATTAGGTAGAGATTAGAGGCCGGGAGACCATGATCATGCAATAAAACCCGCGAATCAACAACCAAGATAAGTGACTTACCAAATAAAGTTCAATAACTTAGTGTGATTGTTTGAAGTGCTTTAACCCTGGGTTTTACTCTATTAATTGTCTTTAGCCTTTTACTTTATGCACTGTTTACCTTACATTTAGTTTTACATATTTCCAAACTCTTTTTGGTTACTTTGGATCAAGTTAATCTTAATAAGTGAACTACATTTTGATAGTTGTTGGAACAAGTCTCTATGGGATCAATATTCGGTTTTCTTAAGGCCACTATATTACTTGCTAGACCACATACACTTGCATATGTGCTTGGGCGTTGTTAAGTTTTTGGCGCCATTACCAGGGACCTATAATTTTGCAACTATTTTTGTTTTAGTTTTACTTTTTAGATTTCTGTGGTCCTTTACGCTTGGTCTTGGTTTTGTATTTTTAGGTTAATAAGCTGGCAAGGGATAGAGAATTGGTTGAACCAAGTCCTAAACCCGAGCAATACTTTCATCAGCGAAGGAGAGAAGCAATCCTCCTCCCCCGTATTCTACAAATAGAAGAAGATTAAGAAAATCCTTATTTTATGGCTAAAGAACAAGCAGCCCACAGAACAGTTAAAGAAGTGGAAATCCCACTTCCAACAAATTTGACCTCCCCTTTTCAGAATCTGGATGCTAGAGGTAATTTTGAGATGAAACAAAATATGGTGCAACTTGTGATAAGTAGTGGAAAGTTTACCAGGCTTTCACATAAAGATCCACAAGTCTACCTGCAGAACTTTTTAGAGATCAGTGACACAATCATCCCTATGGGTGTGTTAACTGACTATATGAGGCTGACACTATTCCCTTTTCATTATTGGGGGAAGTAAAGAAGTGGTTAAATGCTGAGTCGGCAAATTCAATCACTATCTGGGATGACTTAGCTAGGATATTCCTTATCCGATTTTCCCATCTGGCAAGACTATGAGACTTTGTAGTGAGATTATGTGCTTCAAGAAGAAGCCTGACAAAAAATTATATCATGCTTGGGAGTATTTCAAGGTTATTTTATGGGACTGTCCAGACCATCAATAGTCTAATGAGGTATTAGCTCATACTTTTAATGAGGAACTTGACCATAACACAAAGATTTTGTTAAATTCAGCTGCAGCTGGTCAAGCTTTGGAGACGACGTATGATGAGTTGTATACTTTATTGAACTGGATTGCATAAGGAAATCCAGAGTGCCGATCAGACTCAAGGAGTTCTATTAAAAATATTATAGGTGTTTTGGAGGTAGATCAGTTTAATGCAACAGCTGCTTAGATTATTGTATTACAAAATTAGTTGACTAAATAACTCAACAACATGAAATTGGGCGCCACACAGCCTGTAGCCACAGTGAATGCAATCCAGCAGATGAGCACTTGGTGCGTGGTGTGTGAAAATAGTGGTTATTTAGAAGATATATGTTCTGCCAATCCTGAGTCTGTGATGTTCGTAGGCAATGTTCTGAGGCCTAACTATCGAAATGCAAACAACATAAAGTGGCAGACACAACCACTAAATTAGTAATGGAATACCCAGCAGTAGCAGTTTCAGCAACCACAAGCTCAAGAAAATCAGGCCACAAATAGAAATATGGGAGAGATGATGAAATAGATTTTAGCTGCTCATGCACAATTGGCAGTAGAAATAAAAAGCCAGCAAGTGGCTACAAGGAACTTGTAATTATAGGTAGGTTAGATAGAAGTAGCACAAAACATCAGGCTACAAGGTGGGTTGCAAAGTGACACTGAAAATCTAAAACAAGTAATGACAATCACTTTGAGGAGTGGTAAACAGCTTAATGAATAGGTAAATGGCAAAGTTGTTGAAAATTTGAGAAATTCTAAGTACTCAAAAACAAAAGTCGCTGGAGAGGTGAAGAAGACCCTACAACTACCTTTCCCACCAAAGCATATAAAGGCAAACGAGGATGCGTGTTTCAAGAAATTCTTTGACACGTTCAGAGAGCTACACATTAACTTACCTCTTTAAGATGTTTTGAAGGAAATGCCCAAGTATGTTAAGTACTTGAGGGATATGGTTGCTAACAAATTTATGTTATAGGACGTGTAGGCAGTAGCACTAATTGAGGAGTGTATTTTTATGGTGACTTAAAAGATGCCCAAAAATCTTAAAAACCCCGAGAAGTTCACTCTTCCCATTTAGATTGGCAACAACATGGTGGTTCAGGCACTTAGTGATTTAGGGGCGAGTGTCAAATTGATGCCCCTATCTTTGCTCAACACATTGGGATTGTGAAAACCTAGACCAAGCTCTGTGCTATTGCAGTTGGCAAATGGGACCATAGCCCATCCTGAAGGCGTTATAGAGAATGTTCTCATAAAGGTTGGTAATTTTATTATTCCCACTAACTTTATTGTTTTATATTTTCAGATAGATGAAAGAGCACCATTCATGTTGGGGACGTCCATTCTTAGCATTGGGAGGAGCTTTAATTGATGTGAGATAGGGCACACTTATAAAGAGGTTGGAGGATGAAGAGGCATTTTTTAAAATGTACAAACCACTTAACACACTATCCCATTATAAAGACTTATGCATAATTACTATGATTGAAGGGGATAAGTGTGGGGTGGTGGAAGTAGTTCCACAAAAGACCTCTTCGAACACCCTAATTGAGTAGCCTAAGAAATAACCTCCTAATTCCGACATGATGCAAATTGATGAGCCTGAGAAGGTTATAGTTTAGAAATTTATTGACCTCGAGAGCTCACACTCAACAGGTCAAAAATGAATAAAAAGATGGCCTCCAAGCATGAGGAAAAGGATAAAGGAATTTGGTTAAGTCATAGTTG
The DNA here is from genome assembly GCF_002878395.1 of Capsicum annuum. Lineage (NCBI taxonomy): Eukaryota > Viridiplantae > Streptophyta > Magnoliopsida > Solanales > Solanaceae > Capsicum > Capsicum annuum. The sequence continues at coordinate 207,747,420 of NC_061111.1, read as the reverse complement.
GGTCGTGTCGCGACACTAAATCAGGAACTAATTGGGAGGAAACCCAAGTTAAGTAGGTATGTTTTATTGTTCAATTTTTAGTTTTTTTTACCTCACTAGATTTTGTTTTTGTTGAGTCACAAGTTGATGGGAAGTATGACTACCGGAAACCCGAGTTAAGGATCATGGCAAAGAGTAAGTGTGGAGTCCCCGGACTCTCTTGATGCAAGAAGATACTACTAGCTGGGCCTAGAGGCCTTAGGGAGTATTTCTATCTCTACTTTTAAAGTGTACTTTGAGGACAAAGTATATTTTTATGTGTGCAGTGGGGAAATTCCCATCTTTAGGGTAAATTTAAGATTTTTATGTTAGGAATAAGTAGATATTCTTGTTGGTGCTATGTTTGACTGCATGATGCAAGTGGGTTTGTATGAAAAGAGCATGCTGATTGTGTGAATTACTACTTTTGAGATTCCTAGGATCATGTTTATAACTCTTGTACTTGTTGGCTTAAAGTTGAATTAATGTGATTATTTAACTAAGAGTCTATTATGATCCTACTTGAAGTTGAACATGTGCCATATCTATGTGAGGTATTTGTATATTTCTTGTTGTGTGTGATGTCTAGAACTTTCCTGGTGTGTGTGCAAAGCGAAATAAAGAATGTAGTTTTAGGAGATGATATAGGCATTTCTTTGATAGCCTTGTTTTATACCTTCTTTTTGACCTATCATTATGCATAATCTTAGTTATCCCTATTGAGCCTTTAGCTTTTTCTTTGGCAGCCTCATGGGTAGCCTAATTCTCTTTTTTGATAGACCTTAATTTGATCCAAAAACTCCTAAGCACTTTAGTGTAAATTAATTGAGTAAGGAGTTTGAAATTCGAGAAGGAAAAGGTGAATTGAAGCCCCTAAGTGTTAGCTATTGGTGTTCAAAAAAAGTAATATGTATTGTGGTGGGGAGTGGAGTAATGAAAAGAATAAAAAAAATTTCTAATTGAATGAGTTGTGGATAGAATCCTCCCACCATAGTGTATGTAAATGAGCTTAATAAGATGGGGTGAAAACAAAAGTAGGGTTCGTATTCCTTTATGAAATAAGGAAATTGAATTAGAATCTAGGATAGGGTTATCCTTATAAGCCTTACTTGATTCACATGTAGGATGATCGCTTCATTCACTTAATTGGACTATTACATCCCTACTCAACGATGTAGTTATAATGTCCAAGTTAGGTAGAGATTAGAGGTCGGGAGACGATAATCATGCAATAAACCCTACAAATCAACAACCAAGATAAGTGACTTAACAAATGAATTTCAATAACATAGTGTGATTGTTTGAAATTTTTTAACCCCGGGCTTTACTCTATTAATTGTCTTTAGCCTTTTACTTTACGCAATGTTTACTTTACGTTTTGTTTTACAAATTTCCAAACTCTTTTTGGTTACTTCGCATCAAGTTAATCTTAATAAGTGAACTAGAGTTTGATAGTTGTTGGAACAAGTCTCTATGGGATCGATATTCGGCTTTCTTTAAGGCCACTATACTACTTCGTAGACCACGTACACTTGTGTGTGTGCTTGGACACTAAATTATTTGATGATCACACGACAGTTTTTAGAAGAGGAAGAAGTTTGTTTTTCTACTAAAAAATTGTCTTTACCCGAGGAAAAATTCAGTTATTTATAGCTATCAAGGTATTGCTTCATGAAGAGAAGTAATGGTTCAGAAAGGTGCATCCCTTCATAAAGGTGTAACTCTTCAGAAAAGGTGCAACTCTTTGGAAAAGTCACCTATTGGAAAGGTCATAACCATTCAATCCGAAAAGGTGCCTATTCAAATTTCATCCTTTCTCTTGATGTCTTTTCAAAAAAACACCTATTCATTTTCCATTCATACCACTTAAAACCCAACATTTGACACCTATGCTCTCTATTTTGAATCCTTCTTATTTTGAAATTAGGCATTTTTATTTTTCCCATGTAAATAATGCCTCTTACTTCATTAGGTACTTCTTGCATTTTAGAATATGTTAGCTAGTTTGTTCCTGCAAAATAGAAAATTTGATTAGTGAAAAAATCTGCCAACTTGTTGCCTTCTCTGAGTGTATATTCCAGCACTGCCTCCGTTTCTAACTTCAACATTTTAATTCTCTTCACTTCCATACCAATAGACTAAGGCACTTCTCAATTCCCATCTAATATATTTTTAATACTAAGAGAATTAATCATCAGGGTCACAATAAGAAAATTGTGTGCAACATAATGCTCCAGACCTAGTATTAGAGTCATCACTTCTATAACAAGATTAGAACCATCAAATAATCTTCTAAATTTTGTACATACAAAATCTCCTTCTCCATTCCTTATACAAAAAGCCCCAACACTAGTGCTTGGGTTTCCTTTGGAAGCACCATCAGAGTTGTATTTAAAGGATCCCACAAAAGGAGGGCTCCATGTCACCATCTTTCTTCCTAAAGATGGATTATAATCCTTAAAAATTTTTACCAGAATGGACCATGATGATGGTAAATGTCTCAGCCAAGGAAAATTATATTTGTCTAATAGATAGAAATTTTTGTTTATCTCCATTTCCATCCCTAAATAAGACATTTTGCCTCCATGGTTAATAGTGTTCCTTCTCTTCCATACCTGCCAAATTAAAAACAAAGGCACAACATTAAGAAGAAACTGTAGCTTTGGTGGTCTATCAGCCTTCCACCATTTGTATACTAAATCCTTGAGTTGCATAAAAGGGCGTGTAACTCCTGCTGATGCTGAAATCTTTACCATAGTTTTTTTGTAAGAGGACATTTAACAAATAAATGTTCCATAGTTTCTTGCACATTTTCATCACAACTTTTACAAGGCATATCTTCACAAACTCTTAACTTAACCAGAATTTCTCCTATAGGAATTCTCTTTTTCGATAACCTCCAAATAAAAAATGTCATTTAAAAGGCATTTCTTTAATCCACAACATTTTGAAATCCCATTGAACCTCTTTTGACTGTCTCATAATATCCCAGGCTGATTTAATAGTCAAATTACCATAAAGTTTAAGCATCTACCAAGGCTTATCCCACTCATTAGATTTCTCTTCAACCATCAAGTTATGTTGGACATGATTGCATATCTCCTCTGTGAATAACAATTTCAATAAACTTGAATTCCATCTTCCTTCTACAAATAATTGTCTCACATCCTCCACTATATGTACATCCGACTCTGCAATTGGCAAAAAATAGTAAAAAACACCAAGCTCTGTCCAATTATCATACCAAATATTAGAATGACCATTCTTGGGCTCCCACCATATTTCTTAATCCACATAGTCTCTAGCTTTAAGCAGTTTCTTCCAAGTTTGTGAACCATATTTCCATTCCATAACTTGAGGAACATATCTCTTTTAATATTTATTCCACATGAGTATTGTACACTTGGATTTTTAAGTTCTAAAAATCCACCATAACTTGGCAAATAAATCTTTAGGTATGTTAAGTAAATTTCTAAAACCTAGACCTCCTTCCTTCTTAGGCCTGCAAATATCAATCCAAGCAACCCAATGTTTGTTCCTGCCTACCTCCTTAAAATTTAATAAAATTCATGAATAACATATTTAGGAGGATTTATGGTAGACAACAAGAAAATAGGAATACTATTCAACACATTATTTATCAACACAACTTTACCTCCAAATGATAATAATTTCCCTTTCCAAGCTTATACTTTATTGTATACTTTTTTGATAAGCTCTGCAAAATGAGTTTTTATCTTTATTGAATGGCCAATAGTACACCCCAAGTACATCAAAGGAAATTTTCCTTTAGCAAATCCAATACATTCTTCTACCTCCTGAACCACAGTGCCAGCCGCCTTGGTATGTATAAAGAAGGCACTCTTATCATTATTAATCTTCTGTCCAGATTGCTCTTCATAATTTTCAGAGTATTTATCATCATTTGGAAAGATATTTTGTCTGCAGAAACAAATAAAATGGTATCATCATCATAAGCCAATTTATTGATATCATTACTCTATTTAGGCATCCAAAAGCCTCTGAATTCCTTATTGTAAAATGAAGAATTCAGGTCTCTAGCTAATACTTCTGTAGATAAAATAAAAAAAGGCGATAGAGGATCTCATTATTTCTCCCCTCTATTAGAGTGAAAGAAAACCATAATATTGGATATTAATTAGAATTGAATACCAGATATTTGCCATCAACCCCCAAATATTATCTACCACTCACTAGTCAAAACCCATCTTCTCCAGGACTTTTATCAAGAAATTTTAGTCCACTCTATCATATGATTTGGATATGTCTAATTTAATAAGAACATTAGTAGATTTACCCCTTTTCCTAATGTCAATAATTATATCCTGAACAAGCAAAAGATTCTCAGTAATATTTCTTCATTTAACAAAACCAAATTGAATCTTAGAAATAAAAAAAGGAAGATAGTTTTCAAATCTATCATGAAGAACCCTGGAGATCACTTTATTAAGAAAATTACTTAAACTAATTGGTCTCATATCAGTAAAGGACTGAACAAAGTCGTCCTTAGGTAATATGACCAAATTAGTGTGAGTTATAGACTTTGGAAGAGAATTTACTTCATAAAGGGAAACCACCATTTAATAACATCAATTTCAACAATATCCCAACAACTTTGATAGAACAAACCAGAGAAACCATCTGGTCTAGTAGCACTTTGCCCACTAAATTAAAAAACCACTTTCTTTATATCTTTTTTCTATTGGAATGTGGGTGAGTAAAGAATGATCTTCCAAGACTTGCTCATATGAAAACTATTTGTGAAAATAAGAAATAGATTCAATAGCCACTTGTTCATTACCTTCTACCCATTGACTATTTTTTTTCATGATTCTACTAATAGTTAATCATTTTTTATTCCATTAACTAGACTATGAAAAAAATTTAGTGTTCTTATCACCATTAGAAAACCATTGAATATCAGCTTTTGGCCTCCAAAATTCTTCTTTAAAATGCAAGTATTTTTTCAATTCATCCTACGTCTTCTGAAGTGTACTTCTATTAGTGGGAGTAGGATTCTGTTCAAGAAATTCTTTTTTCAGCCTAACAACTTCATCCCTTATGATCAATTTTTTGAAGATATCACCAAATCTTTCTCTACGCCGATTAGCAAGAGTTGTTTTGCTTTAAGAAAATAAAGATATCATATTCCTCTTGAGATATCCAACTGTTTCTCACCACATCTTTAAAATCCACCTGTTCCACCAAAAATTTTAGAAATTTAATAGTTTTGTGAAATGCATAGATTTTCTACCACAAAAAAGTAACATTGGAGCATGGTCTGATACTGTTCTTGCTAAATGTTCTATTTCTACATGCCTTGCTATGCCATGAAAAGAGTGATTCATCACTATTATGTCTAATCGTTTGAAAATACATTCACTATCAACCCTTCTATTCCACCACATGAATCGACTTCCTTTGAAGTTTTAATCCATCAAATCACAAGAATTAATACAAAAGAAAATATCTTCTACCTCTTTTGGTATAGCTGGCAACCCACCAATATTTTCTTCATCAGACATAATTATATTAAGTCACCACCCATCATCCAATGTAAGTTCATACTGTAAGATATTAAGTAGATTTTCCCATAAACTGAGTGTTTCTTATTTATCAAATTTGACATATACAATTGTAACGACAATTGTGTGCCCCACTTCCTGACAATCCAAATATAATGTCAATTGTTGCCCAGTATCTGAAAGCTCCACCACATGGATATGATCTTAGGTTAAAATCCATATTTTACCATTCACATTGTAATTAGCATACTTCATACCTAACCTTCTCTTATACTTATGTATTTACCTTTTGTCCTGAAATGGTTCCATTAGGGAAATAATAGCAAACTTATGATACTGGTGCAACATTTGAATCCTATGAAATGAATTTTAGGTCCTCACCGGCCTCACATTCCAAAATAATTCTTTTAAATTTATTTAGAAGATCTTTTACCTCTAGGGATTAACCTTAGTAGACTAATTCTCCTTCTTATTACTTACCTTATTTGCCTTTTCAATAGATTGGGTCGATATATCTGTAGCTTAATGCACCTTTTTAACCACCTTTTTATTATCATATTCTTCCTTATCTTCAATTTCAGTAGTGAATACTGTATTACTTCTATAATTAATTGAATCTTCCACCTAATATGAAACAATATCATGTATTATCTTCACTGGACTTGATTTTGTACATATTGCTAAGGCTTGCCATTCTTCCCCTATTAGCTGGCTGCCTAAAGATGTTTTTAAAGGGTAATGACCTATTTTTTGTTTCCTTTCTTGTCCTTCCTCCTGATCCTTTTCCTTCATCATTGACCTATCTATCTGGAGGGATTTATTATATTTAGCATTTTCTAATGCTATCATCTCTTGTTCTCTTGGATCATTCCCAATTTGACATAATTCCTTACTGAAATTTACCGATAAATCACGCCCATGCTTCTCCTGATTTCTCTTACTTCTGTTCGGATGGTTTTCTATGGTAAGGACATCATTAAGATTGTTATATGTGGCTCTTTTATCCACTGAATGGGTTGTGATAAGTGGAAGTTGATCTTCCATGTCACTCAAAGTTATTTCGATTGACTAATCTTTTATAATAACCTCCATGACTTTGTCACTATATTCATTATTTTTACCATTATGTATTTGATTTCCTTTCTCCCTTTCTTCTTTGGCATTATTTTTGATTCCATGAGGCTTTAAATATCCTTGATTAGGCGTCTTCTTTACTAATGGTTCATCATCTTCATTAGTTGTAGTTAATGCTTGAAAAGTATTTTTAGTAGTGACTTCATTGCAAATAGCATTACAATCTGTTAACTGACATGCATTCCCATCTACTGCACATAGTTCTTTTCGATCATGATTTCACGGCTTGAATTATTTTCTTCACTAGTTGTTTCACTTAAAAGTTTTCTACTTTCCTTATCCAATTCAAATCTTCTATTTGTGGGATTCCATTTTTTTAAACTTTCTCCTTTTGTGATTTCCCTTTAATTACTTATTCCTACAACTTCCTCTTTGTCACCATCATTGTCAGCATTTTCCTTTGTTTCAAATCTTTCCCTAAGCTCTAGATGCATAACAAAACAATTATCCTCTACATGACCTTGAAGTCAACACCTTATACAATACTTTTAGAATCACATCATAATCCACCTTGATAATCTCAATTCTGGATTTCTGAGTCTTGTTATTCCGCACCTCAATCTCCACTTGCCATGAAAGCTCATTAGCCAAAACCACTTGCATGATTACCCTAGAAAAACTTGGTTTTGATTTATATACTGAACCCATATCTAGATGAATATTCTTTTGAAATATCCTAAAAATAGGACCTTTGAAAATTTTGTTGGTTTCGGACCTTTTTGGCTTGATACGAATCAAGGGAGTCACTCGTACTCTTTGGATATAAGTCATAGGGTGTCTAGGTGACTCAATCATACCCTAGACTTTATGGGAGGATTATCTACTTCCTAAGGTATGATTCATATGGGAGCGTATGAGTGGTATAAGATAAGTTGTATGGTGCATATTTGAGTAGTCTAGTATAATCTGTCTGCCATACGGTTGGGGAGATATGATTAAGGTTACCACTTGTACCCTTAGGTATAATATAGGGAGGATAAGTCATATAGAAACCAGTAGGTAAGGTTTTTTCAAAGTTGGGGATGAGTTGGGGTGTCACTCATACCCTTGGATAAGAATGGCAAGTGAGTCGTACCCCTGGATGTGAATTGCTTTAATTTTTAAGTGAAGGGTAGTTTGGACCTTTAATATTCCTAAAACCTTATTTCCTCATATTATATAACCCTATATGGCCGTCTATAACACTTATTAATGGATTATAACACATCAAATACTCTCTCAAATGCTCTTTTAGAAGATTGGAGGCTAGGGTTGCTTTATATGTTTTTCAAAGGGTTAAGGACCAAGATTTCATCCATTAATCTTCATTTATAAGGAATGATTCACTTTCCCCATTGTAATTTCAACTAAAAGCATGATTTATATGTTTGATTTCATGGTTTTACTACTTCATGATTATGGTTTTCAATTATTATTTGGGGGTTTTGATATTGAATGTTTGGCTATGGTTTTAACTATGATTTTATATGCATTAATGGTGGTTTGGGACAATTGGATTTCATGGTAAGGGTTTAATGGTCTTTGGAATTAGTTTTGGTTATATTATGCCCCCAAGGTGTTTGATAAAATGCTTAGAAAGATATGTTCATTGTATTGACTTCTTTTAATGGAGCTCTTGCATGTTTTAAACCTGATAAAGGATTTACACATGGTTTAAATGGTTTGAAAAGGCTAACGTCTAAATGGTTATGCTTGTGAAGAACATGGAAGCCTCCCAAGTGGATTTAATATGGTAATTATAAGAGCGCCTAAGGCCTCCTTAACCTAAATGGTTTGGCTATAGATATTACTTGCAAGTAAGGGGTGGTATGAATATACCACTAATATTGGCATTGGTTAATAAATGGATATTGGTTTGTTTATTTGGAAACTAGTTTTAATTGGGCATTAATGGCAGACTATATAGCTAAGTCGTAGAAGGTGGTGGTCCTGGGGGGACTAAAACCAAAAACTCATATTTGCCGATATGAGGGCTCTTGATGACCATATCCATATGGATTTCATATTTTATATTTTATATTGGGGGATATACTATTCATCCCATGGGATATTGCTTGATCGTGCGGCTACACATACTGGTACCCTTTCAGCAAGGGAAGCTGAACCCATATGGCCCATGGATAGTTTGAAAGACAAAGCTACATAGCCCAGGTAATGGTTTTAAAGGCATGCTAAACTCGGTTCCCTTTCCTGTCATGTTTATATATATATATATGGTTTATGTGCATTGATTTTTCACTGGTTGTCATTATTTTATCCCTATCCTATGTGTATGCTAGTGTTCACCCACTAACCCTTTTACTGGTGGCTATATACCCATGATATGCAGGAATTAGCCATTCTACTCCTCTTACTTAGTGATCGGATTTGGGAATAACTTATGTTGGATTAAAATGGTGAGCTTCCACAGTTTAGAAGGCATCTATTTCATGTTATGGTTTACTTTATATCATTTTTATCTTACATAGACTTTGGTTTTTGGCTATAGTCGGGGGCATGTCCCGACTGAATACTTTTTGGTTGGTCTAGAGGCTTTGTATGGACAACTGTGGACTTGGGTATGGTATGAATGGTTTATGTTATTCATACATAAATTGGATATCATTATGGTATTTAGTTTTATGGCTTATTCATTGGTTTAGTTAGTTATTAGGTGGATGGACTTGATTGGGTTGGTGTTGATTATAAACTTGTAATAGAGTCGCCACACAATTGGATATGCTATCTTGTTATATGTTCGGGCTTTAGAAGAACTCAAGGTATGCATTTGGTGGTTGGGTTGGGTAGCGGGGATGGTTCTCAGTCCGGGTTGGGCTTGGAATTGCCCATTACGATAAGGCCATGGTTTAAGTCATGTCAAGTTTGTATCAGAGCTTTTAGTTTTGGTGTTATGGGGTGTCCACAAAGCCATATCAAGTAGATTCTTCCTTATGGGTGTATCGTGTACCACACTTATAATTAGGAGGCTACAAGGTATTTAGGAGTGCTTTACTTTCTTGGTTATTATACTTTTAGGATATGGAGTCTAAGGTCTTGAACTTTTCTCTAAATCTTCCTTGGTTCACCCTTCGGATCGTGTCTTTTCAAAGATCCAAAGGTTCTTGGAAACTCACTTGTCCCACTTAATAACAACATGAATGGATCTAGTCCAACTCATGAGGCATATACCTAGTCAAGGGTTGCAATTTCTAGTTTTACTTATGGAGTCCCACTGATCTCTACTGGCCTTATTTTGGGAGGAGGAACTCATTCTTGGTTATATCAAGGAGAGGTTACCAATGTTGATTTTCGACATGCTATTAATCTATGGACCCAGATAGTGAAAACTCGATCATTCCAGTCAAGTCCTATTGGTACAGAGAGGAATAAGGTGAGATTGGAAATAGATGATGTAAAGAGGTCTTGATTCTTTGAACTAAGGGATGGCACTAAGGGGTGCTACTTTGGATTTCAGTATTGGTTGAGATCATCTCAATGCCCTTACTAACCATAGTGTGTATGGGTTATTTAGTTTAGGGTCCTCTCTTTTTTGTGACCCCACTTGTGGTTGTGTATTTTGGTTATGCTTCTAAGGTTATTTCAGACTCTTTTCTTTTTCTGATGCTACCCTAGTAGGTGACTCTGCAATTGCTAAAAAATTCTATGGGTGTGTGTGATTCTACTGGTAGTAAAGGGGTGTTGGTGGATTTGTTTAACTCAAATAAGGTGGATCTTAATGTCATTTGAGAAAATGGATTGGTTGTACTTGTGCTATAAATTATTAGATTTTTGTAGAATCCACAAGGATTGTCTTTAGGCTTCATGGTGAGTCTATTGTGGATTGGGTGAATGGTTTCATTCCCTAGCTATTAAGGGAAAGGTTATATCATGTCCTAGAACTCAGAGATCGCTCTTAAAAAAAGGGTGTGTTAATTACTTGGTCCGAGTTAAAGATCTTAACTCATAAGGTCCTTTTTTGTTTGGTTTCATTGATGAATTAATCTTTTAAGGTCTTCCTTGACAACTCTTATGGTGTCTTTCTAATGGGGATGTTGGTTTGGAATTGGTTTTGTTTCAAACATTTTTCCAATTTATATTTGTTTTTTATAGAATGATTTTTGTAGAGTTAAAGGAGCTTAACAGAGTACTGAGGAATCTCTTAGATAAAGATTTCATCAGCCTAAATGTTTCTCTATGGGTTGTTTTCACTCTTTTCATTCTTAAGGGGAACGATTTTCCCTTAGAATGGATAGGTTGTCGGGGGTGACTAAGGAATTGGGAGTGTTCTCCTTGTGGGGTGGACCTTAAAGGTATATTCAATTTGATATGAGGGTACTTTAGTAGTTGTACATGGTGTTTGATAGATCCTAGGATTGAATTTAGATTCTTGATCTTGGTAAAGGGAGTATGTTAGATTGGGATAGCAATGCAGAATTATAGAGGTAAATTAGTAGGTTGGATGAGGTTGATGACTTGCGGAATACAATAAGGGAAAAGTTGTTCCAAAAAGCCAAGATTTTAGGTTGAACTTAGAGATTTAGGGGGAGGGGGTCTAGTCATTGTATAGGTTGGATCATGGAGCTTGCATGTTTCTATGTCCCTATGCTTGTACTTTACAGTTGACATAAAATCGATTTCTAAATTCATGGTTTTGAAAATGGGGTTTTGGTACAATTGGGTGCTTTGACATGATTATTTATTTAATTGATTTTCCATGGATTATGATGCATTATTCATGCTTTATAAATGTTTTGAACATTGTAGGATGCATGGAAATGGCAAATGGATTTTGGGGCACTATGGGTTCCCCTATTACTTGGTTTTGGTTTTAGAAATTATATATCCTCAAATTGTTTGTGAGATTTCCAATGAAGATGATTTTGTCATATGATTTGACTATTCTTGAATCTTTGAATTGCATAAACGGTTAAGGGAACATGAAATGTTTTTGGTTGGACTCAAATGATTTTTTGAAAGGCCTTGGTGGCCTTAGTTTGATTTTGAATGATTTTGGTTTAATTGGAAACCTTGGAGTTAATTTGGTCTAGTGATTTTTACATTTCTATGTTGGGCTCTAGGTAGCATTTGGTTGAATGAGGTTTTGGGTATATAAGAACTAAGCATCTTTGGTGACCATCTTCAGTGACATCCATTAGAGTGGAGTATTGTGCTTGTAGGTGTAATGGGGTGAAGGTTGATTTTCAGCCTAAAACTTTATTTAATGGTGGACTTCAAGGGAAGGTCGGGTTGCATATTCTAGTGATCCTTTTCTATCTTGGGTAAGAGAGTACCCTACTAGTGTGGCATGTATTCTTATAGAGCTTATGCTTAAGGTTCTCATTTTGCATTCACCTTGTCCCCTGGATATGAGTCTTGATATTGTGTTAAGTTATTCATGGTATTTGTGGTTGTGTTTCTTTGGTGTCTAATCTAAGGACTTCTTTCATGGTATGGTTTGGTCGGGATATTCCTTCATTTATGGCTTAGGTGGTTGTTATAAAGTACTTCGTGCCTATGGTGTTGTTTGTTGTTCCGGGATCTTGACTTAGAAGGCATGGATAATTCTTGTACTTTGGGTTTCTTAAATGAATCTTGTTATGTTAGGGTGGTAGTAGTTAGAGAAGTGTGGTGATGTGTTAAAACATGGAATGTAGAAGTCCCTAAGTGGGGGAGAGTCTTGGGTGACTACTAGGGTTAGGGTTTGAAGGTGACGTAAGATTGTTTTCATAAGAAATTGTTAGGAAAGAAATAGGTGGTAAAAATTCATTGTGAAATATAAAATAGTGTTAGATCTATAATGGATAGATCATACCGCGGGTATGTAAGCGGTAGGCTTGAATGTTTTGATTGGTAGATATACCCATGGTTTTCTTGCGTGCTAAAGTGGTTTGGTAACGCATGGTATTATAAATCATCTTCCTAGCATAGTGGTTGCATGGCTTTCATAGGTTGAGGTTTTTGGTTACGATGGTTAAATTTGGTTTGTCCATGTCCTTTACTCATGTTTTCCATGTTATAATGGTGATGAAGGTAGAGTAGTATTTTGGATTAGATATAATAAGTAGAGCTCGGTGGCTTAAATTAGCGCCGTTGTGTTTTGGATAGTCTTGAACAATGGAATTGGTGATGTATAGATTGATGCAAGCTCTCGTACTGATGTGGCTTAGAAAATTCTAAATCGATTTGGACTTGCTCTCTAGCATGAGTCCATTCATCCGGTAACCTATATTGTGTTGGAGTTTGAATGGTCCTTGGTCGGTTGGTTCCTTTAGGTAGTATTGGTATCCTGGATTTCTGGATCTTTAAGGGGGCCCCGATGAGGATCTTGGATTGGTAATTTCACCGGTTGCGAACAAAAGGTATGGTTTCGGTAAAGGTTCCATGGTGGAACTAAAAGTCCAAGGAAGCCATTTGGGATACAGAAGTGTACATCGAGTCAAAGGATCCGTATTAGTCCTTTGTTTAGGAAATTTGTGCGTAGGGTGTGTGATCTGCAAAACTTCTTTGTTTTCAAACTTTGTTAAAGGTAAGGAATGGTTCCTCTTGCATCTTTGATTCCTAACTTAGTTAGAGGTCGGAATGGAAGTGTTGGGGTGTAAATTGTGCTTGGGGTATGTGGTAATCGTCTCATCTTAGTGTGCATTCTTGTCCTATATTTCGGTTGGGGATAGTTTGATGTGTGTTGATGTGTTACTTCATGCTTATCTTTACACTTACCCGTCATTTAAAGATGAATGTTCCTAGTGGGGAAGACTGAAACATCCCAAAAATAGGACCCTTGAAATTTTTAGTAGTTTTCGACCTCTTTGGCTCGATGCAACTTAAAGGAGTCACTCGTACCCCTTGGATACGGGTCATAGGGTGTCTAGGTTACTCACTTGTACCCTAGGAAGTATGGGAGGCTTAGATACTGCTCAAGGTATGACTCATATGGGAAAGAGTAGTATGGTAGCTTACTAGTGGTATAGGACAAGTCGTAGGGTGCATGTTTGAGTTGTCTAGTGTAATCTGTGCACTATACAGTTGGGGGGATACGATTGAGGTTACCAATCATACCCTCAGATACGAGTTAGGGAGGGTAAGTTATATAGAAACCAATAGGTAAGGTCTTGTCAGGGTTGGGTACGAGTTGGGGTATCACTCGTACCTTTGGAAATGAATGGCAATGGGCCTCATACCCTGGATGTGAATTATTTTAATTTTCAAGTCAAGGGTAGTTTGGACATTTTCTACTCCTAAACCTTTATTTCCTCACGTTATGTAACCCTATATCACCTTCCATAACACTTATTAAAGGATTATAACACATCAAATACTCTCTCAAACACTCTCTTAGAAGATTGGGGGCTAGGGTTTCTTCATATGTTCTTCAAAGGGTACAAAGGCCAAGATTTCTTCCATGAATCTTTATGTATAAGGCATGATTCTCTTCCTTCACTGTAATTTCAACTAAAGGTATGGTTTATATGATTGATTTCATGATTTTACTATTTCATGATTATGGTTTTCAACTATTATTTGGTGGGTTTGATATTGAATGTTTGGTTATGGTTTTAACTATGCTTTTATATGCATTAATGGTGGTTTTGGACAATTGGATTTCATGGTAAGGGTTTAATGGTCTTTGGAATTTGTTTTTGTTATATTATGCCCCAATGTGTTTGATAAAATGCTTATAAAGATATATTTATTGCATTGACTTCTTTTAATGGAACTCTTGCATTTTTTAAACTATATAAAGGATTTATACGTGGTTTAAATGGTTTGAAAAGGATAACGTCTAAATGGTTATGCTTTTGTAGAACATGGAAGTATCCCAAGTGGATTTAATATGGTAATTGGAAGGGCACCTAAGGTCCTCTTAACCTAAATTGTTTGGCTATGGATATTACTTGCTAGTAAGGGGTGGTATGATGATACCACTAATATTGGCCTTGGTTAATAAATGGATAATGGTTTGGCTATTTGAAAACTAGTTTTAATTGGGAATTAATGGCAAGATGTGTAGCTAAACCGTCGAAAGTGGTGTTACCGAGGGGACCAAAACTTGAAACTCATATTTGCTGATATGAAAGGTCTTGATGACCGTGTACGTGTGTCACACTTTATATCGGGGGATGTACTAGTCATCATATGGGATATTGCCTAGTCGTGTGGCTACATGCGCTGTACCCTTTCAGTAGGGGGAGCTGTACCCATATGGCCCGTGGGTGGTTAGGACGACAAAGCTGCACAACCCAGGTAATGGTTTTAAAGGCATGCGAAACTCAGTTCACTTTCCCAGCATGGTGTTATATATATACATATATATATATATATGTATGGTTTATGTGCATTGGATTTTACTTTGATTTTAATTAGTTGACATTATTTTATCCCTATCCTGAGTGCATGCTAGTGTTCACCCACTAACCCATCTACTGGTGGTTGTATACCCATGATATACAGGAACCGACCATTCTACTCCTCTTGCTTAGTGATCGGATTCAGGTACAATCGATGTTGGATTGAAGTAGTAAACTTCCATAGTTCGGAAGGCATCTATTTCATGTCATGGTTTACTTTACATAATTCTTGTCTTACATATACTTTGGTTTTTGGATATGGTCGGGGCATGTCCCGACTGAGTACTTTTTGGTTGGTCTAGAGGCTTTGTATGGACAACTGTGGGTGTCGTATAGAGGGTTTTGTTATACATACATAAATTGGCTTATCATTATGGTATTTAGTTTTATGGCTTCCGCATTGGTTTGGTTGATTATTGGGTGGTCGGACTTTATTGGGTTTGTCTCGGTTATAGACTTGTCCCAAAGTCACCACACGGTTGTATACACTGTATTGTTATATGTTTGGACTTTAGCCGACTCAAGGTATGCATTTGGTGGTTGATATGGGTAACGGGGGCGGTTCTCAATCTTGGTTGTGCTTGGGATTGTCCATTACGATAAGTCCCTAGTTGGGGTCATGTTAGCTTTCCAATCACTGAAGTAGTAGAGTATATAGATTCTTTACCAAAAATTATTGGTAGTAAATCAAAAAAAGATATCCATGCCATGGCCTTTGTTGTCTCTTTATACTGTTTGAACTTTGAATCATATATGAATGAACTCATTCGATATGCCAGTCCATCCTTATCAATTATATAATATACATTCTTTGCCATCATGTTGACAAAATCCTCCATAAGGTTAAACCTTATCAACAAATGCCTATTCCTTAATAATCCGATTTTGTAATCTCTTTTGACTCCATATTGTTTAGTAATAAGACTACGCAGTTCTTCTAATCCAGGCCACCCATAGGAAAACTTACCTACTATAGCCAATTGAAAATCCTCCAAAATATCCATCTTTGTTACTTTCTCCTCCATCCATGTAACTTGTGGTATACCATTTACATAAGTCACTTGTTTCATTGGGACAGGATCAACTTGTAATTCTCTCTTATCAACAACAACATTACTCACATTAGGCTTCATTAAATTTGCAAAAGTTCTTTTTTCTTTGCCATTTTCCAAATTATTATTTTCTAAAGATGTAGAATCCTCTGTATCAGCTGTAGATACGTAATTTTGTCCCTTTCAAATATCACACTGTCAAAATTCACTCCATTTACCGTATCATTTTTGAATACACTTACCTATTTAATACTTTCACCATAAAAATCCAAATAACAAATCCAACAATTTCATAACAACTTTGGAGACCTCACCTTATCCTAACCACCTACTACCCCACCCTAACCTCTACTCAGGTTTTTATTCCCCACAACAATAACACAAAAAGAAGAGGAATATATGGAGGATCTAAGCACACTTATCCAAAATACACACCTCACCCTTACAAAAATGGACACTCAGCTCTCTACACACAAACACAACACTCCATTTATTCCATTGAGAAGATACAATGATTCATATATGCAAACACCACCAAAAAACACACACAACATTGAAAAAACACACAAAAAACCACTGAAAAATCGGTGAAAGACGCAGAGAGAAGAGAGTGATAAAGAGAGGAGATATTGAGAAATAGAGGGTTGAGAAGGAAAAACAGTAAGTAAAAAGGGATTTAAGAGTTGAAATTGAAAGGGAGAGAGAGAAAACAGACGGGTTTGACTATTTTCGATGAATGCATTCCCTATGCAATCCAGCCGCTCACAGCCCTAAAATCCCTAAACTTTCATTTTTTTTAGTTTTGCCAACGAAATCTAGCCGGGAAAATCTCTATTTTTGTTGATTGCTTAGTCTGTTGGAGCTCCGGTGAGGTACAAATGACAACCCAACTGCAATTCTAGCGGGGTTCGTTTATGGTTAGTTCAAAATCCAAAATTTGGGGTTCATTTTAAGGGTTTCCTTCTAGTTTAAATCTGTTTGAGTTGTGTCTCTCGATTTGAGTTGGTTTGTTTATTTGTTGAGGCTGAGTCGGGGTCCTTCGGCGTGAATTTTTTATTTTCGATTGAGTGATTTGATTTCAATTATCAATTGAGGTCCAACTCTACTCATTATCTCTTTTTGTTTAATTATTTATCATATTCAATGCATTGAATTGAGTGTTATGTGTTGCCTGATCTTTGTTGATGATGAATAGTGGTTTGTTTTGATCCATTGTTAATTTTCTTAGATACGTACTGTGTGATTAAATAATATCTTGTTTGACAAATTAAAATTGATAGTTTGGGGCAGAAATTAAAATTGACAAGAGTGGATTTGTTCAGCTAACTTTGATCATTGATTGTTGATTAAAGTGGATAAGTGTTCTCATTTGACAGTATCATGCTTTAGGCCGAAACTAGTAGACAAGTACTATGTTTGGTAGGCAAATTGTAGAAATTAATAATTTGGGATTATTGAATTTTGGTGCTCGAGATTGTTTTATTTTGTTGCTTGGAATTGGAAAATATATTCATTTAGCCAAGAAGTGCCCCAAGGCCATTTGTATTTATTCACCTAGGTATGCCCCGAAATATCTTGTACGCAAAGGATGTTCGTGATCAAGACCTGAGGTATCGGTTATAGCATATTTAGGACTATTGAGGTTAGCGTAGGTTTATTTTAGTATTTTTTTATTTTGGATCTGTAATAAATTGGATCGAACATTATTTTTAGAATTTTGATTGTTTTGGTTGTTTGCTTTTTTGTTTATGTGTTTTGTTGGTTTATACATCTCATAATGTCATACTAGCCGATATACTTTATGAAGCGACCGTGGTCGAACCACAGGATGGAGGAGTGCCTGAAACTTTTCCCTTGATCAGCAGAATTCCTTAGCTGAAATCTCGATTCGTGGGTCGGTTTTAAAGAGTCAAAATTGTTTTGAAAAAGAATTTCCAAAGGTGACTTGGCATACCAGATTTATGCCAAGTGGCGACTCTAAGTTTAATTGTAAAATACTTTTCAAAATAAATTTTATTCTTTTTTCACTTAATAACAAAAACCCTTTTCGAATACAAAATCAATCTTTTGATTAAAAATTGGTGTGACATCCTTGCAACTTGTTGGGGAATTTTAGAATTCAAGCTTTATTTTGAGTTGTATCGGCTTAGTGTGACACTATAGGTGTATAGGTGTCTTTTTTGTGTTATCGTTTGTGTTATAGTTTTATAATTGTTGAGTGCCTATGTGTTTAAAGTTTTTCTCTTATGTGTTACCTCATTATATATGTCATCATTTGCATAACCCGAGTCATTTCTTTCACAACAAATTTCGTAGTACATGCTGTGTACACGACCTATAGTTGAGTCACCCTTATTTTAGGAGGGGGAGCCATCGGTGGGTATGGAGGGGTGGAAAGCTATCGCAGCAACCATCGGCCATGCGCTCCCCCAAACAACCTTGTTAGTGAACTTCAGCCTAGGGCAGCCTATAGGTCATACTTATTTGCATCATATTGAGACCTAGCGGGATCCACTTGGTCCTTTGTAGGAGACTTACCCCTAAAGCATCCCTATGTGCTAATTGTTGCATCTTTGTGGGTAATAAGGTCATTTGATGGATTGATTTGGGGAAAAACATGTGCTATAATTAAAGAAAAGTGTGTTTTCAAGGAAAGATTGGAAAAAAAAGGAAAAAAAGAAAAGTGAGTCAAAAATAAAGTTTCCTAGTTTTCTCGAGTTCTTTCTGACTTTTCTTTTTCATAATTTAAAAATTCAAAAAGATTTTTTACCCTTTGCACTTATTTTCTCAAAAAATAAAACATTAAAAAGATTTTGCCTTTGTTTCCTTTAGCAAACATTTATAATTTGAAAATTTCGAAAAAAAAGAGATTTTTTAATAAGAGCTTTTTATTAAAGAAAATTTCTCAATAAACAAAACATTAAAAAGATTTTGCCTTTGTTTCCTTTAGCAAACATTTATAATTTGAAAATTCCAAAAAAAAGAGCTTTTTTTAATAAGAGCTTTTTATTAAAGAAAATTAAAAAAAAAAGATGATAGAAGTTTTATAAATTTCATATAACGTAAATACCTAAAAGATTTTTCTTTCATAGTTGGTGGTGTCAGTTTTATGTGAAGTGTCAAATTAAAAATTCAAAAAAGATTTTATTGATGTTTTTCATCATCTGTCTTGGTCGTGTCTCTCAAGTCGTGGTTCAGTTTGTCCTTCATTGTTTAATTTCCCAATCTGGATGAACTATGGATATTTGATTCTCCTCTCTCAAGAGTGAAATACGTAGGCAACCCTTCTAGAGTTCGGTGATCTTATTTAAAAAATCTAAAAAAAATTATTCACTCTTCATATAGAGTAGGTGTTTCATATACATCTTTAAAACAAAACTACAAAACGATTTTCCTTAATATTTTCAAAATTCATCTTCATATGAAAGTCAAAATCAAAAATCTAAAAAGATTTTTCTTCGGTAATCATAGGTTTCATTTTGTATAGGGATGTTAAAGCTGAAAAATTCAACAATATTTTCACCAATTCTTTTGATAATCTATTATTTTCTTTTCTTCTTAAAGTATCAAGAAAAACAAAATAGAGAGAGTCCATGTTGTGATGAAACTTTACGAACTACACACTTTTGATTCTCCTCTCTCGGGAGGGAAATATGTAGGCGCTCTTTTTGGGTTTGGTGACCTTTTCAAATGCAAGAAAAATAAAGAGAAATTTTGTTTGAGAAAGTGTTAAACTCTAGTATATTTTTCATCTCTTGTTTAGCTAGTTTAAGGTGGTTGGTTTGTGGCATTATAGCTAGTCCTCCACATCACACCAAATCAAAGAAAGGTTTAGTTGTGTCCAACAAGAATATAGAGAGTGACATCATGGATCAGACAAAGATCCAGGAAAATGAGAGTTTAAAGAAAGAGGTTATGAGTCTAAGGCATCAAATGATGGAAATGCACTGATCTTGGGTTAGTGGGTTGCCTCCTCCTCCATTCCCCACTATTGACCTTACAAATACCTTTAGTTTTTAACCAAAATTGCAAGGTCAATTTTATGCTATTGTTGATGCGCCACAACATGCCTCAGAATTTACTCCAAGAGAAAAGCATCTCAATGCTTCTATCACTCATTCTCTGGCTCTTCAGTACAAATCTACCATACTTATATAGCACCACCTATCATCTATAATTTTGTTGTGCAACCCTCTACTGAGGCTTCCATGGCTATTCACCAAGCGGTTGTGATTACTAAATCTACTAATGAGTCTACGTACAATACTCTTGATGATCATTGTTATACTCCAAAGCCTACATTTAAGTTAACTGGACCAAAAAAATTTCTTACCAAGAAGCTTAGCATACCAGAAAAGCCAGAGAAAATGAAAAGTGTAGAAAATTCTATGAAAAGTTCCCTAGGACTTGTGGGTAAAGAAGATGTTTCATATAAATACTGGGGCATATCTTCAAGTGTTAATCTTCCTCCAAGCTTGGAGATATCAAAATTTGAGGAGCATTATGGACATGACGATTTCGTGAAACAATTGGGAAGATATGGCAATCGATTAAGGGAAACTAAAGGGAAGAAGAAGAAAAACGTACCTATTGTTATTCCAGGGTAAAATTAGAGCTCGAGAGGTACAATATTGTCATTCTCAATCCCGATCTTACACATCAAATCTATAGACTCACCTGCAACAAGGTTCCTCTTTTCAAAATCTAAGATATTCCATTTCACTTCCTCAGTACCCTTTAAACAATGGACAACTGTATGCTCATCCATCTTTTTATCCATAATGGCAAGCATCGGTCCCTAAACATCATCCTCAACCTCCATAAATTGACCAAGAAACCTCTAAATCCAAGTTTCAACTGAGGCCAGAGTTTTCAAATAGGAGGAAGTCAAAGGATAATTTCACACCTATTGGGGAATCCATACCAGTTTGTTCCAGAGATTGAGATAGTGGGGCATGATTACTCTTCTCCTTGGGTATACACCTGATGCACATTAAAGAAATTTTAACCCTAATATACGGTGTGCATATCATTTTGATGCTCAGGGACACAGTACTGAAGATTTTCATACTTTGAAAAGAGAAATAGAAAAGATGATTCAATAAAAAGAAATTTTGGTGCAAAACATTGACACCTCGAGCGTCACACAGAATCATTCGCCAACAAATGGTGATGCGCAATATGAAGAAAGCAATGCATTGAGCAAGAGGATCCATAACTTATTTGTTGAGGGAAATGTATTTGATGGTGATGAACACTCTAGACATGATGTGCAAATCAGTGGCTAAATGTCAAGCTCAAGAATTGAGAAGACACTCCTCTCCTTACTAGAAAGGGGTTTTGGTAGTTTATCTTATTTTTCTTTCTGTTTTTTGAATTATTTTAGGGTTGTTTGGGATCTACCATGTTTTATTTCTTTGGTATCTTTATTCAAACTCTTCTATCTTTCCTTTCAATGAAATGTAGTCTTTTTTGTCTTATTTTAAGTTGTTTATTTTTTACAATACATTTTATGTTGGTTTGATGATATGACATGCTTGCAGAATTTTCAGCTAGATCTTAAAATTCAGTTTAATCATAAAACATTGAATCAGAGTGCTGAAGTTAGAATAAAGAAGAATATGAGAAAATAGGTAGAGTGTTGAGACATTTGGTGACCATGTTGAAGTCTTCTTTGAAAATTAAGGCAATTATTTTTTAGAATCACAAGAATAACTTGGTCATAAATTGAAAGATATATCTCAATTAGGTCAAACAGTGGATGCTCTATCCTATATCAAGAGGAGCAAAAAGAAAATCAGTTCTATTAAAGTATGGGTCATTCGATGTGAGGGATATACAACAAAGGTGAAGTTGTATGTCGGACAAGGGCAGAAGAAGTAGTGATGCACATGCTCAGTTAAAGTTAGTGCTATAAAAAATGTCACAAATGATCTTCATCTTTAACTTTCATATTGCATAATGTGTACTTGCATTTTCAAGGATTGATATGACGAAGGCATTTTATTCTTCCATTCAAACATCGTGTCATCCTTTGTTTAACCTATTTGAGCTTTAGTCCTATTTTCTTTCATACCCCTCTTTTGGAATCAAGATAGATCAGCAAAGTTTAACAAAAAATGTCGAGTAAAAAATAGAGTTAGAAAAGTTTCAAAAACGAAAAAAGAAGAGAAAAGTGTGTCAAAGAGAAAGAAAAGAGAAGTGTCAAGAAAAATAGAGTTAGAAAAGGTTCCAAGAAAAGAGTCAATAAAAGAAAAAAAGAGAAAAGAAATCAGAATGAACTAAAAGAATAAGTTACCAGAACTATGTATGATCTGATTCTCCTCTCAGGAGTGAGATACGTAGGGAGTCCTACTCTGGGCTCGGTCCAACCAAATGAACAATTTAGACTTGCCCAATCAAAAGAAACTGGGGCATGAGTTAATCTTCATTGTTAGAGTCGATTCCAAAAGTTGTAAGTCCCACCCCACTTCAAGTGTCGTTTGGGCGTCATACCATCCTTTCTAACCCTACCCAAAAGACAAGTTACAACCAAAGAAAGACCTTCAAATCAATATTTGATAATGTTAAGGCTAAGCATTCAATGGAATATAATGATGCATTTTGAGAACTATTTGTCTTCCTATCATAAGGAATCTGGAGAGAAATAAAAATAAGAGAGGATTATTAGTGAAAACCCTCATGGGCACCATAAGGAGATGGTAAGTTAAGAGATACAAAAATGAGATAGTATTATCAGTGAAAATCCTCACAAATATTCTAAGTTGATTATAAGTTAAGAGAAATAAAAATACAAAAGTCTCATAGAGTCCTATTGATGAAAACCCTCACGGATACCATAAGACAACGGTGAGCTGAGAGAAAGAAAAATGAGAGAGGTTTGTTGGAGAAAATCCTTCAAGGTGTTACTAGCCAAATGAGGTCTATAAGTGTAATTAACTTAAGGAAGCCACTCAATTTCAGCGTCATTAATTCAACAACAATTGGTGAGAGTCTAGATGGAAAGATAAGGTAATTTAATCCAAAAATACATGTCATAATCATTAGAGTTGACTGTCATCTTTAAATAAAATTTTCTATTCTTTGCTTCAAATGGGGAAATTCATTTTCTTTTCTTTCTTTTCTATATTTTGATTTTGTTTTCATTTTGAGTCTGTCATTCGAACAGAAAATTATTTTTCTCATGTCTTTGAGTCAAGTCCATGTCAAACAAGTGAGAAAGGATTTCAAAACTTTCTATCAACTTTTTCAATTGCACAAAGCAAGACAAAGGGCCATTACATAAAAGAAATATGATTGAGTTGAAACAAAGCATGCATAAAGTTTTGTCAACAGAAAAATTTAGGGGATTCATGGAAATACCAAAGTTCAAGGAGTTTATCTGAGAAACAAAGCAGCACCGAGATACTTTGTTTGTTTTAGAGTCACTCATAATAATCTAAGTTTAAATGGTGCATCAAGACAGTTACGTGACATTAATTGGAAGCAAGATTAAATGTCACAAGTGCAATAGAAATTGCCTCAAAATCCTAAGCAGCAAGCTAATCACCCTGTTTTAAACTCACAATTTTTCTTTGTATGAAACAGGGACACTTGCTTCCTTCGAATCAAAGACTTCAAAGAGAAATTATACATAGGTGCGATTTCTCGTTTCTGTAAATGCAAGAGGCAGTGTTGCTCTACAAGTTTGGTAATCACAATTATGGTAAAACTTCACCATCTTGTACACCTAAGAGACACACTCTCTAATTTGGGTCTTTCATGTATAATATCTAGGAGGTGTACTTCCTAATTTGAGTTTTTAATCCTAAAGATGCACTTTTTCATTAGAATGTCTCACTTTTAAACTTAAGAAATGGACTTTTTGGTCTTGGTCATTCAATTTTATCCTCAAGAGTTGCATTTATTGGCCAAATTCTTGATTCGTCTTTGTATTATGCATGCTTGCAAGTAGTTGTGATTGGATTTAACACCCACAGATGATTTTTTTTATGATTAATTAGGGAAAAAAGTTAAATTTTTTTTATTTGGAACTTCACATTAGGACCCTCCTACAAAATAAGACTTCATTTTTTTGGAAAATGCAATCTTTTTTAATCATATTCTTTATTGGGATAATTTTTGTTCTAGTTTTGATTTTGAATTCAGGAGCCCTCCTAAAGAATAGGGTGATAAAATTGTAAGTCGGAAGCTCGCCCAGAAAATAGAGTGGAGAAATTAAAACTCGAGAGCCTGCCCGAAGAATAGGGTGATAAAATTGCAAGTCGGGAGCTCACCTACAGAACAAAGTGAGAAAAATGAAAGTTAAGAGCCCACTTGAAGAATACGGTGATGAAATTGAAATTTGAGCACTTGCCCGAAGAAAAGAGTGGAGAAATTACAACTTGGGATCCCTCCTGAAGAATAGGGTGATGAAATTGTAAGTCGGGAGCTCGCCCAAAGAACAGAGTAAGGAAATTGAAAGTCAGGAGCCCGCCTAAAGAACAGAGTGATGAAATTTCAAGTTCGGAGCTCTCCCAAAGAACTGAGTGAAGAAATTGCAACTCAGGAGCCAGTCAGAAGAATAGGGTGATAAAATTGTATGTCGGGAGCTCGCCTGGAAAACAGAGTAAAGAAATCAAAAGTCAAGAGCCCGCCTGAAGAATAGGGTGATGAAATTACAAGTCGGGACCTCTCCCAGAGAATAAAGTGAGGAAATTTCAAGTCAAGAGCCCTCTTGAAGAACAGGGTGATGGAATTTTAAGTTGGAAGCTCGCCCAAAGAACGGAGTGAAGAAATTGCAACTCGGGAGCCCTCCCAAAGAATAGGGTGATGAAGTTGAAATTTGGGAGCTCTCCTAGAGAACAGAGTGAGAAAATTAGAAGTCAGAAGCCCACCTAAAGAATAGGGTGACAAAATTATAAGTCTGGAGCTCGCTCAAAGAACATAGTAAAGAAATTACAACTCCGGAGACCACCCGAAGAATAGAGTGATGAAATTAAAAGTGGGGAGCTCGCCCAGAGAACAGAGTGAGGAAATTTCAAGTTGGAAGCTTTTTCGAAGAATAGAGTGATGAAATTGCAAGTCAAGAGCCTACCCAAAGAATAGGGTGATGAACTTTCAAGTCGGGAGATCTCCCGGAGAACAAAGTAAAGAAATTGCAATTCGGGAGCCCTCCTACAGAATAGGTTGATGAAATTGAAAGTTGAGAGCCCGCCTAGATAATAGAGTGAGGAAATTTCAAGTCAATAGCCCGCTTAAATAACAGGATGATAAAATTATAAGTCGGGAGGTCACTTGGAGATCAAAGAGAAGAAATTGCAAGTCGTGATCCCACCCAAAGAATAGGGTGATGAAATTGCAAGTCGAAAGCCTACCTGGAGAATAGGGTGATAAGATTGAAAGTCAACACTAAGAAATAGCAAGTCAGAAGCCCGCCTGGAGAACAGGGTGAAGAAATTGAAAAGTCAAGCGACAAGGTGAAGAAATTGAAGGTCTATAATCTTAAGAAATAGCAAGTCAGAAGCTCTCCTGGAGAACAGGGTGAAGAAATGGAAAATCAAGCAACAAGGTGAAAAATTTGTAAGTCAGATGCCCGCCTGGCGAATAGGGTGAAGATTTTTAAATTCAGGTTCAAATTCAGAAGTACCACCTACAAAATATGGTTAATTTGTGGGTTCATCTCCAACATCAAATTTTGTATTGGGAAAGAATTTATTCTCAAGTTCACCCTAAAGAAGATCAGATCTTTTTTCAATTTTAAAAGCATCAGAAACTCAATTCAAGAAGTTCAGAGAAGCTGCATAGATAGGACTTTTGTAATTTTATTTTATCTTTTAACTTGTAATAGTTATTTTAATGTAATGATAAAGCCTCGGACCAAAACCTTGACAGGACCTTACTCGACTCTCTAACTCAGTATAGCCCCTCTCATTCTAACCCTTTGAGATACCTGTGACTTGATTCCCTCATAACTTGAATAGGTAGTATGTTCTAAATAAAGACTCGGTGGCACTCTGTCCTTCTTTGTCTCTCTTTTGAATAATGGTCGTGTCAAAATTTTATCTTGTTGTCTACTTTTTTGTCTGGAAACACTGTGTTCATAAACAAAGAGAGACATAATGTAAACATATAATTTTGTCCCTCTTGAATATCACACTGTTAAAATTCACTCCATTTAGTGTATCGTTACTATATACACTTACCCATTTAATACTTCCACCACAAGAATCCAAAAAACAAATCCAATAAATTCATAAAACCTTCGGACACCTCACCTTATCCTAACCACCCCTTACCCAACCCTAACCTCCACTCGCATTTTTATTCCCACAATAACAACACTATATGGAGGGGAATATATGGAGTATATACGCACAATCATATGGAATACACATATCACCTTACAAAAATGGATACTCAGCTCTCTATATACAGACACAACACTCTATTTTTCCATTGAAATGATACACAGATTCACATACACACGCCACCAGAAAACACACATAACACCATCAAAAAATTGGTGAAGGATGCGGAGAGAAGAGAGTAACGAAGAGAGGAGAGATCGAGAAATAGAGGGAGATTGAGAAGGAGAAATAGTGAGTAAAAAGGGATCTAAGAGTTGAAATCAAATGAGAAAGACAGAGAAAATGAATGGGTTTGACTATTTCCAATGAGTTTTTCTTTGGAATTAGAATCCCTCCTACAATCTAGTCGTTTCCAACCCCAAAATCACTGAACTTTCATCTATTTTTCTAGTTTTTCAGGCAAAATCTAGATAGGGAGATCCCTATTTCATTGACTACCTTGTCTGTCGGAGCTCCGGTAAGGTTCAAACGGTAACCCAACTCTGATTCCAGTAGGGTTCATTTACGGTTAGTCTGAAATTTGAAATTTGGGGTTCGTTTTAAGGTTTTTATTCTGGTTTAAATCTATTCAGGTTATATCTCTTAATTCGAGTTGGTTTGTTCATTAATTGAGGCTGATTCGGGTTTCTTCGACGAGGATTCTTTCTTTTCAATTGAGTGATAATTGATTTCAATAATCAATTGAGGTCCAACTCTACTCCTTCCCTCTTTTTATTTTATTATTTATCATATTTAATGCATTGAATTGAGTGTTATGTGTTTTCTTATCTTTGTTAATGATGAATAATCATTAGTTTTGATTCATTGTTAGTTTCCTTGGATACATGTTGTGTGATTAAATGATATCTCATTTGAAAAATTAACATTGACGGTTTGGGGTAAATATTAAAATTGACAAGAGTGGATTCGTTCGCTAACTTTGATCGTTGATTGTTGATTAAAAGTGGGTAAGCGCTGTCATTTGACAGTATCATGATTTAGGCCGAAACTAGTCGACAAATACTAATTGGGTAGGCAAATTGTAGAAATTGATGATTGTGGAATGATTGAATTTTTGTGCTCGAGATTATTTTATTTTATTGCCTAGAATTAGAAACTATATTCATTTAGCTGGGGAATGCCCCGAGGCCATTTGTATTTATTCTCCGGGATATACCTCAAAGTACCTTGTATGCAAAGGATGTTCGTGATCAAGATCTGAGGCATCAGGTAGAGCATATTTAGGACTAGTGTAGGTTAGCATAGGTTTATTTCAGTATTATTTTATTTTGGGTCTGTAATGAATTGGATCAGACACTATTTTTGGATTTTTGATTCTTTTGGTTATTTATTTTCGTGTCTATATGTTTGTTGGTTTATACATCTCATAATGTCATACTAGCCGATATACTCCATGAATCAACCGTGGTCGAGCCATGGGATCGAGGGCTGTCTAACACCTTCCCCTCGATCAATAAAATTTCTTAGTCAAAATCTCTGTTCGTGGGTCAATTTTAAAGAGTTAAAATCATTCTAAAAACGGATTTTCAACTGTGACTTGGCACACCAGATTTTATGCCAAGTGGAGACTCTGAGTTTAATTGTAAAAATCCTTTTCAAAATAAATTTTATTCTTTTGTCACTTAATAATAAAAACCCTTTTCAAACATAAATCAATCTTTTTGGTTAAAAAAGGTGTGACATCCACAAGTTTTGTACTCCCCTTTTCCTTCTCACTAATATTACTCAATTTTATAGGTGATTTCGAATGATATAACTGAAGAAATTCTTATTGAGAAGTAATAGACAGTATCTGGCCAACCTTATTTGGTTGACTAGTGGCCTGATCGGCTATCAATGTCAGCAAAATAGCTAGGTTATGGAGTTCTTAATTGGGTAGGAGCTCCGTGTGGGTGGAGTAATGGAAGAAAGATCTTTGGTAACTAGAATTACATCCATTAGACTTATAATTATTATTACTATAATTTTTATTTATAAATTTATCAAATAGATATAAGAAATACTTTTTTAAATGGAGATCTAAATAAGAAAATTTATATGAAACAACCTGAGTGTTTTGTTGAAGCTGGTCAAGAAAGCAAAATATGTAAACTTACGAAATTCCTATATGTCTTGAAACAGACACCAAAGCAATGGCATAAAAATTTTGATTCCTTAATGATTGAAAATGACTTTAAAACAAATGAGTGTAATAAGTGCATATATTATAGGTCTTAAAATAATTCACATGTTATTGTTTACCTATGTATTGTATGTTGATTATTTGTTGATCTTTGGCTCCAGCAGAAATGTAATTGGAGAAACTAAAAGAATTCTTAGAAGACAATTTGATATGAAAGATTTTGTTGAGACAAATTTTACTCCAGGAATAAAAATTACTATAACATGTGATGAAATTTTTCTTGACCAGTCACATTATGTTGAGAAAATTTTGAAAAAATATAATTTTTTCTTGATTGCAAGCATGTTGTAACTACTTTTGATTTTAGTGTTTACTTGTTTCCCGTTGAAAGTGAAATGATATAATAAACCAAAAGAAATATGCTAACATAATTGGAGGTTTGAACTATATGATTGATCGTACTAAACCTAATATTGCATATGCAGTAAAGTACTTAGAAGGTTTACTAGTAAGCTAGGCAATGAACATTGACATGCAATAATGCGACTTATGAGACATTTAATTAGGACAAAAACATGTGGTTTGTTCTACAAAAAGTATCCTTCTATACTTAAAGTTTTTTGTGATGCGGGTTGGAACACTTTAACAAGTGATTACTTATCTACTACAGGTTACATCTTGAAAATCAAAAAAATAAACTATTATTGGTAACTCTTCCATGGAGATTGAACTAATTGATTTGGATTTAGCTAGGGTGAAAGGAAATTGGTTAATAGATTTATCATTTCAAATACCTTATTTTGAAAATTAATTTCTCCTATTTTAATTTATTGTGATAGCATTGCTGCAATTGATAGAGTTCAAAACCGTTATTAAAATGGTAAATTCAAACCTATAAGGACAAAACACAATGATGTGAGATCATATTTGAGAAATGGTACCATTAATGTTATGTCAAATCTTGAGATAATCTTGCAGGTCCATTGAATAAAACCTTAGAAAGAGAAAAGGTATGGAGCACATCGAGGGGGATGATATTAAAGCCTATAAAATCCTAAGTCATATGTGAAAATACCCAACCTGGGAACTAGAGATGCTATAACTAGATTCAATGGAAAAATGAATTACATGATGGCTTCTTGTAATAAAAAATGCACTATTTTTTATCCGCCCCAATGATGTGAGTGTAGTTTCCTATAATGATTTGTGAGGTTGAGTTTAAATAACTCTTAATGAAAATCTATAGCTCATAAGAATGGGGGGCTAAAATTACAGGAGCACTCTCAACAAATTTCACCTATGTGAGTGTGGAGGTAGGTCACTTCCTATGAGAATTAGACTTGTTCTCAAAGACACTCATGAAAATAGGGATAGCACATGGTTGTAACATGCTGACTAAAAAGCTCATGTCAATACCTTGATTTTTATGTGTAACTCAGTAATATTTTATTTTCCTTAAGCAGTCATAGTTTAAGTATGAGACCACTATGACTCTAGAGTAAAATGTACTACTTTACTGAGTAGAGGTTCAATGAGGAGCACACCTTTATTATGCATAGCAGTTTTCCTTCAGCTAGTAAACTTTGTTATGTTAATATAGATTTAAATGACGGATTGTTATGTTATGTACATTTCAATATTAATTTGTTTGCGAAATATTGAGGAACAATTTCATTGCCCTAACCAGAAAGGTGTGCTGCCTTTTTATTTTTCCTCTAGGACCAGTAAGTACCTTACTGGCCTTTATTTGCCTTAATATTCTAATAATTCATTTTGGAATTAATTGCTAATTATGTTGTATTAGTGTTGGTCGTTAGATGCTTAAGTTGCAAGTTTTTGTGTGAAACATGTCCCGGATATTTGGTGGTTGAATGCTCCTTTACTAACGTTAATTTTGTTTCTTTAATCTTTCAAGTTAGTGGCTAGAATGTAGTCATATGTTTCTTATAACTTCTACCATTATTCTACCTCATTACTTTGTAACTCTTGTAATCTCTATCTCATTTATCTTTCTGCTACTTCTTTTTATTCATTGCATGAAAGATTTTCTAACCTATAAATAGAGTAGGTCTTGCACTATCTTTTAAGTATAAGAAAATATGGATTTCATAAAAGTTAGTAAAAGGAGAGTTTATTTAGTTGAAGAGAAGTGTTTTTTTTTTTTTTTTGTGGAGTTTTGAATTCAATTCTTATCTCGATTTGTTGAGTTGTATTTTGTGAGAAGGTTTTTGTATCCTGCATGAGACAAGTCAAGAAGATTACTGCTAGACCGGTGAAAACATTTACTGCAGTGAGTTTGAATCTCTTTAAGAAAAGGAGATATCCACGCCTCAGCGAAGAAGAAATTTTTTTTTTTCATTTTTTAAATTTTTCAGTTGTAATTGTTGTAATTTTCACCAACATAACAAGTTTAAGTTATTCAGTTTTAAACTATATTTTAGCTATATTTTTATAATTAGTTGTTGACAGCTCAATTTGATATTATGCAACTTTACTGGAGAAATCTTTCAATTTCATTGATGCGAAGTATGCTTCGTTTGATGAGGTTTTCAAACTACAAAAGTTTCCGATAAGGAGCTTGAATTAGTTTAACTTGCCCGATTTTTTATCAACCCAATATTGAAATAAATGCGACGCATATTTTCACTAATAAATCTTTATACCTGTCTTTTATCTTCTACAGTACTTCCTTTATGAAGCAAAGATCCTAAGATGTTTCATTCCATCTCAGCGCACATAAACAATGCTAACGTCACATTTTCTACTTATCTGAAAATCATGAGTTGATTACATATGCTTGAGCAAAATCATCTTACATGAGATATTATTGCTAGTTTTTTGTTTTTCAGCTCTTAGCGCGCAGGGTGATGACTTCATTTGTTTACTTAGGTGTTTTGAAAGTATAGGAAACTCAGATATAGAATTTATAGATAGTTTGTTATGACATTCTTTCCATTTTATTTTTTACTTCCTATAGAGTTTTGCTAAGCTATTTTCTGCCTTTAAAGACAGAAACAAATGAGGTGATAATAACAGTGTGATGATCTCATTTTTATCAATCCTTTTTCTGTTTCTGAGTTGTAGCAGCTGGTAAAGTTAAATGGGATTGTAAACTATCAATAAGTCCATGTAGTAAAATAACTTTTATATTGCCTTATTTCTAAAGAACAAGTTCTAACCAGGCTCGTGCTAAGCCTAGCCCCGAATACAAGATACAAAAATAAATATATTAATTTATATCATATTTTTATCTTATAATTAATATTATTTAATGAATTATAAAACATGTCTTCTTGATAAGTATTCATAATTTTTAAGTTCACAATCATATAATTGGATAATCTATATTAGAATATTATTTTTGAGGATTAAAGTATAGTAGAAGAATTAGATATATTATAAAATAACATGGTTTAAATTATATAAATAATTCTTTTTTGAAGATCAGTATATCAATAATTACGATTCGATAAAAATAATAAATCAAAAAAAATAGCGATACTTTTTTGAATTTGTTAGAATACATAAAATAAATTTATTTGATGTTGATTAAGTCTTAATATCGCTCATAATTTCATGTGGAATTCTTTTTTGAATTTCTTTTTATTTTTCTTCTTCTAAAATTATTTAATGCAACAAATATTTCTATGACTTCAATTTATATTAAAATAATTATAACATTAATTTAGAGCCTTAACACAAATTAATTTAACAATGATCAGTAAGGGTATTAAATAGTAATTAGATTACAATAATACATTATTCATTTGCTTGTAATGTTTAGTTTCTCACACTCTTATTAAAGAATAAACTTTTCATCCTATTTTAATTATTGATTTGCTTTTTTTTTTTTCAAGTACTTTAAAAAAAAAAAAAAAAAACTTAAACAACATTTTAAGAAAATTACAATAATGTAATCGAAAATCATTGCAAACTTTAATTTTGTATTAAAAGTTATTTTGACAAAAAAAATTTCAACCTAAAGTGATTGTTTTTTATAAATAAAAGAAGTTTTAATCAAAAGAAAATCCAATAAATAACAAGAAGAAATCAATTACAAAAGATCAAGTGGAGATGTTCTTCACGAAAGAAGGAGGGCAAAAATGAAAATATACAAGCACACCATCAATACACTTTTAATTTGCATGTGTAGCAACTTTACTTCAGCAAAGAAGTGAAATATCTAAAAAGTCCTTGTGAGGACTACCAAAATGTGTGATTCTTCCTTATATATAAATACTATTTTTTTAAGGCTGTGCTAAGCCTGGGTTCAAACTCAAGAAAATTTGATATTTATAATAACACGATTTAAAATACGTAAAATTATTACAATTTGATAAAAAGGCATAAATTTATGGCAAATAAATGTGATGACTTAAATTTAGTTTTATACAAAATTAAAACAAATAAATTTGTTAAAATGAACCTCAAGAGTCAATTAATTCTTCTTATAAAACTTATGCTTAAGAATATTAATTATCGATTAACAAAGAAGATATTTTTAAAATAATTTGATAATGACTGATACCACTACCTTTATTTTTAACATTATCAATAATTTTAAATATCATTATTTGAAATATGTCATTAATATTTCATACGTAGTGAATAAAATTGTCTAGAAATATTATATGCAATTCACAAAAAGTAATTAGAAAAAATAAATTATATGAAAATCATAATTGGTTCATCATAAATAAAATATAAACTTGTATAATCACAAAAGTTCAAAATAATTCAAACTGCTCTGTTTTTTCTGGTTCTTCATCCCCAAAGTGTTTGTACAAACTTTTTTCATAGAATATTATTTCATATAAATAGTAAGAAAAAAGAAGAAAAATTATGAAATGTTAATGCAATGGAAGAAAGTTCTCCATAATCATAATATTTTTCTTTTAAAGATCAATTATTATATAAATTTTTTTATCTTTTTAAATACTTTATTAATACATTTTCACTAAACTCATTAAAGAGTAGGTTTTAAAAATAAATAAAAAGAACACAAAGTAAAGTGCATCAAAAAATAGTAATAAGATAAATTTTTAAAAACACATAAAATAAAAATATATGTATAATATTAATTTTTAAAATTTATTTTAATTATTTGAAGACAAATCAACATGCTAGAGATACTTAAAAAAAAACTTTTAAATTTTGTCATCAAATAATTACTATCAAAATTTTGTACAAAAAATGTTATTGAAAGATGCATTAATAAAAGTCATGAAAAAAAAAAAGTAATCTAACAGATAAAATGAATTATTAGATATTAAATTATTATACTTCTCAATTGACTTAATTAAAAAATATATAATTTAAATAAAATATAATATTATGATGAGAACTTTTTAGAGAATTTACTGATTAGTTAAACAACTAAGAATACTAAGACAAACTCAATAAATATAGTAGTTTATCATATTATGATATACCAAGTGCAAACACTCAAGTAATAAGAAATGAAATGTGTTGGAAAAAAGTAATTTTATGAACTACAGGTCCCAATTTTAGAGGAGAAAAAATAATTTTATTAACATGGCATAATTTTAGAGGGAGAAAGTAATTTTAGCAATTATATATCACAATTTTAGAGAGAAAAAATAATTCACCAACCACATTTCACAATTTTCAAGGTTTTAAAAAAATAAAAATTGCCAAAATTTATCAGTTACATGTAAAAATTTTAGAGGAAAAAGTTATTTACCATCCACATATCTCAATTTTAGAAACTTTTAAGAAAATTAAAATTACCATAACGTCATTGTGAGGACTACCACATTTTGTAAAAATAATAATTAAAAAAAAAGAAGAATTATGAAATGTTCATGTAATGGAAGAAAGCCCTCCAAAATTATAATATGTTTTTTTAAGGACCCACTATTATATACAAGAATTTATCTTTTTAAATACTTTGTTAATACATTTTTTTTTTACTAAACACGCAAAAGAGTAGATGTTAATAATATATAAAATGAACATAAAGTAAAAGGCATCGAAAAATATCAATAAATAAGATAAATGTTTGAAAACACGTAAAATAGATGTGGTTAATGAGATCTTCTGAGATAATTTATCTATTAGTTAAATAATTAAAAAAAACAAAGACAAACTCAATAAATAGTATAGTTTATCATATTATGATATACCAAGTGCAAACGCCCAAGTGACATGAAATGAAATGTGTTAAAAAAGTAATTTTATTAACTACATGTCACAATATTAGAGGAGAAAAAAGTAATTTAATTATCATGACACAATTTTAGAGGAGATAGTAATTTTATCAACTATATGTCACAATTATAGAGGAAAAAAGTAATTTACCAACCATATGTCATAATTTTAGATAATTTTAAAAAATAAAAATTATCATAATTTTACCAACCACATGTCAAAATTTTAGAGGGAAAAACTTATTTACCATCCACATATCTCAATTTTAGTGGATTTAAATTTTCTTTTTTACCATAATGTGATTTTGAGGACTACCAAATTTTGGTATCATCTCTTATATATAAGTATAAAAAGTGTAAAATAACAACAACAACAACAAGAACAACAACACCAACACCAACACCACCACCACCAACAACAACAACAACAATAATAATAATAATAATAATAATTAATATATATATATATATATATATATATATATATATATTCGTGATTTCTAAAATAAATAATAAAAAATAATTAAATTTTAATATAAGAAGTATATAAAAAAGAACAAGTAATCTAATAAGGAAGAAGAAGAGATTTACAAGAAATTACTATATATAATCTAATTATAAATATCCAAATAAAAATGGTCATTAAATAATGATCGAGTACAGAAATAATAATAATGTGTAGGAAAAAGTAATTGATACATGTAGTAATTTTATTGCATGAATTTTTTTGGTGATGACTATCAATCTTATCTTATTCTTATACATACATATAAATTTGAGATTTACTATTGGTATTCTGATTTCTATCTTTTTTATATCTTTGTATTACAATAATATGATCTATGCTTAATTCTGGAAGGGCCAAAAATGTGTCTTTATACAATTGTCTTTTTTCTATTAAGGAATAATGTAAATTTTAATATAGCTCTTTTGTTTTCTTAAGATACCAATAATATTTTTCATTTATTATTATTTCTTTTTCCGTACGATCTAAGTCTCCGCTTATCTGTCCTTATACCCTTGTAAAGTAAATACATAATTACTTCTATTTATTGGTCCTAGAATCACTGGGCTCTGATACTAAAAAATACAGATAAATAATAAAATGTCGTATAATTATTTTTGAAAAATGTTTGTGTAACACCTCGCATTTCGGGCTAGAATAAAAACCATGACTCTGATGCGTAGATAATCCTAGAGCCTTAAATACTATGCCAATTTGGCATGTTTATGTAGTATGTGAATCCATTTGAGCATGAATTTAGACCATAGAGATCCTTCAACTCAAGGACGAGTTGAAACTATTTCGATCGATTAAGTTTTAGTGGATGTTGTAATTTGTGTCAGCTTTCATCGATCATAACTCTCTGTATATGTCGAATTAGAGAGCCTACTATGTGTCAAATGATAGGTCTTCAAGTTAACTTTCCAACGATATCAATTTTCCTGAAATTCGACACCCGAGCAAGAAGTTATGGCCTTTCAAAGTAGTATGCGTCGCCTAACCAATCGCACATGGGCACTGAAAAGCACAAGCGATAGCATATGCAGCGCCTACGTAAATATAGGCGATATCATATGCGGCGCCTATGTAAATATATGCGATATCATATGCGGAGCCTATGTAAATGTATGCGATATCATATGCAGCGTATATCTTATGGTTTCAAGTGACTTAAACACTCCGTTTTTGGAGCAAAATGGTCATTTTTCCACCCTTATTCAGCCATAAACATGAAATTCAGTCCTCAATTCTCCAAAATACATCCACATTCATCTAAAGAATTCTCAAGAACACTCCCAAGGGTTTCAAACTAAAAACCCAAACAAATCAAGATTCAACTGTGAGTTTTCAAAATTGATTAGAGATTCGGAATCCCCAATCCAGAGGCTTCAAGAAGCACCCATTATTTTCTGAAATAGAGGTACGTGGGGTTTTCCTAAATTCACATGGGCATAGAAAAATCATGTTTTAGAATGGGGTTTTTGAATTTATATATATATATATATATATATATATATATATTCATGTATTAAATGTTTTAACATCATTGTTTTGGTCTTTTGACCTTCCCCAAAGTGATTTGAGAATATGAATGTATGAAACCATGTATTTAAGAATGAATTCTTGTTGAGAGCATGATTTTCAGTGAATTTCCTCTTATATGAATTTTTCAGATTTCTCATAGCATATGAATTGTTTTGCAATGTATCCTTGAAAAGCACTATATGAAATGATTGAACTCTTGTTATGATTTAAAGGTGGTTTTAAATCACTAAAGAGGGAATCTAGCATGAATGTTTAATGTTTATAATGCATGTAATGAAAGA
Organism: Capsicum annuum; assembly: GCF_002878395.1. NCBI lineage: Eukaryota > Viridiplantae > Streptophyta > Magnoliopsida > Solanales > Solanaceae > Capsicum > Capsicum annuum. Next base: position 207,710,374 of record NC_061111.1, on the reverse strand, counting down.
GTGCATGGATTTGCTAAAGGCACTAGACCACCATATGTTGATGAAGTTTTTGCATGATTTTGACTTGAGTTTTGAAACACGAAATCTTCTATATCAGTTGCATGTGTTTGGTGGTCTAAATTATGCTTTAAATGAAAGATTTAGCTTAATGTATTATGGCTCAGAAATCATGACGTGCAAGTCTTGGTATGAAGATACCAATTCAGACCAATGCCATATCAGACTCAAACTAATAGACATTTCAGACTATTATGATTTTAGACATTCAGAATATTGCATGTACAGAAAAGGTTAAAAATGGGTATACAGAGATGTTTAGTGGTTCACTGAAGAGGGCTTGAGTTCAAGCAACTCATTGCCTAAAACTGTGGTTTGCCGACCCGGGTATATTATTATACGCTGACTTAAGTGTCGTGTGGAGTATCAGATTCAGAAACTCCAACCCTTGCGGCATACTCCAGTTGGAGGCTTCCCCGCCGAGTCAATGGCGGATTCCATATCGCCCGTGGAATATCAGACTTTTAGGGGATACCACCTAACTCAGAAGTAATACACAGATCAGAGTTTGAGATTTACAGACAGGTTACATATTTTCCAAAAGTGCCCATGTGTTTTTCAGAAACTGTTTTATGCATAATGTTTGATGAACATTTTCTCTCACGTATTATATATATATATATATGCTCATATATATATATATATATATGTTCAATTACTCTATTTTGAATTTCTTCACATGCCAGTACAATTGGGCTGACCCCCTCTTCCTCCCAGGTACTGAGGCGCAGTCTAGGGGTCCAAATCCTCAGTAGAGTCTACAGACAGGGTTGTATCAGAGTTTAGTTGGTGATCCTTCTTTGCTTCGGAAGGCCTAGTCATTTAATTATTTATTTCAGTATGGCTTTTGGTCTGCTTGGGGACTTTTCCCAGTTATTCAGATAGTATGTCAGTAGAGATTTCGCAGACTGTTGCAGATGTTTATTAAATATTGTTGGGCATGTTTTCATGCCTTTAACTGTTTTAAATTGTTGACCATGTTTCCGTATTATTGTGTCTATTCCATATTACTTTGATAATATGAATTATGTGCATGATTACCAGATAGACAGAGGGCGTTCTGGGCCTTTGGCTTTGGGAATGCTCGTCACGGTCAGGGCCCCGGTTAGGGCCGTGACAGTTTACAAATGTTAGTAAAAGCTTATATTATAAAGGCCTACTCAGTACTCCCTCCTTCTGAATGCCCTTATCATATTTTCTAGTATATTTTTACTAAAATCTAGGTATTTTATTACTTTTTAACCCTGTTCATCTCTTCCTCTCAGCTTATGTTTTTAGCAGTTTCTTCTCTAATCACACTTTTGGACAACTTCGAGTCTTTTGGTTCTCTGACCTGGGCGGACTTTTAAATTTTTAGTATTTTACAGATTAATCCATCGTTATGGCTAAAAACTGAGAGATTAACCATATACCAAGGTTCAATAGATAGATAAAAACATTATATTAATATTACCAATATTAATATTTACATAATAGGGAGAAATACCAAGATCTTAATAGTAACTGCTTACATGACTTAGGGCAAAGAGAGATTTTCCTTTCTAGGGTTTTCTGAAAAGCTTGCAACTATATTAGAAAACCTTACACACCTTCACTCTTTATTCAGTACTCACTTTATTTAATACTCTCACTTTCACACTATTATAGATAAGGAAAGAAAGGAAGTAAGGGACCTGTTCTTTAGTTTTTTCTCACACACTCAAGTCCTTCTTCTATCTTGATATTTATAGGCCTCTGCGGACTTCAAAATCGATTTTTATCTTTGTTGAAGAATTTTTCTAGCCTTTGGGTATACTGTGGGCTCCATCGTCATATGGCTTTATTGAAATTTTCTTCTCTCTCTATTATCTACGTCATGTCATTTGCATAATTTCTTTATAATACTCTAATATATCATTGCTTACACAAGCGTTCTTGTCTTCATATATCGTTGGTCACTGCTTACGTACAATGACGGAGTCAAAGAATTTATCAAGGGCGTTCAAGCAGAATTTCCTTTGAATAATAAATTCAATGTTATCTTGTTAACTTGCGATTTTTTTTATAAACGATCCCAACATCTATTTTTGTCAAGTACAAATAGTCGAGATTTTTCTCAGGCACATTAATATGAATTATTGTGTTTAAAGTAGAATATTGATTGAATAAACGAGTTCGTATTCATACTAAAAACAAATCACACAATCAAAGAAGAAGATTTTTTATTAAAAATATGTTCTTTTGAAGATAATAATTGTATTTATAATTTTATCCAATATAAACTACATTTTCAAAGGATAAACACAATCGGTGAAAAATTTAACATAAAATGTTGAAAAATTGTCTATAACCTTTGAAAATATTTTTATATTGGATAAAATTATAAATACAATTATTATCTTAAAAACAACATGTTTTCAAAATTAAATAATTTATTTATTTGTTTAACTTTATATTATTTAAAACTTTAATATTAAGTAACTAAATAAATATTTAAGAATTTCAGGTAAACTATAACTAATTAACTTGAGTAATGATGGTGCGTGTGACTTGCTATCAAAGTACAAAAAAAATTAATCTTCTCAGGACAAGTTCAAATTCGGATCCACGGGGTTAAAAACAACCCCTGAAATGTATACCTTTAACCATTGCGTCAAACAAAGGGCTTGTGCCAAGGTTGTTCACTATTAAATATACATACACTAAATACAAAATTTGATCTATATATATCGTGTAATTTTTCAGCTAAAGGTGTTCATCTGACCATTGATGTACTATAGAAATATAGCACTTTCGATGCTTAAAACTATGAAACTATGCAAGTTTCTGAGGTTGTTTTGTTAGATATGATGTGTTTTGGGTATGTTTTGCAGGAAATCATGTTTTGGATGCAAAGTTTGTGAAAAGGATGAAAAATGTGTTTTTTGTTACTTACTGGAGCAATTATGGATGTTTGGGATACTTTTTGGCATGTTCATAATTAAACCATGTGCGAAAATTGAAGAAGAGTTGAAAAGATGTCTCCCGGCACTTGTTAAGTCAACATATGGACTGCAAGTAGTACTTATGGACCGCATGTGGGCAAAGAAAGTACCAGAAGTCCAAAATTGTAACGCCCCGAGTCTGTACCCCGGACGCTATACGGTGTTCATAGTCCTGAAGGATCACAAGCTAACCCATGATTGGTACCTGCTATAATAACTGAATAATAATACTGTAATATGTGGAAATTAGGTGGAAACTTGCCATAAGGATCAATACTAAATTAAAACTGAATAAGGTATAACAAATACTAAAATTGAAACATCTACCTGAAAATACTCTAGTCTGAAAAGCTTATAAACTGTCTGAAATATAGAGTTAATAGGACAAGTCCCCAACTAACTTCGGCTACTGAAATAAACTAAACTACTGAAATAATAATCATGTCCTCGAACTATGAGAACTCACCACTAACTCTGACTGCTAAAAATCGATAGCTGCTAGGGATGATTGGAAGCCTGTGCATCTGAACCTATGATATAAAACATCATAGTACAAGAGAAAAGTATGCGTCAGTACTTTGAATGTACTGTAATACTATGTGAGGTAGGATAAAATACATGGGTTCATATACATGAACAATACTGACTGAATGACATGAATATAACTGAATGAGAGTACATGCATGAATACATAAGTTATAACTAAGATCGTGATAATACTGAATACTGTATGAATACTGATTAACTGATATCTGAGTATACTGATACTGAATTACTAATAATTGACTGACTGTATCTAACAGTATTGATTCTGTGGAACTATACTGAGTTCCGTATTGAGCTGAGTGATTGTGTCTGACAGTCCTGAATTTATAGAACTGAACTGAGTTCTATTTTGAGACTAGAACTGAAATTAAGACTGTGGGATGTAATCATCTAACCGAAATGCCTTTTTCTAAATAGATTTGGGTCCAACCTATAACCTCTATTGGAAGGGTGTCAATACCGTACCACGAGTAAAGACAAGTTGTGAGTTAACCCTCTCTGACAAAAAGCTCTTTCGTCAACCCTCGTTGGCAGGAAAACTCAAATGAAATATATCAACCCTTATAATATCTGGAAGGAAGATATCTCAACCTATGCTGGCTACATAGTTCTGTAACGTAGGAATTGCTACTAAGGGTCAAACCCTCCGCTGACAGGAATGCCCCCATCCCTGGGTTAACTCGATACTGAATCCTACTCCCATATGAATAGAAACTGAACTAATTTTCCTAGTTCATACTAGGATTGACTGAACTTTAACTAAAATTACTGAGTTTCGTTGACTGACGAAATACTACTGAATTCTGTTAGCTGACTGAGTTTACTGAGGTCTGAACTGAATACTGAACTAGACTGGACTGATACTGAGTTTTTCCTGAGTTTTGGAACTGACTGAGAGTACTACTTAACGTGACATGACTGATACTATCTTGAGACTGACCATGACTCTAGGTAATCAACTAAATTATTGGGTATTAAATACCCCCAGGACTTGATAGCGTAAATTGCAAGACATGGCATAATCTTGAAACATGATAAATTGTCTACTTGATCATCATTCATTCATTGGGACATTCTATCAAACACTTGCATGACATGAACCTGAATACATACTAACATGATATAATTTCATTATTTAATTCTCACGAACAACTCAGCAAACACTTGGAAAGCATTATATATGCACATAGTACTAATTAACACATGAGCATCACAATTTCAAGGCTTTAACATTAAGTCACATGATATTACATACATAATAGTTGTTTCTACATAAATCTTTCACTTAATCATGGAATAGAAATCCAATCAACATTATAATCATGAATACACTTGAATCCAAATCATGGAAAGCATGAAATCAAGCTACTTGGAGTTTAAATGAGTTTCTTGGGATCCAAGGATGGAAGGAACCTTTGGATGAACACTTGACATACCTTAGTGCCTGAATTCTAAAAGATTGGAGGTGGTTTCTTACGTTCTTGATTTGAAATTGATCCCCCCTAGGGTTTCTATTCTTGAAAAATTTGAGAATAATGAATGAATTTAGCCTCTAAAGGGGCTTAATCTAGTGATTTGGGGGGCTGATAAACATGAAAAAAGACCCTATTACCCCTAAGGACGCAGCCTTTTAATAACTGAAAATTAAATTGTTGACGCGCAGGCTAACATACCATGTCTTTGGCATCGGCGTGATAGCTAACACATCGCGTCGAGTCCACATCGGTTCATTAGAATGTCCATTGAGCCGAGGAAAAAATTATTTGTCGATGCGATGGATGATGTGATGCGTTGAGATTGCGTCAACTCACTATTCTGGTCATCTAAACATGGTCTAAACGAGGTTCGAAAAATTTGAAACTTATCCGAGTACACCTACTAACATTCCTGATCATGAATCAATCTAAAAGTCGATACTTTAAGCTCATAAGAGTCGTGAAATAGAGTTGCTAACTTACGAAGGCCAAAATAATACTAAGTCTGAATACTTAGCTAGAATTTTCTAAGTCTGGGACCCCCTTAGCAAGCCTAAAAGACTGAGTTGAGCTTAGGATTTTGTGGGGTCTTACAATATCTGCCCCTTGGGAACATTGTCCTCGAATGAGAATGATTAAACTGAGAATACTGATAGACTGGATTTAGACACTAGACCTACACAACTAAAGCGTGATATCATGACTGAAATTACTAATATACTGAATTATCATACTGAACATGCATATCTGATACATAAGTACATAGATGAACATGATTCATGAATGCATGACTGGGATTACTGATAAGATGAGTTTATCTACTGAACATGCATGTCTGATGCATGAGTACATGACTAAACTAATTCATGAATGCATGACTGAGTATACACCATTAATTGATACCAAGTTGGTAGCTATATCTGAACATAATATTGAGTAAGTTCAAAGAAAAATTGTTACCTTGAGTTGAGTTTGAATTTGTGGAGAAGAGGTGAAGATACTTGGTATGTCTACTACTTCTTCCCAAGTAGCTCCCTCAACGGACTAATTCTGCTAAAGTACTTTGACTAGAGGGACTTCTTTGTTCCTCAGTCTACGAATCTAATAGTCGAGGATTTTGACTGGAATCTCTTCATAAGAGAGGCCGTTCTAAATATCTATGCCCTATATAGGGACTACAGTTGCTGGGTTACCTATGCATTTTTTAAGAAAGGAGACATGGAACACTGTATGCACTGAAGCTAAGTTTGAAGGCAACTCAAGTTTGTAAGCTACCTTTTCAAAATGGCTAAGCATTCGGTAAGGACCGACATATCGGGGACTGAGTTTTCCCTTCTTGACAAACCTCTTCACTCCTTTCATAAGAGAGATTTTCAAATGCATAAAATCATCAATCTCAAAGTCGAGATCCTTATTGCATACATCTGCATACAACTTCTATCGGCTCTAAGCTGTCTTAAGCCTTTTCCTGATTAATTGAACTTTCTCTAAGGTATCAAATACCAAGTCAGGCCCTACCACTGTGGCCTCACCCACTTTAAACCAACCAATGAGAGATATACACCTCCTCCCATTAAGCGCCTCAAATAGAGCCATCTGAATGCTGGAATGATAGATGTTGTTATATGCGAATTCAATCAAAGAAAAATGGTCATCACAACTGCCTTTAAAGTCAATCACACATGCTCGCAGCATATCTTCTAAAGTCTAAATGGTACTTTCTACTTGACCATTTGTTTGAGGATGAAAGGATGTACTGAGGTAAAATTGGGTACCAAGACCCTTTTGGAATGCCTTCTATAAATAAGAGGTGAACTTGGTACCTCTATCTGAGATAATGGACAATGGAACACCATGCAATCTAACCAACTCCTTGATATAGAGTTTGGAATAATCCTTCCCTAAGTAAGAGGTATGGACTGGTAGGAAATAAGATGATTTGGTCATCCTGTATACGATGACCTAAATAGAATCATGCTGGTGACGAGTACGAGGTAAACCAGTCATGAAGTCCATGTTCACTTCTTCCTACTTTCAAGTGGGGATGCTGAACTCCTGCATGGACCCATTAGGATTCTAATGTTCAATCTTCACCTGCTGACATGTTGAGCACTTAACTACAAACTCTACAATGTATCTCTTCATCCCACTCCACCAATAGGCCTCCTGCAAATCACGATACATCTTAGTGGCCCTTGGATGAATAGAGCAGTACGTACCATACGCTTCTGCAAGAATTTATTGTCTCAAGTAATCTACACCTAGCATACATAGCCAACCCTGATAGCACAATACACCATCTCCCCCTTGGGAGAAAACCTCTACTTTCTAATCTTTGACTGATTGCTTCAACTGGACTAGACTGGGGTCCCTATCCTACTTTTTCTTTACCTTATAAACTAGGGATGATTCTGAACTACTCTGTACCCATACACTACCTTCTGCTGAATCGACTAAGCGAACACCTAGTCAGCAAAGATGACGAACTTCCTGAACTAACTTCTTCTTACTATCCTCCACATGAGAAACACTTCCCATAGACATCCTACTGAGAGCATTAGCCACTACATTGGGTTTACCCGAATGATACAGGATACTCATGTCATAGTCTTTCAACAACTCCACCACCTTTTTTGATGGAGGTTTAGGCCTTTCTGAGAGAACACATACTAAAGGCTCTTATGGTCTGTAAAGACATCAACGTGTACCCCATACAAATAGTGTCTCCAAATCTTTAAGGAAAATACTACTACTGCTAACTCAAGATTATGAGTAGGATAGTTCTTTTCATTGGTCTTAAGTTGTCTAGAGGCGTAGGCTATGACCTTACCTCTCTACATCAAAACACACCCCAAATTAACTCTGGAGGCATCACAATATACCACAAACCCATCCAAACTATCTGGTAGGGTTAAAACTGGAGTCTTCAACTCCTGAAAACTCTTTTCACAAGAATCTGACCACAAGAATTTGACTTTTTTCTGAGTCAATATGGACATAGTGGATGCAATAGACGAAAGTCCCTCAACAAACCATCGGTAATAGCCAGCTAAGCCCAAGAAACTCCTGATATCTGATGGAGAGATAGGTCTAAGCCAGTTTCTCACTGCTTTGATCTTTTGGGGATCAACTCTAATGCCATCACCAAAAATGATATGGCCAAGAAAGGCTACTGACCTTAGCCAAATTTCACACCTACAGAATTTAGCAAAAAACTAATAGTTTCTAAAAGTCTATAGTACTATTCAGAGATGGTATGCATGATCATTCTTACTGCAGAAGTAGACAAAAAATGTCATCTATGAAGACTATGATGAACATGTCCATGTACTGCTTGAACACATGGTTCATTAAGTCCATGAAAGCTGCTGGGGCATTGGTAAGACCAAATGACCTGACTAAGAATTCAAAGTGACCATACCGAGTTCTGAAGGTTATTTTTGGGATGTCACATTCTCTGACTCTAAGCTGATGATAGCCCGATCTGAGGTCTATCTTGGAGAAGTAACTGGCACCCTGAAGTTGGTCAAACAAGTTATCGATTTTGGAAAGAGGGTACTTGTTTTTTACTGTGACTTTATTTAGTTGACGGTAATCAATACACATTCTAAGAGAATCATCTTTCTTATGCACAAATAAAACTAGTGCGCCCCACGGAGACATACTGGGTCTAATAAATCCCTTATCTAGGAGATCTTTTAACTGTTCTTTTAATTCTCTGAGTTCTGCTAGAGCTATTCTGTATGGTGGAATAGATATGGGATGAGTATTTGGAAGAAGGTCTATTCCAAAGTTGATTTCCCTTTTGGGAGAAACTCCGATAAGATCTTTGGGAAACACATCTGGGAATTCACATGCTACTGACACTAATTCAAGAGTATGGGTTTCTGAACTAAAGTCTTGGACTCGAAAAATATGGTAGACACAACCCTTAGATATCATTTTCCTTTCCCTTAGGTACTACCCCTCCACTCAAGGATGGGTTCATTCGAAAACTGAAACTGGAAAATTCTATTTTTACAGTCGATAAGACATAGCAGGAATGAAACCAATCCATGTTGAGAATGACATCAAAATCAGTCATCTCTAATTTGACTAAGTTTGCTGAATTGACTTTCTGAGATATCATAACTGGATAGTTCCTGTATTCCCACTGAGCTATGATAGATTTATCTACTGGGGTAGAGACTGAGAAAGGCCATGCTAGAATTTTGGGACTGACTCCGAAGTCAACTACTATATATGGAGTAACAAAGGATAAGGAAGCTCCTGGATCTCGCAAAACATAGACATGTAAATGGAAAACTTGTAATGTACCAGTGACCACATCAGGAGAACTTTTCTAATACTGTTGGGACTGAAGAGCATTGAGTCTGTTTGTGCGTTTCCCACTGGTGGCACTAGATGCCGCACCCTACTGATTCGGGTGACCGTACTGAGCTGGGGGACGGTTATGTTGACTCTAAGAACCCACCTGAGGACATTGTCTGATCTTGTGGCATGGCTTGACACATTTGAAACACATATTACTGCTAGCTCTGCAGATACCCTGATGGTTTCTTCCATCCTTCTGGCAAAGGAGATTGGTTCGAGCACTACTGATACTACCCTGAGGTTTAGGGCCTTATGCCTTATCTCTATTTCCATCTCTGAATTTCGGCACTAGAGCACTGGCTGAGGAAGAAGATGGAACTGAAGAGTTTAGGTGAAACTGAGAATGATTCCAACCCTCTAACTTAGGTTTAGTGAAGTTGAAACTACTTGTTCTCGCTCTCTTGTTCTCCCTCTCCTTCTCTTTATTCTTAGCCTCCTCTATCTGTTGAGCATGGACCATGAGCATGGATATGTATATCTCCTTAATCAACATGCCAGACACATACTTACTCCAAGCCACACTATTAGACATACCCGAAACATACCTACTCATCTTAGATCTGCTATCTGCTACCACCTGAGGAGCGTATCTGGCTAATTGAATAAACATAAGAGAATAATCTTGTACTGTCATATTTCCCTGCTTCAGATTTATAAACTCCAAAACCTTTGATTCCCTTAACTATAATGAGAAGAACCTATCCAGAAAAGCAACAACAAACTCCTCCCATTCTATGGGCCCTACATCTACGGTCCTTTTTGCTTTACATTATTTAAATCATGAGTGAGCCATATCCTACAACTGATATGTGGCCAACTCAGTACTCTCAATAGAAGTAACCCATATAATATCAGTAACTTTTTTCTCCTGGTCAAGAAATTTCTGAGGATCTTCATCTGACTTAGACCTAATAAAAGATGGAGGGTTCATTCAGGTGAAATCTCAAATCTTGGCAGTAGTAGTATTGGCCACCGGGTTGGCTGGAACAAAAGTTAGGAGTTTATTCTAGGGTGCCACAGAATGAGCTAGGGTGGTGAAAGTTTCTCTGAATTTAGTGTGCGAGACATGTACATCTAAAGGATCTGGCTGGATAGGCTGGGGTTCTGGCTGGTCCCCCGTTTCTCTTTCCTTAGTTCTCTTTGGAAGAATATTTTGTAAATGGAATAGAAACTTGTATTAGAAAAAAATTTTAACTCGGGCTCATGCTCACTCGCACGACATAAATACTGAAAGAAAGGAAACTTTTCCTATAACACCTCCCAGCCTCCTGTCCATAAGTGTGGCGCGCTACACACCCATGCATAAGACTCTACTAGATGTGGCTTTTAGACTTCCTAGGACTCTGTTAAACCTTAGGCTTCGATACTAAGTTTGTAAATCCCCGAGTCTGTACCCCGAATGCTACATGGTGCTCATAGTCCCAAAGGACCACAAGCTAACCCATGATAGGTACCTACTGCAATAACTGAATAATAATACTATAATATGTAGAAATTAGGTGAAAACTTTCCATAAGGTTCAATACTGAATTAAAACTAGATCAGGTATAACACATACCAAAACTAAAACATCTTCCTAAAAATACTCTAGTCTGAAAAACCTCTAAACTATCTAAAATATGGAATTGATAGGACAAGTCCCCAATTAACTCTGGTTACTGAAATAAACTGAACTACTAAAATAATAATCGTGTCCTCAAACTTTGAGGACTCACCACTAACTCTGACTATTGAAAATCGATAACTTCTAAGGATGATCAGGAGCCCGTGCATCTGAACCTATGATATAAAACATCATAGCACAAGAAAAAAGTATGCATCAGTACTTTGAATGTACTGGTATGATAAGTTAGGTAGGCTTAAATACATGAATAATACTGACTGAATGACATGAATATAACTAAATGAGAGTATATGCATGGATACGTAATCTGATTATACTGAATACTGAGTCTGAATACTGATTAACTGATATCTGATTATACTGATACTAAATTACTAATAATTGAATGGTTGTATCTGATAGTCTTGATTCTGTGGAACTATATTGAGTTTTGTACTAAGCTGAGTGATTGTGTACGACAGTCCTAAATCTGTAGAACTGAACTGAGTTCTATTCTAAGATAAGAACTGAAACTAAGACTGCAAGAGGTAATCAACTAACCGATATTCCCCTTTCTAAATAGATTAGGGTCCAACCTGTAACCTATGTTGGAAAGGTGTTAATACCATGCCACAGGTAAAGACAAGCTATGATTTAACCCTCTTTCACAAGAAGCTCTTTCGTCAACCCTCGCTGGCAGGAAAACTCGAATGAGATCTATCAACCCTCAAAATATCTTCCAGGAAGATATCTCAACCTATGCTGGCTATGTAGTTCTGTAATGCAGGGTTTGCTACTAAGGGTCAAACCCTTTGCTGGCAGGAATTCCCCCATCCCTAGGTTAACTCGGTTCTTAATTCTACTTCTATATGAATAGACACTGAACTGATTTTATAGTTTATACTAGGCTTGACTAAACTGTTACTGAGTTTACTAAGTTTCGTTGACTGACAGAATACTACTAAATTTTATTAGTTGACTGAGTTTATTGAGTTCTGAACTGAATACTGAACTCGAATGGACTGATACTAACTCTACTAAGTTTTTCTTGAGTTTTGTAACTAACTGAAAGAATTACTAATCGTGACATGATTGATACTATCCTGAGACTGCCCATGGATCTAGGTAATCAGCTAAATTATCGGGTATTAAATACCCCCAGGACTCGATAGCATAAATTACAACACATGGTACAATCTTGAAACATGATAAATAATCTACTTGATCATCTTTCATTCATTGGGACATTCTAGCAAACACTTGCATGACATGAACTTGAATACATGCTAACATGATAAAATTTCATTATGTAATTCTCATGAACAACTCATCAAATACTTGGAAAGCATTGTTCATGATCATAGTACTAATCAACACATGAGCATCACAATTTTAAGTCTTTAACAGGAATTCATATGATATTACAGACACAATAGTTATTTCTACATAAATTTTACACTTAATCATGGAATAGAAATCCAATCAACATTATAATCATGAATACACTTGAATCCAAATTATAAAAAATATGAAATCAAGCTACTTGGGGTTTAAATGAGTTTCTAGGGATCCAAGAGTGGAAGGAACCCTTGGGTGAACACTTGACATACCTTAGTGCCTGAATTCTAAAAGATTGGTGGTGGTTTCTTACGTTCTTGATTTGAAATTAATCAAATTTGAGAATAATGACTGAATTTAACCTCTAAATGGGCTTAATATCATTTTTTAGGGGCTAATAAACGTGGGAAAAAGACCCTATTAACCCTGAGGATGCAACTTTTTAATGACTAAAAACTGAATTGTCAACGCGCAGGCCAACGCATCGCGTCATTGGCTTTGATGTGATAGCCAATATGCCGCGTTGAGTCCATGTCGATTCACCGAAATATGCACTGAGCTGAGGAAAAAATTATATGTTGACGCGATGGATGATGCGACGTATTGAGATAGTGTCAACTCACTATTTTGGTCACCTGAACATGGTCTAAATGAGGTTTGAAAAATCTAAAACTTGTCCAGGAACAACTACTAACATTCCTGATCATGAATCAATCTAAAGATCGAGACTTTAAGGTCATAAGAGTTGTGAAATAGAGTTTCCGACTTACGAAGGCCAAAATAATACTAAGTCTTAATACTAGCTTGATTTTCTAAGTCTGGGACCCCCTTAGAAAGCCTAAAAGACTGAGTTGAGATTAGGATTTTGTGGGTTCTTACAAAAATCCCGAGAGCTGACTTGCAGGAAATTTTGGTCTGGCCCTTTTGGTCGCTACTTGCGTCCTCCCTGCTGGCTGCAAGTACTACCTGCGCCCAAGGACAGGGCACAACTAGGGACCATAATTTCCCACCAAATCTTTTTTCTCCTATTTTGTTTGGGCTTTTATTTTAGGGTTTTGTTATGTGCTATAAATACCCTTTATGTGTTTTTTAGTTGAAGTTACACACTCTTGATACTTACATATGTATTTTGTTTCCGAGATTCATTTTTAGTCTTCGAATTCTCTTGAATTAACTTTAGTTTGATTAATTTAGTTATGTATTTAGGTTTTTTACTACTTGTTATTGTGATTTCATTTATTCTTTCAATCATGAATGTTGTTCATTACTTCATAAGCATGAGCGACTAAGAACCCATAGCTAGGGTTGTGAAAACCGTGGTAGATTGACAAAGTAGGGGAAGTGTTATCGTTGTTCTGAACCGAAACCCATGCATGCATTACTTTATCTTCACTATAAATGTTTTATTAATGGGTGCACATGTTAGGATCCCACCTAGATTATTGCTACTTACTCTAAAAGAGGAGTAATGACTAGGAAAAGATGAAGACAACAGTAATTTGGAGTTTAACTATCGATCCACACATCTAGATTTTAATCTTAGTAAGATAGTTAGATTTCATCTACTAACCAGAGACCCATAAGGTAATAGTTAACTGAGATCAAAATAAGGGTTAGTAAAGAGACATCTTGAGACTCAAAAGGTAAAAGGTAAAAACCTTCTGCTTATCCAAAAGACTGTAGAAGGTACATAACTTATCGATTCTGTATCCAAGGTATCAAGTTGGTTCAATAAAACACGATAAGCCTACAAAGTTAAGAAGCAAGGGGGGACACAATCCTAGTTTTCACCTATGACTGATTACAACCAAAATTTATACTTGCAACTTTTTTTATATTTCTATTCAAAACCCCCCATTTACTTTTTCAGTTCTGCCCATTGATTACAACAGCTTAGAGCCATGGGTTCATATATTCCCTTGGGATTTGACACCAACTTTTGTTGGATTACTATATTTGGCAGCTTCTATATCATTTTCAAAGTGAAGGTGTAGCTTGGACGTCACCAAATTTTGGCACCATTGTTGGGAAATATGGTGCTGATTTATGATTTAAAATTGTTGCACTTTTCAAGTTTTATTTTTTTGTTTTTGTGTTAGTTGGGCATACACCGGTGTATGTCTAGCACTCAGAGTAGAGGCAATCCCTTACTCCGACTAAATTCAAATCCAGAAAGGATCCGACAAATACCTGGTAGGATGACAAAGCCGAAAAGAGATAATTTACCTCTCTCCTTATGAAGGAGTTCAGGATATTGTTAATCGACGAACCAGTCAATTTTTAGGTCAAGCTAAAAATGAGAAGAGGAAAATGGAAGAATCTTAGTGGGCATCTTGGGAGGCAGATCTAGCTTAGTAAAGACAAGAAGTAACCACCAAGCAGCACACGGTGAAAATCAGAATAGAGCGAGAGGTGCCCATGTTCAAGTGATAACAACATATTAGTATTTGTAACCATATATATATATATATGATAAAGAAGATCCAGCAGAACCTGGAGCCATTAATTCTCCTATTTTACCCTCGGCCATTAATTTTGACATAACAAGAACAATGATCTAGCTCTTAAATATGAAGGGTCTGTTTCCAGGCCTGCCTATAGATGATGTAAATTTCCAACTTGCTAATTTCATCAGGATTTGTATTTCGTATACAAATCTATGGGTAAATAAGGAAGTGCTTAGACTGAGGTTGTTCTCCTTCTCATTTACAGGAGAAACATCTTTATGATTAGGGTAACTACCAAGAGGCTCTATCACTAGGTGGAACAAGTTGTATAGATAATTCTTGAATAGGTTCTTTCCTCTATCGAGGATGTTGCCGCTTAAGGATGAGATCTATAATTTCAGGAAACTACAGTCAAAATCTATGTATGAGGCATGTTTCAGGTTCAAGAAAAAGCTGAGTATCATGCCCAATCATCGAATGTCAAGGACAAACTTATTGAAGATATTTTATCGAGCCTTGACCATAAACTCTAGAGCCATGGCAGATACCATATCTGGAGAAGCTTTTATGAGACTATACTGGGAGGCAACTTTGGAGATGCTAGATCAGATCTCACTCACTAACCGGGGGTGGAAAAATTTGGAGGCTAAGAGGGCATCTGGAACATATGCTATTAGTGCCTCCTGTATCCAGAAAGTAGACGATGAGTTAGTAGCGAAAGAAATTATGCTTCTAAGAACTGATCTAGGGGTACTAGAAAAGCATCTTACAACAACGACTTCTGAGAAAGTGAATGTAGTAGAAGCACAAGGTTCAGTTTCCAAGGGTTATGAGTCAGAATTAGAGGAGAAAGAAAATTATCTAGATCATCAGTTGGTGGGTTTTCGAGCCTAAGGGAAAGGGAACTAAGGTCAAAATTACTATTACAAATACAGAGACCAAAGTAGAGAGCGAGATGGTGAATGGATAAAAAATGACAACTATAAATAGAAGGGATATAGGTATATTCTGCATGGAAGAAAAGATGCAGAATCAAGAACGGAAGAAATACTAACTAAGCTGGTGAAGGGACTAGAAAATCAAGAGATCAACCTTATAGAGATTAAAGCCAACACTTCAGGGTTGAACTAAAAGTTTGATTCTCATGCCACTGCTATAAAGCAATTGGAGCACCAATTAGGGCAGATATCAGCAACTCTAAACTAGAGGTAGCTAGGTACCCTTTCGAGAAACACTATGCAGAATCTGAAAAATGATGATCATGTTCTTGCTATTACCACAATGATACAATGGATCCCCCATTACCAACTACGAAAGCTATTGTTAATGAGACACCTATTATGGAGCTAGAAAAGGCAACATGTGGTAATGAGGCAGTTACTAAGGAAAAAGGTAAGGTCACGATTATTGAGTAGGAAATAATACAAATTTTGAGACTGCCCCCACCTTTTTCTTATGACTGAAGAATAAAAAAGAAAGGAAAATTCAAGCGATTTATTGAGATACTGAAGAAATTAAGCTTGAATATTCATCTTCTTGAGGCGTTGGAGCAGATGCCTAGATATGCTAGGTTTATGAAATAGTTGGTCACAAAGAAGAAAGGAGTGATTATTGAGGATCTTGATAGCTTGCACCACTATAGGTGCAGTCACTAAGAGGTCTTTGGCTCAGAAAAAGGGTGACCCCAAAGCATTCACTATATCATGTATTATTGGGTCATCCAGATTTGTTAGAGCCTTATGTGACTTAGGAGCCAGAATAAATTTAATGTCGCTGGTCGTATTCAAGTAATTAGGCTTGAACCCTCCAAAACCGATGTCAATGCAGTTATTGATGGCTGACCGCATGGTAAATAACCTATGGGAATCTCTTTTGATATGATTATGAGAGTGAAAATTTTCATATTTCTGGCTGACTTTGTCATTCTAGACTGTGAGGTTAATACTGAGATGCCTATTATACTGGAGAGACCTTTTATGGCCACAGGTAGAGTAATGGTTGCCATAGAGAAATGAGAGCTAAGATTCATAGTCAATGGTGGGGAATCCACCTTAAACATTCAAAAATCAATGAAGCAGCCTACCGACATAAGAGTGGTGTCAGTTATTGATTGTATTGATGACCCTGGAGGGTACTCCTATGGGTATCTTAATAAATTCTAAGTAATCAATATATTTGCATCGTACCATGATGTTAAATTAAGCGCTATATGAGAGGCAATCCATGGGCTTGTTGGTGAAGTCTGAGTAACCAACATAGCCGTGATGTTAAATTAAGCGTTGAGTGGGAGGCAACCCATTATTTTAGTGTTCACTTTTTGTTATTTTTCTTTTGTAGGTTTTTAGCTCTTGGACTTGTTTGAAATATGGTAAAATTTGTACATTCATCAATTTCCAGGTATGAGGACTAAGTGACTAATCCATCATGGTCACAAGTCCCACACGGGCCAGGTGATTGAACAATAAATTGAAAAGTTAAAATTTTAAAGTGGAAAAAAAAGTTATGGACTTTGGCACCTATTCATACTTTTGGGACTATAACTTTACATTTCGGGACTATTAATAGCTGGAATATATTAAAAAATCAAGTCTAGAGTGCAGGAAAGCAGGCCAAAATTTTTTGCCCTACAGTTGTGCCCTTCACCTGCTAGCCACAGGTGGCACTTGCACCACATGTCGTGCCATAGATGGTTGGCGCAAGTAGCTGCCGCAGCTAGGTCATGAGTGGGACCAAATTTTAATTAAAATTTTTTGCCCACCAACACGTATATGTGACCCAAAACAGCCCCCTATCCTTACTTAAACACATTTAACCTCATTCTAACTTATTCAAATCCTTAAAACTTTACTTTTCTCTTTAAATTTAAACTTCCCTCTTAAAAAAAACTCTTAAAAAAAACTAACTCTACACTTAAGTGAAGGATAAATTGACACTTGTCTGAGATACCAACTTGTCCCAACAAACTAAAAACAAGTTTCAACTTTGATTTTCCTCGAGTTCTTCATTGTTCACTTTCGGTTCATCATAAAAGAGGTAACTTTCCCGGCTCCTAATGGTTATGTATTGGTTTATTTATTGTAAAAACAAGTTGATATGTGAATTTCTATGCTAAGTATATAGATTCTATTATTCTTGTTTTTAGGAGCCTTGAAGTAGCCTAAAATCATAGTATAGGGCCTTGTTTTGAATTGAATTCAAAGGTTAGGCCCTAACCGAAAGTTAAACTTGAAGAAGTAGGGTAATACCACAAGTTAAGCATGTTGAGTTTACTTTAAAAATCATGATTCTTGACATATGTGTTTATATTGGACTTGTTGGGATTTCAAATAAGTTATAAGGGAGTGAAAATTAAGGAAAATTTTAAACTTTTTGAATTTTAAGTTTTTTTTCAATTGTTGGTATCGGTCTTTTTTGTTGGAAACTAACGATTAGTTTTTTAGGTACATATGGCACCTAAAACTGCTAAGAAGAAGAAGGCCGATACCTCGAGGAGACGGGCAGAGTCTCACAAGACTAGTGGTCCAGTGAAGGAGTATCCGATGCAGCGACATAGAGATAGTATAGTGCGGTGACACACAGAGTTACTAGAGGGCAGATGTGCCAGGCTGCTTAGACAGTTGCATCCCAATCACGGATGAAGTCAGCATGGATACCACCCCTATACACTCCTCCACCAGATGATGATGATGATAAAAAAGATACATATTTTGAGTCAACTCCATAGGTAGCAGCTCAGGGCCCCAAGTCTAAGGAGGGGTCCCAGGATTTATCTGAGGATACTGAGCAGGAGAATTCATAATGGTACCCTAGTCTAAGGAGGGTACCACCACACATGTATAATAGTCATATGTACCCAATCTGAGAAGGGTACAGAGAAGGCTTTCTATGATGCACTAGTATAACAGAGGCAGAGTCTTGTATGCACACATATCATAGAGGTATATTTAAAGTGGCCTGTAGAGGATATGTGGCCAGTTTATGATATAACAAGTTGTATCTCAGATATTGGTAAGCCTAAGTGGCTTATATATGAGGATCATCAGATTGATCTATCTGGACTAAGGTGAATACCACAGTTACAGGCTGAATTTGATCGTTACCTGTTAGAGTGGATGACCAGACCATTCCGTTCTTACAGTCCAGCCTTAGTACATAAGTTTTACTCATTATATCAAGCTATAGTAGATCTTTCCATGTGCAGATTGCTAAGACCGATAAGGCACATGGAGCAGCCATAACTTGATCATATACTTATAGAGGGTCAAAGTTGATCTTTCAGCAAAGACTATATATTAGGTCATTTTTGGTCATGATTATACTACTACCGAATCTATAGCTGAGTGAGACTATAAATCAAGAATTATATATGATCAACACATTATGCGAGAGGATGAGCACAGATGAAAGAGGGTTGATATGGATAGGTGGATAGTTAGATATATTTCACCTTTAGGTGATGCTACCCCATGGATTGAGGATCATGGTATAATCAAGAAGGGACTGTTGATGTTTGGGGATAAGTTTTGGTGGTTGATGATCAGATATCAATGGTTCCCCACTACTTCAGATAATTTGTTGACTTAGAAGGGAGCAACCCTAGTTGCTAGTATGATGGTCGAATATTCTATTGATTTTTTAGTTATCCTCTAGCATGAGATCCATAATAGAGTATTTGGGGAGACAACTAATCTTTCATTCCCTTGCCTGATTCAGAGACTATGCGATGAGGTCGGTGTACCTGAGATACTAGGAGTAAATAAGAGGGTACGACTACTGCACAAACAAAAAGTATGAAGGATCTGGCATGCCTAGGCATTTCAAAGAGAGCTACAGAGCCAACCATAGTGCCTAGGTCCTAGATTGAAGGCCCAACAGTTTCCATAAAACCTGATGATGCACATAGAGGTGATATGGATATTGGTGTTGATATGGAGATAAAAGAGCAGCGAAAGGCTCCAAATTTGAGTACGCAGGTCGAGGGGACAATAATAACTTCTTCATCATCCCTGGCTTCGTCCTTAGAGCCAGCTGATGCATCTTTAAAGTCTACTCTCTTATCTACTAGAACTCCTGCTACAGGTATAATTTCTATATCCAGAGGGCCACTAATACTTGGTTGAGGGTTGATGAGACCGATATGACTACCCTCTACGAGCAGATGAGATCAGGGGTTCAAACCATATTCAAGAAGGTAAAAGATAGATAGAAGACCACACAAGGAGCTGCACTATCTGAGCTACGTGTATGAGTTTTGTAGATGTTTTACAGCTTCACTCACAGAGATAGATGCACCAAATCTAGCCTATATAAGGGAGGATTTTGATATATTATGAGTAGAGGTACCCTCTCTCACAAAAATCCGTGTATCAGCCACTCATTTAGTTATACCCTTAGTGGTCCAAGTATTACCTGAGTGCGCACTGAGATAATATGATTTCTTTGCAAAACGTAATGAAGAGGTCCCAGCAGTTGAGGCCAAAATAGGTCACATAGGAGACTTGTAAGATCCTGATATGTCATATGACTAGGTCACTAAAAGGGTCAGGCATGATTTGATAGAGACTGTAGTCATTTAAAGATAGGCATATAGAGCTAGCAGCGGATGCATTCTCTAGTAGTGCACCGCCACCTCCACTGCCTCTGCGAGATGATATGCTCTATTTTTGGATGCCCATGACACAAACGTTTAGCATATCCCAGGTATGTTCTCACTTCCATTTATTTTGTATTATTTTAGTATATTGAGGATAGTGCACAACTTTTTAATTGGGGTGGGTTATACCATAGTCGCCGTGGGTTTTTGTTGTCATGCTTTTTTGTATGTCGATTATGGTATGATTGTAGAACTAGCATGTCTAGGATAATTTGTATAGTATAGTGTTTTATTTTGTATTATGTTGTGTTCTTGTGTAAATAGGATATTTTCAAGTACTTAGAGTAGTACTCATGTTTTGATTGATTGTTGATACCTTTCTATATTTTATGTTTTAGAACTGTGTGAATATATTTATGTGTGAACATTATGGATCTTGTTATGACATCAAGATTTGGGACATGATAATAACTTGCTAACAATTGCATGAACGGGATAAGTAGTAGCTTGTAATATTGACTCTGTGCTATGTATATGTGAGATCCTACTTAGTTCCCTTTGTGTGTTAAATTCAAAACTTGCCTGGTTAGTCTTTTATAGGTTGAAGGATAGTCAATTAGGAAAGGATCATAGACATTTTTCTATTTTAGTCCACTTTTAGCCTAAATGACCTTCTATGTGTAAGATAGTATCCCTTGATCCCTATTTTGAGCCTTGTATCCTGTCACTTTGTTTTCACCTATTCACATTCCCATTGGTGCTATAATGAACTTATTTTGGCCTTGGTCCACCTTACACATTGTGCACCTCAACTCAGGTAAAACGCCTAAGTTGAGGGTGACTATCATAGGGGTGTGTAGTGTGAAGTGGGTATGTAGAAGGGTAAAACAAGAAAAAGTTAGTAAGGATGGGTGTGGTAGCAAAAGAAAATAAAAATAAAAAAAAAGAAAAATTTATGAAAAAGTGAAAAAGAAAGAAAAAAAGACCACACACCAATTTGAATGTGCTTTATAATAAAAAGGGAGAAATAAGGGTGAAATAAAAAAGAAATCTGTTAATAAGTGAGACCCTACGGTTAGTGTAGTGCCAACGAGGCTTAGTCACTTGATATGTCCATATGTATCATACCAGCCCTAAGCCTACATTACAAGCCGAGAAAAGTCCTATAGTGATCCTAACTTGACTGTCTGAATGTTAAGGTAAAGAAAATAAGGGCGAACTTATGGTATTTGATTCACATTGATTGGAACTTCTCTTCTGAGTTTGAGTGTGCCTTGACTATCTCTGTATTGACATGCATTAGTTCATATGAGTTAGTGGGATATCTTTGTTGTGAGGGAACATGAGTTATATTGCTAGCTATTTGCTTATTTTGGGTAGTGTAACTTGTACATATGTATGATTATTTGTTGCTAATGTAATGTCATACCTTGATCCTATTGTGTCACATTATTGTTTTTCATGTTTATATACAGTTGGTTTTGAAAAGTGAGGATTGGAGGGGGAGTGTTTATATACAGTTTCCTTGAATAGCTTAGATTCTCCTAGTTAAGCATCATTTTTGTTTTGTTGTATTTTTCGCATGAGGACATACAAATGTTCTAAGTTGAGGGCATTGATGTGCTATAGAAATATAGCACTTTCGAATCTTAAAACTATGAAAATATGCAAATTTCTAAGGTTGTTTTGTTAGATATGATATGTTTTGGGTATGCTTTACAGTAAATGATGTTTTGGATGCTAAGTTTGCGAAAAAGATGAAAAAAAGTGTTTTTGGCTACATATTGGAGCAATTGTGGATGCTCGAGATAGTTTTCAGCTTGTTCATGATCAAACCATGTTCGGGAATTGAAGAAGAGCTGAAAAGATGACTCCCAGCACTTGCTAAGTCAACATATGGACCGCAAGTGGTACTTATGGACCGCATGTGGGCAATGCAAGTGCCAGAAGTACAAAATCCTGAGAGCTGACTTGCAGGAAATTTTGGTCTAGCACATGTGATCATCGCTTGCGCCCTCCCTGCTAGCCGCAAGTACTACCTGTGCCTAAGGACAGTGCGCAAGTAGGAGCCATAAGTGGCCATCGACTCTTTTTATCCTATTTCATTCGGGCTTTGATTTTAGGGTTTCCTCATGAACTATAAATACCCTTTATATGTCTTTTAGTAGAAGTTATACACTTTTAATACTTACAAATATATTTTTATTCCAAGATTTGATTTATTCTTGGAATTATCTTGTGATAACTTCAGTTGATTAATTCAGTTACGGTTTTGAGTTTTCTACATCTTATTATTGTGATTTAATCTATGCTTTCAATCATGAATGTTGTTGATTACTTCACAAGCATGAGCGGCTAAAAACCCATATCTTGGGTTGTGGAAACCCTGGTGGATTGAAAAAGGAAGGAAAGTGCTATCATTGTTTTACACCGATATCCATGCATGCATTGCTTTATCTTGAATATAATAGTTTTCTTAATGGGTGCACATGTTAGGATCCCGCCTAGATTATTGCTACTTACTCCAAAAGAGGAGTAGTGACTAGGAAAAGATAAAGACAACAATAATTTGGAGTTTAACTGTTGATCCACGCTTCTAGATTTTATCTTAGTAGGATGGTTAGATTTCATCTAATTACTAGAGACTCAAAAGGTAATAGTTAACTGGTATCAAGATAAGGGTTAGTAAAGAGACATCCTGACACTCAAAAGGTAAAGGATGAAATCCTTCTACTTGTCCAAAAGACTATATAAGGTACATAACTTATCGATTCTTCATGCAAGGTATCGGTTTGGTTCAATATAGCACGATAAGCCTACAGATTTGAGAAGCTAAGGGGAACACAATTCTAGTGTTCACCTACAACTGTTACAACCAAAATTGATACTTGCCACTTGTTCAATATTTCTAATCAAAACCCCCCATTTACTTTTCCATTTTTACACATTGATTACAACAGCTGAGAGTCGTGAGTCCACGGATGCCCTTGGGATTTGACCCTAACCTTTTTATGTTCGTATATTTGGCAATGACTGTATCATCTTTAGGGTGGAGGTGTAGCTTGGACGTCACCAACCATCCTTTGGTCATTATAGACCTTATCCTACTTCATAGTCTATTTTTTAGCTATTTGTTCACGTGTGTAAGTTATGTAATGCTACTGAATCAATACTCATTTCTGAGTCATCGTCTTTGTTCGAATCCTGGGAAAATTGCTCTATTGTCTGATCACATTCTTTAATTTTTGAAGATTCTGGTGTCTTTTGTGCTTTCTCTAGTTCTGAATTTTCTAAAATTGCTTCTTTTATTTTTTCCTAAGAATTTTTTGACTGTGTCATCTACTTTTTAATTTTTTTTTTAATCTTTTTCTCTTCTTAAATGAAGGCCCTTTATTTTGACCTTATTTGGAACATCCTTCTGGAGGATTTGTATAAAAACTACCTTCAAGTATTCTTACACTTTTGGGTAATGTGTCAGTCATAAACGGATTTGATGAGTCTTTACCAGTTACCGTTTGAACTAGATTAGATTTATCTCTATTTGAACAGTAGATTTCACTACATTCATTGGGAAACACACACCCTTCTCATTTATTTTTTATAGAGATGGAGAACTCGTTTGTGGAGTTTGTGGAGAGGGGAGGGTTATGTTTAGATGGTTTGCTTTAACCGGATTTTGACATAACTCGAAGTGAAGAACTCTTGTCCTTTCTTGTAACATTTTGATATGCTCTATCATTTTTTCTTTTTCTTGTCTGAGGTTTTCATTTGTTTGGTTTAGTCTTTTGAATGCTTGGATCATGATTGAACAATGATCATAAAAAATATTTTATTTGTGTCCTTCTAAATGTTATATTGTCGGATATCTCTAGTATTTTATTTGAGTGTCCAAATAATATAAGAATTGGGTCCTAAATTTTTTGTAGCATAATATAAGGCTTCGGTTAAATCATTAAATCCTCTAAAGAGAGGTGCAGAATAATTTTTTATAGCATCCACTACTTCTATCCATGTCTGAAAAACTCCTGGGATCTGTCTTTTTATTACAATGTAAAACTTAAATTTTTTGTCTTAATTTTTATCTATGAAATAATAACTTAAGACATTTAATACCGAAAAAAATAGTTATTATCTCTGGGTGACTTGTTATATGACATCCATGGATTGTCTATTAAACATTTTTATTGCTTGTTTATTTTTGTGTCAGCCTTTAATCTAAAACTCATGTTAGAACCCACCATATTAAATTTTGCTTACCCAACCATAATCTTTCAAATATTTGATTGTCAAGCATCGTCTGGAGTTTGAACTGAGTATTACTCAGCAAAGTCTGTAAATACATGTCTTTAGCATAACTGTCTCGAGAAGGCGAGACATCATCGTTTTCTTTGTTTTTCCTCAACTCATACAAAAATAAAATAAGTTAGCTTTACTTTATAATAGTCTACTAAGTTGATCTGGAATATTATTATCTTTTCATTTGATGTGTTCTAATGTAATATTGTAAATTGAAGTAGCGTCTAAAAAATTTAACCGTCTTTTCTTACTGTTATTCTTTTCATTTATTCTCTGATAAAATTTTACTATTGCTTCACAGTTTGTTCTCACAAGTATTTTTGTCTTATTTAATATATGGAGTCTGAATCTATTTAAATCATAAATTACAACTAATATTTCTGCATCTATACTATTCATATTTTCTTTTTCTTTGTCTTTACTACTTTGATGGGCACAAATTCTTTCTTCTATTTACCCCTATATTTTGTATTTTTTTCTTTTAGAACTGCTCCCCAATCTTCTAAAATTTCATTTGTTTCAATTATTAAATAGTCTATTTCTAGGGGCTTTGGACTGTAGGTGACAAAAAAGTTTTAAAATGAGGTGTGGGTGACATAAGTCTTAATAATTGAGTGGAGGTGACAATTAAATTATTAAGGATTAAGAAAGTAAGAGAAGTTTGAAAATAACCCACAAGTTTTTTAATTTACACTTTGATCTAATGTAAAACCTAATATAACTAGAAACGGAGAAAAAAAAGCATATTTCTCTCTCTTCTCATTTATTGGAGTTTTTTCTCTCTTCGCAATTTTTGTTGTTCATTGTTGTTGTTGCTTATTCATCATCTTCTTCATTATCATCATCTTGTTCTTCATTATCATATCTTCTTGTTGTTGAACATTGTTGTTGTTACCGCTACTGTTGCTACTTGATCAAGATTTTTTAAGTCATATTTTATTCGTATATCACTTGGGCATTACTTATTAGATGATTTTAGTAAGTAAAATTATAATTTTTAGTGGAATTTCTCATCTGGGTGTATCTGCTACTGTGTTTTTTCAACAATGGATAAACATGTACGTGAATCCAACAGATGAGTAATCTGTTGCATAAATGAGTAATCTGTTGTACAGATGAGTAATCCGTTGCAACATATATGACTAATCTATTGCAACAGATGAGTAATCTATTGCAACATATATGACTAATCTGTTGCAACATACATGACTAATTTGTTGCAACAAATGAGTAATTTGTTGGATTCATATTATAATGTTGTAGCATAAATCTAACATATGGGTCATCTGTTGCAACAGATTAGTCATATGTTGTAATAGATTACTCACATGGTGCAATAAATGACTCATATATTGAATTCATGTTACAGGTTCTATCCACTGTAGCAGTAGCAAATATACCAAATAAAAAATTCAATAAAAATTATAATTATACTTACAAAATCACCTATGCAGTAATGTCCAAGTGACATATAATAAAATTTGACCTAAACAAATTCCAAATATTTCAACGGGAGCATAACGAATAAGTAAAACACATGAAAAATTTCATGAAACAGATAAAAAAGACAAAGATAATATATCATACATCAAATGCTAAAGGATCAAGGGGACAAACATTTGAGTTCTCCTAAAAATATTTAAGTTTTCTAGTATTTTAATTGCTTTCTAATAATTGACCCTCTGTTACAACAAATTTCTACCTGGTTGATAATTTTCAACAGATGAATTATCTGATGCAACATGTTTGTCATCTATTGATTCAAATTAAGCAATTATTAGAAATAAATAAATTGATTTAGCTAAAATTAAAGACGTCTCTAAGACAATGGGACATACATTTGAGTTCTCCTAAAAATATTTGAGTTTCCTAGTATTTTAGTTACTTTCGAACAGATAACCTATTTGTTGCAACAAGTTAGTTATCTGTTGCAACAAACGCTTATAACAGGTTAGTCATTTGTTGATTCAAATTAAGCAATTATTAATAATAATTAAATTTATTTAATTAAAATTGAAGACAAGACATTAGACAAGGGAAAAAACATTAGAGTTCAACTAAAAAACGTTTAAGCTTTAGTATTTTAAATTATTTTTCAACACATAGTTTGTCTATTTAATAATTTCCAGTAGATGAGTCATATGTTGCAACAACTTAGTCATCTGTTGCAATAGATGTCTATGTTTGTTTGATAATTTTCAATAGATGAATTAGTTGTTGCAATAATTGAGGCATCTGTTGCAATAGATGTCTATATCTGTTTGGACATTTTCAACATATGTTTTTATTTATTTGGCCATTTCTAACAGATTACTTATCTGTTGTAACATGTTAGTCATCTATTGATTCAAATTAATCCATTATTAGTAATAACTAAATTGATTACTAAAATAAAATATGAATTAATAAGTTCAATTACAGTTTCAATTAATCTCATGGTAATTACATGATCAACTAAGTATGTCCGTCCTGAGTAGAGTGATCAATTGACCAATTTTATTTGAAATGATACAAAAGAAGTAATCATTAGAAATAGCTATATTGATTTAACTAAAATTAAATATGAATTAGTAAGTTCGATTACGATTTCAATTAATCTCATAGTAATTACATGATCAATTAAGTGTTTTGTTCTAAGAAGAATGATTAATTGACCAATTTTATTTGAAATAATTCAAATTAAATCATTATTAGAAATAACTATATTGATTTAACTAAAATTAAAGATGAATTAGTAAATTCAATTATGATTTCAATTAATCTCATAGTAATTACATTATCAATTAAGTGTTTCATCCTTAGCAGAATAATTAATTGACCAATTTTATTTGAAATGATTCAAATTAAGCCATTATTAGTAATAAATATATTGATTTAACTAAAATTAAACATGAATTTATGAGTTCACTTGCAATTTCAATTAATTTCATAGTAATTACATGATTAACTAAGTGTATTCGTCCCGAGTAGAGTGATCAATCAACTAACTTTATTTGAAATGATTCAAATTAAGTTATTGTTAGTAATAACTAAATTGATTTAACTAAAATTAAAGATAAACTTACAATTTCAATCAATCTCATAGTAATTAAATGATTAACTAAGTGTATTCGTCATGAGTAGAGTGATCAATTGACCAATTTTATTTGAAATGAATCAAATTACCCACTATTCGTAATAACTAAATTGATATAACTAAATTAAAGATGAATTGATAAGTTCACTTACAATTTTAATTAATCTCATAGTAATTACATGATCAATTATGTGTATTTGCCTCGAGGAGAGTGATCAATCGACCAATTTTATTTGAAATGATTTAAATTAAGTCATTATTAGTAATAACTAAATTGATTTTAACTAAATTAAAGATGAATTGATTAGTCCACTTACAATTTCAATTAATGTATTCGTCCTTAATAGAATGATCAATTGATAAATTTTATTTGAAATGATTTAAATTAAGAAATTATTAGTAATAACTAAATTGATTTAACTAAAATTAAAGACAAGACCTTAGACAAGGGGACAAACATTTGGGTTCTCTTAAAAACATCTGAGTTTTAGTATTTTAAATTATTTTCCAACATATATCCTATATGTGTAATGACCAAAAAAAAATTTGATGAAATATGTGAAATTTGTGATTTTCTGTGATTTGACTATTTTACCCCTCTTCGTAGTTGCATTATGATATTTTTGGGATGTGGGAGTGATTGACATGATTTTACATTTTGGTATCATTTATGCAATTTAATATTTTTTGATGGCTTCGAGAGCCTTATTTTAAACTTATATGGATATCTTTTGATCCGTACGACGGATGGCCGAACGGACTGCGCCAATAGCTCTTGAATATCGATTTTAGGCTAGATAGACCTTTGGTTCATTTCCCGATGCACCCGAGCTCATTTCGACTTATTGGTCGGAAAGTTGAAAAATTGGAAATATGAGTGTGGGAGCCACATTTGTCCGAAATGACCACGGATGGAAAATTTGACTTCACCAGCAGATCCGAAATATCAATTTTAGAGTGTTAATGTATTTTTATAATTTTACGGCTTCTAAATCTCATTTCGACCCTCGATTTGAAAAATTATAATTTAATAGTTTCGGGGGTCAACTTTGTGAAAACGATATTTATTTGAAAATATGATATCATTATCGCATCCGGAACGTTGAATTTAGTGTGGTTGCATAGTTCGTTTGCACGTATCAGATTTCGAACGAATTTCGGGCACCCTGTTGAAGTCTAGAGTGGACTTTAACAAAAAAAAAAAAAAAAACTGCAGCTTTTTTGGTTATTTTAGTGCAGATTTTCTGCATTTATAAATAGTTTTTGAGTCCATTTTGCTCATTTTTCATCTTACCTTTTGAGTGTTAAACTCTAAATGGTTTGGGAGCTTAAAAGTGAAGATTGTGGAAGCTTGGGAAGCTAGATTAACACTTTTTTCTTGGTTTTATTACGGATTAAATGTAAGAATTCACCTTTTCTTAATAATTTCTTGATAAATTCCTCAAAACCCAAAAAATCTTAGAACGTGATTTTAAATTCAAATTTTGCTCCTTTCACTTGAATAATATTTTTATCTTATAATTACTAGTTTTTCATCAATTTAACCTTCAAAACAACTCCGATTCTTGATTTTAATCCGAATTTCAAAGATTTTACCCGATAAAGCTCAAAAATGATTTTTCTTCAATTTGAACCGCGTTTTTTACTTGATTTAACTTGGGTTTTCACCTGTAGGTTTCTAAAAATATGAAAAACATATTTTTGAAGTAAAATTTTGATTTTGCTCTTCTTTTTTGGAAACCCGTTTTGGGGGTCCGTTTCGACCCCGAATCAAAAGTAGTCAATATGGATGTCGTTGGTTTTGTCTTGATAAGTAGATTTTATATTTGATATTTTTAGTAGAGTTTGAAATTGTTCGTGAAAATTAAGGTTGCAGGTTCAAGTGTAGCGGACCGATTTTGGCTTTCAAGGTAGGTTATGGCTTAACTCTTTTAGACTAGGTTGGGTAGTAAATAATGATACAAAATGCATGTTAAGGATAGGAACTAATCATGAAAAATGACTATTTATGTGTTGTTCCCATGTAGGGGCCTATATGTGATGTGACTATCGAAATTGAATTATTATGTGATATGTGTGACCCTGTGGGGTCCTATGTGATATTGATAGCCTTGAATACATATGAATAATTGTATTGTGTTGTTACAATGCTAATGTGGTACCATTGGTGTATTGTGATTATATTCATATTTTATTGGCAAATGAGACATGTGAAAATTCATGGATGATATGAAAATAATGAGCGAATATTGGCACATGTGGTTGTGAAAATGTATCATTGTGGTTGGTTGTAGAAATATATCATGTGTTTGATTTTGGAAATACTCATTGTGATTGTTTGTGACCATTACATCTTCATATCATTCTCATTCATGAAACATTGGTATCACCGTGGTAACATCTGAGAAACACTGGCAACACCTTTTTAAAAGATATTATAATACCTTATAAAACCCTTTTCGAGAGATGTTTCAAAAAGGAGATATGAGATATGTGGATTTTATACGGGTTGATGAACCCCCCATGGGTCCTACGTAGGGAAGCTTTAGCTCCGTAGGAGTATACGAGGATTGTGCAAAAATCCCGGAGGTTGTACGACGACCTCGTGCATCATCATCATCATCATCATCATCATATACATGTCACTCACTTTATTATGCTTATGTTGTGTTGTATTGCCTTATTGACTTGTCATCTACGTATTTGTCTTACCTTTCTTTACTTATATTTCATGATCTTGTATCTACATAGTTCTCTTTTATTCCATTTATATATGACATAATGTATACTTGTGTTCTATATCTTGCTGTGTTGTTGTAATATATGTGAGATATATTAGAACTGTTAGTGCAAGCGGTGTGGGCTACCGTTGTGGGACATTTTCTGATTGCAGGTGACGTGTCCTTAGTGTATATTTTGTATGCTTTATTTACTACTTTGCTTGGTTGGCCTATGATATCTACTAAGTATAAGTGGACTATACTCATGCCTACTGCGCCCTTTCGGTGCAAGTCCAAGCTCGAGTGCACCTCAACTTGATTGACTCGAACGATTGTTGCAGCTTCTAAGGTAGCGGTTGGACATTCATGTGTTTGAAGTTCATCTCTATCGCTCTATAGCAATTATGTCTTTATTAGTATTCGGAGACAGTTATTATTCCTTTGTGGTTATTTTTCTGATGTATTTGGCTCCTGGTTTATATTAGTAGTTCTTACACTATTGACAACTGGTTTTGGGCATGATTAGTATTTTGGATAAGTTATTTCTGCATTGTTATGATTACATATATGGTTCGGCTTCGTTCTAGAAGCCTTACCTTGGGATATTTCTGTATTTTCCTCTTTTCATATCAGTTTAGGTGATAAGCTTACTTGTCAAGGTACGCCGCGACAAGTGTCATCATGACCCTCATTTTGGGTCATGACAATATGTTTGATAATTTTCAACTGATGAGTCAAATATTACAACAACTTTGTCACCTGTTACAATAAATGTTTATATATGTTTGATAATTTTTAATAGATGAGTCATTTATTGCAACAGGTTAGTCATTTTTTGCAACATGTGTCTATATTTGTTTGGTCATTTTCAACAGATGTTTGTATCAGTTTGGTCATTTCCAACATATGTCTTTATCTGTTTGGTCATTTTCAACAGATTACTCATCTTTTCCAACATGTTAATCATCTATTGATTCATATTAAGCCATTATATTAGTAATAATTAAATTGATTTAACTAGAATTAAACATGAATTAATAAGTTCAGTTATAGTTTCAATTAATCTCATGGTAATTACTTGATCAACTAAGTGTGTTCGTCCTAAGTAGAGTGATTAATTGACCATTTTTTTTAAATGTTTCAAACCAACCCATAATTAGAAATAACTATATTGATTTAATTAAAATTAAAGATGAATTAGTAAGTTCACTTACAATTTTAATTAATTTTATAGTAATTACATGATCAACTAAGTGTTTAGTCTTAAGTAGAATGATCAATTGATCAATTTTATTTGAAATAATTAAAATTAAGCAACTATTAGTAATAACTACATTGATTTAACTAAAATTAAAGATGAATTGATAATTTTATTTATGATTTCAATTTATCTCATAGTAATTACATGATCATCTAAGTATATTCGTCTTGAGTAAAGTGTTAATTGATAAATTTTATTTGAAATGATTCGAATTAAGACATTATTAGTAATAAATACATTGATTTAACTAAAATTAAAGATGAATAGATAAGTTCAATTATGATTTCAATTATTCTCATATTAATTACACGATCATCTTAGTGTGTTCGTTCTGAGTAGAGTGATCAATTGACAAATTTTATTCGAAATGATTCAAATTAAACCATTATTAGTAATAGCTAAATTGATTTAATAATTATAGTTTCAATTATTCTCATATTAATTACACGATCATCTTAGTGTGTTCGTTCTGAGTAGAGTGATCAATTGACAAATTTTATTCGAAATGATTCAAATTAAACCATTATTAGTAATAGCTAAATTGATTTAATAATTATAGTTTCAATTATTCTCATAGTAATTACATGATCATTTAAGTGTATAACTTATTGTAACAGATTTAACCTGTTGCAACAAATGAGTTATCTGTTGAAAATTATCAAACAGATATACACATATATTGCAACAGATTGGCCATCTGTTGTAATAAATGTCTTTATCTGTTGATCATTTCCAACAGATAACCAATCTGTTGTAATATATGACTTTATATGTTTGTTATTTCCAACATATTACTAATATGTTGAAATAGATGACTAATCTGTTGCAACGGATGTCTTTATCTGTTTGGTCATTTTCAACATATTACTAATTTGTTGCGACAGACGATCAATCTATTGCAATAGATGTCATTATCTACTTGGTCATTTCCAATAGATTACTTATCTGTTGCAATAGATGGGCCATCTCTTATCAATCTATCTTTAATTTTGTTGTAATAATAATTATATAATTTTGTGTTGTTATTTAATTTTAGTCTATGACCTTGCCCTCCACCATACACATTCTTTCTTGTAATTGATTCCTTCCACTCCCGAACGCTCAAAAACCTACACCTCACAACATCTTTAAAAAATAGGTAGAATGAAAAAAATAAGAATAAACTCAGTCAATCAAATATAGTTTTTTTTCATTCATTACATAAAAAATATTTACAGCATTAGGTATATTCGATAAAATAAACTACATCTGATAAAAAAAATATATAACCTAATTATTATTATTATTGTTATTATTGTCAATCGAAAATCCATTGGACAGCAGACCCCTCAGCCTTCGATTCCCATGAAGCACCCTTATTCTCGCGGCGCCCAAATCTCACTTGAGTTCATGAACCAACCTTTCAAGTTCTTACATGGTGTCAAGTAGAATCGTCATGTACCAAATCAGGTCATTCATATCTAGAACATGCATGAAAAAATAACGTAAAACACTAAACCACATATACTACCAATTGGTAGTTTAACAAAAAAAATGAGAAAGTTTACTAGAAAATATATGCATGTTGATAATTTTCATATTAGAACAAGAAAATAAAACATACCTTAACAGACGAACAAGAGATTTATTTTTGAAAGACAAGTGATTGAAGATATAATGACGGTTTTATGCAAGACAAGATGCAAGAAATAGAGTTGAGGAGACCTATTTATAAAAGATTGAATGAGTGAGTGGTGTAATTCTATCTCTTAATTAAATCAAACATGGTGACTTTTTGATTATTTAAATTAAAAAATAGATTTAAATACAAAAAAAAAGTGAAAAGTCAAACTTTTCAGCTTTTTGGTATTTTAGTTATTTAAATTAAATAGCTACAAAATTGTGTTTACTATATTTTTTTATATTATTTATTTATGAATCATTTTTTTAATTAAATGATCGAAAAGTTAAGACCCTTGAGTTCTTCCAACAGATGGTCTATTTGTTGCAACATATGGTCCATCTGTTACAATAGATGACCCTTCTGTTGCAACATATGACTATCTGTTGGAGTAATTGATTTGTTTTTGCAACATGTGGTTCATCTGTTGCAACAAATTATTCATTTGTTGCAATAAATTATTCATTTGTTGAAAAAACAAATCAATAGCAAGATTTATTCAATAGAAACAATAACAGATCTTCACACCATTTTTACCATGAGATTAATTGAAATCGTAATTGAACTCACTAATTCATCTTTAGTTTTAGTTAAATCAATATAGTTATTTCTAATAATGGCTTAGTTTGAATCATTTCAAATAAAATTGATCAATTGATCACTCTACTCAGGACGAACATACTTAGCTGATTGTGTAATTACCACGAGATTAATTGAAATAGAAATTGGACTTATTAATTCAGATTTTATTTTAGTTAAATCAATTTAGTTATTATTAATAATGACTTAATTTGAATCAATAGATGACTAACAGGTTGCAATAGATGAGTAATCTTTTGGAAAACACCAAAAATTTAAAGACATCTGTTAAAAATGACCAAATAGATATAGACATTTGTTGCAACAGATGACTAACCTGTTGTAATAAATACCTCATCTATTGAAAATTATCAAACAAAACAGAGACATCTGTTGCAACAGATGACTAAATTGTTTTAACATATGACTCATCTGTTGGAAATTATTAAATAGACAAAATATATATTGAAAAGCAATTTAAAATCCTAAAGCTCAAATGTTTTTAGGAGAACTCAAACATTTGTCCCCTTGTCTAAGGTCTTGTATTAAAGACGTGTCTTTAATTTTAATTAAATTAATTTAGTTATTATTAATAATTACTTATTTGAATCAACAAATGACTAACCTGTTATAAACATCAGTTGCAACAGATGACTAACTTGTTGCAACAAATAGGCCATCTGTTGAAAATTAATTAAAATACTAGGAAACTCAAATGTTTGTCCCATTGTCTTAGAGACGTCTTTAATTTTAGCTAAATCAATTTAGTTATTAATAATAATTTCTTAATTTGAATCAACTGATGACTAACATATTGCATCAGATGATTCATCTTTTGGAAATTACAAACATATAGAAAATTTGTTATAAAAGATGGTCAACTATTAAAAAACAATTAAAATACTAGGGAACTAAAACATTTTTAGGAGAACTAAAATTTTTATCCTCTTGATCCTTTTGCATTTGATGTGTGATATAATATCTTTGTCTTCTTTACCTGTTTCATAAATTTTTTTTATGTGTTTTACTTATTCGTTGTGCCCCTATTGAAATTTTTGGAATTTTTTAGGTCAAATTTTGTTCGTATATCACTTGGACATTACTTCATAGGTGATTTTGTAAGTAAAATTATGACTTTTGTTTAATTTCTTATTTGGTGTATCTGTTTCTGCTACAATAGATAGAACCTGCGATATGAATCGAATATATGAGTCATCTGTTGTAACAAGTGAGTAATCTATTACAATATATAACTAATCTATTGTAACAGATAACCCATATGTTGGATTCATGTTACAACACTATAATACGAATCCAACAAATGAGTAATTTGTTGCAACGTATAATGCATCTGTTGTAACAAATTATCCACATATTGTTACAGCATATGACTCATCTATTGTAATAGATTAGTCATATATGTTGCAACAGATTACTCATCTGCTGTAATAGATTAGTCATATATGCTGCAACAGATTACTAATATGCACAACAGATTAGTTATATATATTGCAATAGATTAGTCATATATGTTGCAACAGATTAGTCATATATGTTGCAACAGATTAGTCATATATATTGTAATAGATTACTAATCTGCGTAATAGATTAGTCATATATGTTGCAACAGATTACTCATCTATTGAATTCACGTTACATGTTTTATCCATTGTTGAAAAAATAACAGTAGCAGATACATCTAGATGAGAAATTCAACTAAAGCATAAAAAAACATAAAAAAAATTAATAAACACCAACAAATCAAGTTTCTCGTTTTCATCATAACTAAAAATCCCTAATCTTTTACTTGTGCAAATCGAAAAGAAACGATGAAGAACTCAAAGTTGTTGTCACCGAAATATTGCAACAGATTACTCATTTATTGCAATAGATTAGTCATATATGTTGCAACAGATTACTAATCTGCGCAATAGATTAGTCATATATGTTGCAATAGATTACTAATCTGCATAACAGACTAGTCATATATGTTGCAATAGATTACTTATCTGTTGGATTTACGCTACATGTTTTATCCATTATTGAAAAAATAACAATAGTAGATACATCCAGATGAGAAATTCAACTAAAACATAATAAACATAAAAAAATAACAAACACCAGCAAATCAAGTTCCTCGTTCTCATCATAACTAAAAAGACCTAATTTTTTACCTGTAAAATGGAAAAGAAACGATAAAGAACTCGAAGTTGTTGTCATCAGAGAATGTTGTCACGCCGACTGACAACTGAAAGTCAAAAAGGAATGGGCAAGAACTCAAAACTATTTATCGCCAGAGGTTGAAGTTGCACAAGATTGAAGGGATAAATTTGGAAAGTTGTTGGTTGGAAGAAGTTAAAGAGAGAAACTATTGGGTGAAAGAGAGAAAAGAGATTGATTTGCAGAGAGAGGGAAGTTTTGTGGGTGTGGGTTGATTTGTATTTTTGAAAAGATTGAAAAGTTTAAAAAATATTAATCAAGTCCACAATTAACCTAATCAAGTTTCTTAATTATTCTTGATCCTTTAAGTTGGTTAATGTCATCAATCCTTCATTCAAGACTTAAAGACACATTTCATTCAATTTTCTCCTATTTCTAAAGGCATAGCTAAATCTGGGATCTCTTTCACCATGATTTTAAGTCTTTGGACAAATTTTATTTCCTTTTTATTAAAGAATTGGATAACTTGGCCATGCTTTACGAGCGCAATTGTTAAAAGAATTGTTAAAGAATCATTTTTTTTTCATTTTGATTAATTTTATATTTGCTTTATTTTTCAAATTAATATTATCATTTTTAAAAAATAATTTTATGAAGATAGTTTTCAAGAAAATATATGAACTTAGCAAATTTACCATTTTTCTAATGAGGGATAGTAAATTCTTAATTAATAAAATAAAAAATATAATTCCCTAATAACACTATAATTTTATTTTATGCACCCGTTTCTTCTTTTGTAGAAGTTACAATTAGTTGGTCATTATGATGGATTTATTGATCAATTTAATGACCTGTATATTACAATTTCACTATCCCACTCACGTTAGCGGCAAGAAACATGCAACCTTCCAATTTCATATGAACAAAGGATGGTCAAATTTTTTTAAAAAAGGGTAGAAAAGGTTAAAACTATCAATAAATCAACAATATCCTGGGGATTTTTCAAATCTAAAAAATCCAAGATACTCTGCTAAGGATTACAACGAACAACAATCTTCCCTAGGACCAAATATGGAGAGAACAAAAGTAGAAAAAAATATCTACCATAAAAAGGCTATTTAGGACAAACCGAGTAGACAAAAATAAAAGATAATAGGTAGAAGATTTAACGAAAATTGAAGGAGAATTCAAAATGGACAAAACTCATATGCAAGAAATAGAAGAAAGCTGAAATCTTGATGTAGAAAGCAAAAGATATGAACTATTATGAGTGAATAAGATCCTTCTATATATTCAACGATATTGTTTGAACCTTGGTTAGTAATTTGCAGATTCTCTAGAGAACTAATTTGTGCTTAAATGAAAATACAACTTACAATAATTAAAGTATCAAGAAAGTTCAAGCTAAAAAATTTACATAGAGAGAACATATTTGCACATGCAACATATACACACCTTCCTTGGGATATTAACCTTAACAAAATTTACACAAAAAATATATAGAAAAAATGCCTAGTATTTTGAGCTCTTGTCCAACACCCTTTTTGACACATTGACCAACCTTCAAATGTCTTCTTCATCGAGTCAAGCTAAAACTTGAATTTGATACTATAAATATTAATAATATAAGGAAACACTATTTCAAATATATAACAAAAGAGATATTCTTGAGAATGAGTCTCATGATCACAAAGAATTGGGACATTATATAGACGAAAATCAAGGAATATAATATCATAAAACATCTTAAATTTATAATTAAATAATTGAAAGTTATGAATGTAAAAGCTCAAAGGTTATGGAGTGAATGATATTACTTAGAGTAACAATTTAATAATTATAAGTTATGAAGGTGAAAATTTTAAAACAAATAAAAGATAACATATTTTTTAAATTTTATGAGAAAGACAAATAGGCAGAAATCAAAGATTTTTCCAAAGAAGGAATGTGTTGGAACTTGCCATAGTATGTATAGACCAAAAAAACATGTGAATTTCAGTTGGTAAAAAGATGCACAAACTAAAGTTAACAATATATAAAAGGATTTTATTATTATATATTGATAAAACAATCAAATTCTCCCTAAACTACAAAGGGAATCAAAGAAAAAAATTAATCAAATTCTCTAAAAACTATAAAGAGAATCAAAGAGAAAAAATCAAATCATTTTTTAAGAAATTATATCATCAAAGATATGTTGTCAACATAACATAATCAAATTCTTTCAAAACTACAAAAAAAATAAAACATATTAATCAAAGTCTCTAAAAGCTATAAAGAGAAGCAGCGACAAAAATCAATTTAGTTTTTAAGAAATCATATCATCAAAAATTTAGAAAAATAATATTAAATGTATAACGCAACAAAGAAAGAGTTGTAACTATATTAGGCATATCAATTCATTTTACTTCACAAAATTAAATCATGAAAAAATATCTAACCATTTTCATTATAATATCTTCTTGTAATCTGTAAAATAAAATAAGCAAATAAGAAATTAATTAACCAAAGTGACAAAAGATGAAGAACATGAATAACTAAAAATAGAGTAACCATTATATACAGCTCAAAATAATTTTTTAGTAATATCAAAAAACAAAATTTAGTATTGTGATTTTAATGTGTCATAAGCTTGTGTAATAAATAATTGAGGGTTATGAATATGAAAGGATTGAGAGTTATGAATATTATCAATGTCAATTATGGAGATAATTTTATAAAATTAAATAATTAAAAAAAGATGAAAAAAAGTCAAAAAAGGAGAAAAAAGGATAAATAAGAATGAAGGTCATAGAGAGGCGCCACATCACCTCCTCTATGACCTTTCTTTATATTATATATAGATTTCTGCCCTATAGATCATGTTTTAGAGTACAGTGGGCCTGTAATTTGTCCTAAATTTTTGATAAAGTTTCTTGCATAATTTAATAGTCTCAAAAATTTTCGTGGATCTTTTTTTTTTTGGTAAGTAAAGATTTTATTTACCAAGTAAACAAAATGTAAATCATAGTACTCTAGCATCATCTAGACAACCCCAGATGTGCCTCATCGTTTCTTCCCTCCTCACCTAGTACATTTGTAATCATCTAATATCAAGGATAAAAATTAACCTTAAACAAACCACTACTTAACTTGCTCATTGTTTCACCACGTCCATGCACTTCCTGCACAATTTGTTTGACCAGTACATATGCTTCTACCTTCCGCTGCTGAAAATTTTGCCCATTCCTTTCTAGCCAAATCTTGTACACACAACATGCCAAAGTCATTCGGTAAATGTCAACACTAGTTGCATGTCCTCTAGACCATTTAAGCCCACTGCACTTCCTCAGACAACTGCATAGTTTCCCTTCGAATCCCTTTCTATGTGAGAGTTTTACCCCACACCAAAGATAAGTAATGGAATTTGAAGAATAAGTATTCACTGCTTCCATCTTCCCTTTCACAGAGTGGGCACATTGCTGTTTCTAGAGCACTCTATCTAGCCACTCAATTCTTTGTTTGCAACCTTGCCTTTAGAGCTAAATACAGGATAAACACCACTTTGGAGCGCCTAGGTTGTTACAAATAAGTCTTCGCCATGGCACCTTCTAAAATTCTCCTCTGAACTTAGCATATAATCTCTTAATAGTGAATTTTGGAATTTGCACGACCTCATTCTATGAATAACCAGCTTCCATGAACACCACTTTTTCCCTTAATATTTGTTGAATTATCCATGAAGCCTGGGGCATCTCTACTTCCCAGATAGGCTGCCCTTTTATGTGGTAGGTATGCATTCATTGGACCCATAGAGTGTCCTTTTTCCAACATA
The DNA here is from genome assembly GCF_002878395.1 of Capsicum annuum. Lineage (NCBI taxonomy): Eukaryota > Viridiplantae > Streptophyta > Magnoliopsida > Solanales > Solanaceae > Capsicum > Capsicum annuum. The sequence continues at coordinate 207,670,412 of NC_061111.1, read as the reverse complement.
GATTTCACAATAATTTAGCAATGGCCACTCTGTTCCATTGATATACATTCAGAATATTCAAGCTGACTGCTGTCTTGGGCCAGGTAAGGACCTCCCACGCCACTAAAGTTTTTTTGATATATCTGCAATCCTTTTCCAAAGAAACCTTTTACACAATGCTTCTATCACTCCTAACACTGCCTTGGGAAACAAGAAAATTTGGGACCATAACACCTGGATAGACATTAGTACCGATCTAATTAATTGTATTCGACCAGCATAGGTGAGAAACTTTGTGGTCCAGGCATTTATCTTTGCTAACATATTATCTATCAGTGGTTTGTATTGCCCCACAGTAGTATTTATAGTGCTCAGAGGTATTCTAAGGACTCAAAATGGCAACGAACCTTGTGAAAACCTCAAGTATTGAAGGATATCTTCTTTTACTGATTAAGTCATCCCCTCCCCCAAAATAAATGGAACTCTTTTCCGTATTTTCACTTAGGCCAGACGCTTAAGAGAACTTGTTGAAACAAGTTAAAAGATATGTGACAGATGTCAAATAACCCCTACTAAACAAGAGTAAGTTATCTTCTAATTCGAGTTGCACCAGGTTCAACCTCTTGCATTTGGGATGAAATTTTAAATCTGGTCCTCTACGCAATGATTTCATCAACTTGGGTAGATATTCCATTGCTAGCACAACTTAGGTCATCTTGCCTAAGTCCTTTTTTTGCACAAAATAGACAAGAGAGTTATCCATTAATTGTTATGGAGTATGTCACCATAGTGATACATTCCATGATCCACGGAATGAATATCTCAGGGAATTTCAAATAGTTCATAATCTACTTCAAATAAGACCATTCCACAGAATCATATGCTTTTCTCATATCCACTTTTAGCATACATCATGGTGATACCCCTTTTCTTTCATAACACTTTACCAATTTGTGATTCATTATGATGTTATTAGTGATTACTCACCCCGGTACAAATGCTGACTGGTTATTATCAATTAGGAAGGCCATGATGTTTGCATTCGACCTGTGATTACTCTTGAAATCAGCTTGTACAAAATTGTGTAGACCTTTTATCTTATCTAATTTATCCAACATTTCTAAGATTTTCATTACTTTGTGAAGTTGTAATTTTATTCTTCCATCTCTGATGACTACTCCAAGAAAGTTAATATGGTTCTTACATAGTTTTATTTTTTTTTAACTAATTAGGATTCAATTATCTATAAATAACTTAAAGACTTTCTGTAAATGCCCTAAATATCCTTTCATATTATTACTAAAAATTAGAATATCAGTCACATAGACTATGATAAAATTCTTATAGTTTTCAAAAATATTATTCATCTTTCTTGAAATGTTGGAGGCGCTGTCTTTAGCCCAAATGACATTACTTATCATTTGACATGACCTTCTAGACAAGTAGAGGTTGTTCATTCTATATTTTCTTCATGTAATTTGATTTGTCAAAATCAAAATTTGTTGTCAAATTTACGAAATATTTTTCTCCCTTGAATTCTACTTATTGATTGTTTTTTCTGGCAATTTATACCCATTTATTTTTTTATTATCATTTAAGTCTTTTATAGTTAATAACTATTCGAGCTTTTTCTCTTACTATTTTATTGTGATTTCTTACAATAAAGTTATCGATCTATGTCTTGATGTTGATCTTCTTATTACTCCTAATTTCAATAATTCTTTAATTTATATTTCAAAATATTTTAAATCTTAATTTTTTGATTCTATAAATACTATTTTTATAGTGTATTCTAAATTAATTATTTCTAATTTGCTGGTTATCGAATTGGTGTTTCAATATTCTAGATATTTTTCACCAATTATTTCTAATTTATCTAGAATTTATATTATTTTTTCTAGGTTCCTTTGATCTTTTATGATTCCTATTTGTTGTATACCTTTATTAAAGTTGTATAATTCTATATTTATATCTATTAAAGTGTATTTTTTTCTAATTCATTTATATTAAATATTTTTTGTATTTCCTCACGTATCTACATTTTTTCGCTAGCTTCGTATTTACAGTTTTAACCTTTTACAAGCTTTAATGGAAAGTTAGTGCCTGATTCATTTGAATTACTTTTAAGGTAAGCTTCACATTTTCAATTTTCGCCTTTAGCACATTTTAATGAAAAGTCAGTGTTTAATTCATGTGAATCAAGGCAGGTATTGTTGTTACTGGGTCTGAATAATATTTCCAAATACCACAACTTCATTCCTGATAAGAAGACTACTTTCATTATTCTGTAATAAGAAGTCTAATTGTAATACAGAATCTACTCTAATATTTAATTCTCTTACCCATATTTTATCGACCTTATATGAAGGTTTATAGAAACTATTGCAAGTATTAACAAAATTTATCATTGGTTTACTTATATAGTGTCTATATATATTAAAGAAATCATTCATCTATATAGACGTTTGCGGTTTGTGTAATTCTTTTATTAAATTTGGTGTAGGATCCTTTTATTTGTTATACTTCTTGTACATTATGAGTCTACTAAAACTAGAATTTTTATTTTGTAGTCTTGAATTTTTATTCTTGCTAAAATTTTTATAATACTTATTTTTTTGTCGTCATTAGATATTCACCCTTCAAATGAGGTATATATTTGTTCTTCTTCCTATGTAACTTTTTCTTTTCTTTTTTCTATTTTATCCATTCTCATTTCTAGCCTATTCAGTCTTTCTTCTAGTGTTGCTATTTAGAGATGGTTTATAGGTATTTGATTTTTCTTTAAGTTGGTTGTAACCTTTTATTTTTGGTTCTAAAGTTTTTTTTGATGCAGGGAATACATCCTTCTATACAATAATTTTTACATTTTATCCTCATATTTTACTTGGGTATCATCGACATATGTAACGTTAGTTACTATCTAATTCTTTGTCTTTTTTCAAACTAATCCTCACAAATTTGTATTATATTAATCAAATCATGATTGTATAATTCTCTTAAGTCTAATTTTTCTAATCCTTCATTTACTAACTCTTCTCCTTTGGAGTCCGAAGATTTTTGTTAAGGTTCGTCAGTTGCGTCTATACATATGATAGAATATATACACTCATTATCTGACATGTATTCGTCAACATTTATTAGAGTCTCTTGAAAATCATCTATTAATTGAGCATTTTTTGTTCTACTATTAATTTTTAGAAAAGAATTTGCAAAATGTTCTATACTTTCACATGCAATATATTCAAGTTTATTCTTATAGTTTCTATTATTATTATATTTTCTTACATGTCTATATTTATTTAAGTATGATTTTCTTGCTGATGATTTTCTTTGGTAATACTATTTTAAGGATAATATTCTTTAGGGAATTTTTTATAATTTATCTTCTGTTGATAGTCTTGATCGAAATTTTGTGTAGTAAATATGTTTCTACAGAATTTTTTTTTATTTTAACTGTTTTTGTATTTGTATATTTGTAAATTTTTCTGCAACACTTCCATAACATGCTATATTTTTTGTCCTATCGATCATTTTGTGTTTGAATTCTATATTACTCCTTCTCTTTTATATCATTTTTCTTCTATTTCTCTTTCCAAGGCTCCTGAAAGTTTATTAAAAAGTTTCTTTTCTAAATTTTGGTCAAAAGCATTTTCACTAATAGTACAACAATAAAAATAATTATTTTTAAAAAATTATCCTAAACCAACTATTTATACTTACTTGTTCTAGTTTTATTAGAAAATTCTTTTATAGTGTTACTCAATCACTTTTTGGATCTTCTCCATTTATTAAAATATGTATCTCATTTGTAAAATTATATGAATTACCATGTTTGCCAATTTTTTAAATTCTTCAAGGAATTCTAATTTATATTCTTTCCATAATCCTTTAGTAGATTCTCCTAAGAAAGTATCCATATGTCTATACATTGTTTCTGTATCTGATTCTTGATTAGACTGAGTCACAATTTGAGCCGAGTCCCTGACCGCAATGGGCATCCCAAACTATGAAGGGCCGGGTGCCTCTGTCTATCTGAGGATCATGCACAATGTTCATACAATAATAAGAAAAATGAAAACATCATAATACGAAAACATAGTTGACACTATAATCCAACTAACCAATTCAAAATGAAATTCATAACCCTCTAACAACATCTCACATTAGTTTACGAAATCTCTAATACATCAAAACCAATATCTTGTCTAAACTAAGACAAGGCCCCCTGTCAGACCAAAAATAAAATGAAATAACAATGTTTGAAAAATAGGCCTTCCGAAATAAGGGAGGCTCACCGACTGCACACTTTTGTCTGACAAATCTACGTCTTAGTGGGACCCCTGGACTGAGCCTCAAACCCTGAAATATAGAGGGTCAATACAAATGCAGTGGTACGCAGAACAATCCAAAAATAGAATATGCATTATTATAAAACGTAGGTGAGATCATTTCATAAATCACTTATCATCTTGAAATAGTTGAAAACACATGGGCATAATCCAAAACAATCAAAACATATTCTGCAATTCACGACTCTACTCTTTATCTTACTTCTGAGCCAGATAGTATACCCTAGAACTCTACTATTGTAACGATTTGAGGCTACCCCCTAGTCGTTTCATGGTGCTTACAATCCCAAGGGACCACAAGCTAACCTATAAGCTGGTACCTACTATGAGCACTGAATAATATAATCATAAATGCGAAAGAATAACTAAAATGCCATAAGGTTTTAATATCTAAATTCAAAACTAAAATATAAATCTAGGAAAGACAACTGTCTGAATCTGAGGAAATACTGATAAACTAAATAACTAACTGACTGTAGTATCTGAAAAGCCTCTAAGAATGACTGACTGAGATTTGATGGGATAGGCCCCCAACTAACTCTACTAACTCTAGAAATAAAGACATGAAATGATAAGATCTGTCCTCGAATAATGCAGACTCACCACTGCAACTTTACTACTGATAATATGAGAACCTAGGTGTGATCCGAGAATTGAGCGACAACACCTATGATATGAGACATCATAGCGCAAAACAAAAGTATGCAATTAGTACTTTAAATATACTGGTATGCTAAATGAGGTAGGCTAACATGCAAAGTTTCATGAAGAGGTGTAATGATCTATTTGAGTATACATGTAAGGCATGGGTTACTAAACAGAGAACATGAAATTTGTAGATACTAAAAATGCATGAAAGTCTGTAAAATACTGAAAATGTATGAAAATCTGGAGACACTGAAGATACATGACTAGGCATATAACATGGACTGAGTAAAATCTATATTCTAAAGTACTGAAAAATACAATGATATCTGTATACCTTGATCAAACCACACTAAGACTGAACAACTAGACTGTAACTGTAACTGAAACTGTATTTGAGATTGTGGGAGGTATTATCTAACCGACATTCCCTAATCTGAGCTAATCGAGGTCCAACCTGTAACCCCAGTTGGAAGGGTGTTAATACCATGCCACGGGTACTAACGCTGGCTGTGTAGATCCACTAAACTAATATAATGTCCAAAGGACTAAGGGTGTCAAGCCTGAACTGATGGGTGACCCCTACGAGATAATCAAGCCTAATATAATGGGTGACTACTCATATCCTACGCTGGTTATGTAGTTCTAGAGTATAGGGACTGCTACTAACGACTCTGCCTATCTGATAAAGAATTCGCCATCCCTACACTCACTCGGTGCTAAATCCTACTCCTAACTGAATGACACTGAGATATAGACTATTCTGAGTTTAATGACTGATATCTGACTATTCTGATAATTCTCATAGTATAGTCTGAAGACTATTCTGTAATGTACTAAGACTAGACTAAATAAATAGCTATGGTTTTTGGGTATTCAATACCCCCAGTACTCAAAATAAAAATACTAAAAAGACACTAAATCTTGAACGTCAAAACATGGAGGCTCTTAATAAATAAATCACTCTTATAGGCATTTTATCAAACACTTGTAGTTCGTGATTTTTAAAACAATCATAAGAATGTCATGAAACTTGTATAAATTGCATAAATTCCTCATAACAGTATTAAATCATGGTTTAATTCAATAAATCATAGTATTAAAACATGGAAGGTTGAAAATAACAATAATTTCATGGTAACGTGGTATAAAATCAATAGTACATAGAGATTCATGGATGAAGTCATAATTTAAAACATAAATCTTGAAAAGATTATAACTTGATAATTAAAATGGGTTACTAGGGCTCCATGGATGAAAGGAATCCATGGATAAACATCTAATATACCTAGGTTAGTGAATTTGAAAGGATTGATGGAGAGTTCTTGAGAAATTGCCTTGAATTTGAGAGCTAGGGTTTCTTATTCTTGAAAGAGGGGACTTTTAATTTGAGAGAAAGTGAGTAATGATGAGTATTCGGGACAATTAGGGGTTATATTTCATGTTTAGGACGAGTTTAGGGCTTAGGAAAAAGACCCAAATACCCTTAAACATATTTAAAAACGAAAGCTGAAAACTGAAAAGCCCAATTTTTGGCCTTGGCGCGACACGCCACTATCGCGCCAAGCCACTGGAAAAGGGTCAATTGGGACCTGGACAAACACCGTGATGCGGTGCCATCACGGTAAAGCTTTGGATGCCATTTTGGCCAGCTCGATGATGTGCTGTGATCGCGTACCTCCACTGGAAATTGACAAGCAGGAAAATGGCCTGCTCCGCGATAAACTATGATCGCAGAGTCACACTGGAAATAGACAATTGTCATTTGGGCTGCCTACGCGACGCGCTAAGGGTTAAAATGATGGGATTTTATGACTAAAACTTTAAATCGCCATAACTTCTTACCCGGTTATCGGATTTGGGCGAATTTTAAATCGTTGGAAAGCTAATTTAATTTCCTATGTAATGGATGGTTCTAAACTGAAGAATAATGAGTGTTAAAAAAAATTATTTGTGAATACTCATGTGTAAGAACTTAGAGTACGCTAGAAAAATACGGGGTGTTACAATATCTCCCCCTTGAAATCATTCATCCCTAATGAAACTTGTTAATTTGAGGAAACTGATGGACTAAGCTTAAATACTAAATATACATGTCTAATGCATGGAATGCATAACTGAATGGATTTATGAATGCACGACTGACATGAGCATGATGTGCGGCTGAAATTGAACATGTTAGAGAAAAATCTTAAGAAGATTGGTACCTTATTCTTAATCTGGATTCACAGAGAAAAGATGAGGGTACTTGATCCGCATATCTGCCTCTGCTTCCCAAGTGGCTCCCTCAACGGACTAATTCCGCCAAAGGACTTTGACTAGTGAAACCTTTTTGTTCCTTAGTCTATGAACTTGATGATCAAGAATTTCGACTGGAACTTCCTCATAAGAAAGAATGTTCTGAATATCTACACTTTCTAAGGGAACAACTATAGCTGGATCATCAATACACTTTTTCAACAGTGAGACATGGAACACTGGGTGTACAGCTAGCTTATAAGCTACCTTTTCAAAATGACTGAGGATTTTGAAGGGAACAAAATATTGGGAACTAAGTATCCCTTTCTTGCATAATATCTTTACTCTCTTCATGGGAGAGATTTTCAAATACACGAAGTCACCGACCTCAAACTCCAGATCCTTTCTTCTCACATCAGCTTATGATTTCTGTTGGCTCTGGGCAGCCCTAAGCTTTCCTCTGATCAACTGAACGTTTTCTAACACATCAAACACCAAGTCAGGCCTTACTACTGCAGCCTCACCTAATTTAAACCAACCAATTGGAGATCTACATCTCCTACTATAGAGATCCTCAAATGGAGCCATATGAATATTGGAATGATAGCAGTTATTATATGTGAATTCAATCAAAGGTAAATAGTCATCCTAACTGCCCTTGAAATTGACAATGTACGCACTCAGCATATCCTTAAGAGTCTGAATGGTCCTTTATGATTGACCATCTATCTGAGGGTAGAAGGCTATACTGAGGTGCACTTGGGTACCAAGACCCTTTCAGAATGCTTTTCATAAGTGAGAGATAAATTGGGTACCTATATCTGAGATGATAGATAAGGGAATACCGTGCAACCTAACCAATTCTTTGAGAGAGAGATTGGTATAGTTCGGCTGAATAAGAGTTATGGACTAGCAAGAAATAAGCTGATTTGGTCATCCTATCTATGATAACCCAAATGGAATCATGCTGATGACAGGTATGAGGCAAACCTGTCACAAAGTCCATATTTATTTCTTCCCATTTCCACATGGGAATACTAAACTCCTGCATGGACCCACTAGGCTTCTAGTGCTCGACCTTAACTTGCTGACATGTAGAGCACTTAGCTACAAACTCTACAATAGCTTTCTTCATCCCACTCCACCAATAGACCTCCCATAAATCGCGGTACATCTTAGTGGCCCCTGAATGAATATAGTAACATGTACCATGAACTTCTGCAAGAATCCATTGCCTCAAATCATCTACACCATGCACACATAATCTACCCTGACAACGCAAAACACCATCTCCCTCTTAGGAGAAAACCTTTATCTTCTAATCTTTAATTAATTCTTTCAACTTAACAAAACTAGGATCTCTATCCTGATTTTCTTTCACCTCAAAAACTAGAGATGACTCTGACCGACCCTGCACCTATACACTACCTTCTGCCGAATTGAGTAAACAGACACCTAGTTGGGCAAGTTGATGAACTTCCTGAGATAACTTCTTCTTACCATCCTCAATATGAGCTACACTACCCATAGGCAATCTACTCAGAGCATCAACCACTAAATTGGCCTTGCCCAGATAATGCAAAACACTCATGTCATAATCTTTTAGTAACTCTAACCACCTTCTCTGATGCAAATTCAAATCTTTCTGAGAGAACATATACAGGAGGCTTTTGTGATCCATGAACATATCTACATGCACCCCATACAAGTAATGCCTCTAAATCTTTAAGGCATATACTACAACTGCTAGCTCAAGATCATGAGTCGGATAATTCTTCTCATGAGGCTTAAGCTGTCTTGAGGCATAGGCTATGACCTTACCTCTATGCATAAGGACACAACCCAAACCTACTCTAGATATATCACAGTACACAACAAAACCATCTGAACCATCTAGCAAGGTAAGAACTAGGGATGAGGTGAGTCGAGTCTTCAACTCTTGAAAACTCTTCTCCCATAAATCTGACCACTAAAACTTAACTTCCTTCTGAGTCAATTTGGACATGGGGGATGCAATAGAAGAAAACCCTTCAATAAACCGACGGTAATAGCCAGCTAAACCCAAGAAACTCCTGATGGAGAGATGGAGAGATGGGTCTAGGCCAGTTTATCACCGCTTCAGTCTTTTGAGGATCAACCCTAATTCCATCACCAGAAATAATATGACCAAGAAATTCTATTGATTTTAGCCAAAATTCACACTTACTAAATTTAGCGAACAACTAATGGGCTCTAAGAGTCTGTAACACTATTTTGAGAGGATCTGCATGATTGTGTTCACTACGAGAATAGACAAAAATGTCATCAATGAAGACTATGATGAACATGTCCAAGTAATGCTTGAACACTCGGTTCATCAAGTCAATGAAGGTTGCTGGGATATTTGTAATACCAAAGGACATGACTAGAATCGAAGTGACTATACCGAGTTCGAAAAGTAGTTTTTGAAACATCACATTCTTTAATTCTAAGTTGATGATAGCCTGATCTAAGGTCTATCTTCGAAAAGTAACTAGCACCTTGAAGTTGGTAAAACAAGTCATCGATTCTAGGAAGTGGGTATTTATTCTTTACTGTAACCTTGTTTAACTGGCGGTTATCAATACAAATTCTAAGAGAACCATCTTTCTTATGCACAAATAGAATAGGTGTAACCCACAAGGAGATGCTGAGCCTGATGAATCCCCTATCTAGGAGGTCTTTTAACTGATCTTTTAGTTCTTTGAGTTCAGATGGAGTCATTCTATATGGCGGAATGGATATAGGCTGAGTATTTGGGAGAAGGTCTGTTTCAAAGTCGATTTCCCTTTCGGGAGGAACTCTGGGAAGATCTTTAGAAAAAAAAACTAAGAATTCATTTACTACTGGGACTGACTTAAGCGTAGGGCTTTCTGAGTTAGAGTCTTTGACCCACACAATATGGTAGACACACCTCTTGGATATTATCTTTCTGGCTCTAAGGTATGAAATCAAATGAACCCTAAGAGCTATAGTACTACCCATCTATTCAAGGACTGGTTCATTTGGAAACTGAAAATGAACTATTCTCTTTCTACAATCAACTGAGGCATAACACGAGTGAAGCCAATCCATGTCGAGAATGATGTCAAAATCCATCATCTCTAACTCCATGAGATCAACTGAGTTAAATTTTTGAGTAATTATGATCGGACAGTTCCTGTATGCCTGTCTATCTACAATGGAAACACATACTGGGGTAGACACTGAAAAGGGCTCTGCTAGAGTTTTGGGACTGACTCCGAAATTGATAGCTATATATGGAGTTACAAAAGAAAGAGAAGCTCCACGGTCTAGTAAAGAATAAACATGTAAGTGAAAGACCAACAACATACCATCAACTACGTTAGGAGAATTTTCCTGATCTTGGCGGGACTGAAGAGCACATAATCTGTTTGAACGCTGACCACTGGTAGCAATTGAAGCGGAACCATGCTGCGTTGGGCGGCCGGATCGAACTGATGACTGATGGGAATGAACCTATTGGGGCACATCCCTACCTTTCTGAACAACTACTCAACACTTCCAAATAGGATGGCCTGGCTTGCCATACCCAAAACACACATCACTACCCACTCTACACTCACCCTGATGGTGTATGCCATATTTCTGACATAAAGGATTGGCACAAGCACTGCTAACACTAACCTGGTACTTAGATCTTGGTGCCCTATCCCTATTGTCATTTATGAATTTGGGTACTTGGGCACTGTCTAGAGAAGGTACTGGGGCTGAAGACCTCTAATAAAATTAAGGACGGTTACCACCTTCGACTTTAGCAAACTAAAGTTAAAGTTACTCGTTCTAGCTCTCTTATTTCCTCTCTCCCTCTCCTTAATCTTCTGTTCCTCTATCTATTGAGCATAGACCATCAACCTAGACAAGTCCATCTCACTAATCAGCATTATGGTCCTACACTCCTTGACCACACTATCAGATATGCCAGACACAAACATACTCATCTTGGAACTACTATCAGCTACCACATGAGGAGCATACCCAGCTAACTAAGTGAACTTGAGAGAATACTCTCTCACACTCATGTTTCCTTACCTCAAGTTAATAAATTCTAGAACCTTGTCCTTCCTCAACTCTACTAGAAAGAATCTATCTAGGAAAGACGTGGCAAACTCTTCCTATTCTATAGGCCCTGGATCAATACTTTTATAAACTTTCCACTACTTAAACCAAGCATGAGCTACATCCTACAATTGATATGCAGCCAACTCAGCACTCTAACTACATTCACCCCCATAGCATCCGTTACCTTCTGAACTATATCTAAGAATTTTTATGGGTCCTCTTCAAACTTGGACCCCATAAAAGAAGGAGGATTTATTCGGGTAAAGTCCTAAATTCTAGTTGTAGTAGTATTGGCCACTGGATTGTCTAGAACAACAGCTAGACATTTATTATATGCTGCTACAGATTTTGATAGAGTAATGAATGCATCCCTGAATTCTGCATGAGAGACATACTCATCCAGAGGATCAACCTGGATGGGCTGTGGGGCTGGCTGAGTTCCTGTTCTGTAAACATAAGGAGGAAATAGATTCGACCGAGAGTTTAACTTGAGCTCATGCTTACTCGCACGACATAAATACTGAAAGAAGGAAAACATTTTCTAAACGCCTTGTAGCCTCTCGTCCATAGTTGTGGCACGCTACATACCCATGCATAAGACTCTACTCGACGCAACTTTCAGACTTCCTAGGACACTTTAAAACCTTAGGCTCTGATACCAAGTTTGTAATGACCTAAGACTACCCCCTAGCATTACACGGTGCTTACAGTCCCAAGGGGCCACAAGCTAACCTATGAGCTAGTACCTACTGTGAGCACTGGATAATCTAATCATAAATGCAGAAGAATAACTAAAATGCCATAAGGTTTTAATATTTTAATTCAAAACTAAAATATAAATCTAGGAAATACAACTGTCTGAATCTGAGAAAATACTAATAAACAAAATAACTAACTGACTGTAGTGTCTAAAGGCCTTTAAGACTGACTGACTGAGAGTTGATGGGACAGGCTCCCAACTAACTCTCTAACTCTGGAAATAAAGACATGTAATGAAAAGATCAGTCCTCGGATAATGCAGACTCACCAATACTACTATACTACTGAAAATATGAGAACTTAGGTGAGATCCAAGAACTGAGCGTCATCACCTATGATATAAGACATCATAGCGCAAAAGAAAAGTATACGGTCAGTACTTTAAATGTTCCGCTATGCTAAATGAGGTAGGCTAACATGCAAGGTTTCATGAAGAGGAGTAATGATCTATCTGAGTATACATGTAAGGCATGGAATACTGAACAGAGAACATGAAATTTGTAGATACTAAACATGCATGAAATTTTGTAAAATACTAAAAATGCATGAAAATCTGGAGATACTGAAGATGCATGACTAGGCATATAACATAGACTGAGTAAAATCTGTATTCTGAAGTACTAAAAAATATACTAATATCTGTATGCCTTGATCTAACCATACTAATACTAAAAAACTAGACAGTAACTATAACTGAAACTGTATCTGAGACTGTAGGAGGTATCATCTAACCGACATTCCCCAATCTGAGCTAATCGGGGTCCAACCTATAACCCCAGTTGGAAGGGTATTAATACCGTGCCATGAGTACTAAAGCTGGCTGTGTGGATCCACTAAACTGAAATAATGTCCCAAGGACTAAGGGTGTCAGGCCTGAACTAACGAGTGACCCCTGCAAGATAGTCAAGCCTAATCTGATGGGTGACTACTTATATCCTACGCTGGCTATGTAGTTTTGGAGTATAGGGACTGCACCAATGACTCTACCTATCTTACGGGGAAGCCTCTATCCGTACACTCACTCAGTGCTAAATCCTATTCCCAACTGAATAACACTGAGATACTAGACTATTCTAAGTTTAATGACTGATATCTGACTATTCTGATAATGCTCATAGTATAATCTGAAGACTATTCTATAATGTACTAAGATTAGGCTAAATAAATAGCTATGGTTTTTGGGTATTCAATACACCCCAGGACTCAAAACAATAATACTAAAAAGACACTAAAGCTTGAAGGCCAAAACATGGAGGCTCTTAATAAATAAATAACTCTTGTAGGCATTTTATCTAACACTTGTAGTTCATGGTTTTTAAAACAATTATAGGAATGACATGGAACTTGTAGAAATAGAATGAATTCATCATAATAGCATTAAATCATGGTTTAATTCAGTAAATCATAGTACTCAAACATGAAAGATTGAATAATAACAATAATTTCATGGTAACATGGTATAAAATCAATAGTATATGGAGATTCATGGATGAAATCATAATTTAAAACATAAATCTTGAAAAGATTATAACTTGATAATTAAAATGGTTTACTTGGGCTTCATGCATGAAAGGAATCCATGGATGAACATCTGAGATACTTGGGTTAATGAATTTGCAAGGATTGATGGAGAGTTCTTGAGAAATTGCCTTGAATTTGAGAGCTAGGGTTTATTGTTCTTGAAAGACGAGATTTTTAATTTGAGAGAAAGTGAGTAATAATGAGTATTTAGGTTAATTAGGGGTTAAATTTCATATTTAGGATGAGTTTAGGGCTTAGGAAAAAGACCTAAATACCCTTAAATGTATTGAAAAACGGAAGCTGAAAACTGAAAAACCCAATTTTTGTCCTTGGTGCAGTGCGCCACTATCACGTCAAGCCACTGAAAAAGGGTCAAATGGGACCTGGAAAAATACCGTGATGTGGTGCCATTGCGATAAAGCTTTTGATGCCATCTTGGCCAGCTTCGCAATGCACCGTGATCGAGTACCTCCACTAGAAATTGACGAACGGGAAAATGGCCTGCTTCGCGACGCGCCATGATCATGGAGTCACACTGGAAATTCACAATTTTCATTTAGAATGCCTACGCGATGCACTAAGGGTTAAAATAACGTGGTTTTATGACTGAAAATTTAAATCACCATAACTTCTTACCCAGTTATCAGATTTGGGCGAATTTTATATCGTTGGAAAGCTAATTCAATTTCCTATGCAATGGAAGGTTATAAACTAAAGAATAATGAGTGTTCAAACAAAAATTATATGTGAATACTCATATGTAAGGACTTAGAGTACACTAGAAAAATACGGGGTGTTACAACTATTCCACGGGCTATATGGAATCCAACCTTGACTAGACAACCAAGCCCCAACCTAAGTTTGTCGCAAGTGTTAGAGTCTTGGCTTCTCTACTATGCCATTGGGTCATCGCCAGCGTACAATTTCCCTTTTGGGTATCATAAACCCTTGTCGACAAATTACGATTTTGGGCAATGAGTCATTTACTCGTGCCTTCTTTGGGTAACCATCTAACTCTCTTAAGCCCAGTTTTAGATTCTTTAAACCATATCTTTTTTGAAAAGTTATTTCTTTCTTAATATTTTTGGGCACATCAAAATAGTGTATCGTCATACCCAGACTTTCAAGTCATGTCACAACATCTCTACTGCCCTTATCTTCTTTGAAAAGTTGTTTATTGACCACCTAAAAGATCCACCTTTTGAACAAAAGTTCATATTACAAAATAGTTGAAAAACAAAACCATTCTCAATACTTAATAAATGGTGGTCACCCTTTTGAATCACTTTTAAGCCATTCTAAATAGGAATCTTGATCATCATAAAAACAAGTAAATCACTCTTCCATTATCTCATGAAAACTGTTCAATGTATACATAACAGGCTCAATATTTAACAATTTGCATAACACATCCTTAACATGAAAAATCAATACAATTTCATAGAAAAAGAGGGAATTAAATATTCCATTCCCTCATTTGAATTAATAATCTAATCATCATCATTGTCCCACAAAAATAATTCAATTTTAGGGTTTCATACGATAATTTTCGCAATACTTCATCATGATGTAATAATTTTAACACAAGTTTATCAATGATCTTGAAACAATTTCGTGTATACATATATATCCTTTAAAAAATATTTGAAAACCAAAAATCAATGACCATGGGGTTTAGGATAGTCCCACGTACCTTAAGATCACTAGTATGGGGAATGGAACCCAACTCTTGGCTTGTTTCTTGAAAGTTTCTTGAACTTAAAGATGAACTCTTGATCCTTGGGAGGGGAATTAGGGTTGGTTTCTTGATAAATTTGAGTTGTTTTGGGTATAATATGCCTTAAGGATGTTTTAATTTTGTGTTATGGATGAGATATAATGAAGGAAAAGACTAAAATACTCTTCCAGACCCAAAATTTAAAACTACAAACTGGGAACCCGAAAGCTACCCGACGTGATTAGGAATACGACGTGTCAGTCCTGCCAACGCAATTACTGACGCGACGTGATAAGATCGCGCGATCTTTTATTTTGTTCATCCAAACATGTCTCAAACGTCTCCCCGGGAAACCCCCTTTACACCCCTGAATATGTATCAACTTAAAAATCCACTTCTCGAGGTCAGGAAAGTCAATTTAGAAATAATAAAAGTTTAGGATCTTAAAATATGGCTAAGTCTTTTTGACACTTAGAAAATTTCTAGCTAGTTAGCTCTTTAAAATACTACTAAGTGAGGTATTAAATCAAGAATGCTACGGGGTATTACATTATCTCCCCTTGGTATCATTCGTCTCTGAATGATGGCTCAAAACACAGACAAGCATGACTTTAAGCACACTAAGGAAAAGATAAACAGAGTAGTATATGACTTATACCTTCTATGTTGCCATCCACAGTCTCAAAGAGAGTTGGGTATCTAGTTTGAATATCATCTTCTGACTCCCAAGTATCTTCCTCAGCATTTTGATTCTTCCACAACACCTTATCCGAAACTATTTCCTTACTCCTTAGCTTCTAAACTTGGCGGTCCAAGATGGCAATAGGTTCTTCTTCATATGACAAGAAGTCTTTCACCTTGATCTCCAATATAGGAAACACTAGGGAATGATCTCTAATGCACTTCTTTAATATGTACACATAGAATACTAGATAGACAGAAGCCAGGGTAGCAGGCAAATCTAACTCATAGGCAACCCCACTGATCCTCTTCA
Source organism: Capsicum annuum (assembly GCF_002878395.1). NCBI lineage: Eukaryota > Viridiplantae > Streptophyta > Magnoliopsida > Solanales > Solanaceae > Capsicum > Capsicum annuum. Next base: position 207,654,109 of record NC_061111.1, on the reverse strand, counting down.
CAATCTTATATGGTTATATGTAACAAGGACTAAGCTTTTCTTTCTTTCCGAATGGCATGAATCCCTTCACCGGGAAGACCTTGAGGAAAACCCAATCATCAATTTTGAATTCTAAATCTCTCCTTTTAACATCGGCCTAAGACTTCTGATGACTTTGAGCAGTATTAAGGCGCTCCCTAATGATCTTTACCTTTTTCATTGCCTGATGAACAAGGTTAGGTCCAAACAACTGAGTTTCACCCACTTCATACCATCCAATTGGTTACCTACATTTCCTTCCATAAAGCTCCTCAAAAGGAGCCATATGAATACTGGAATGGCAGTTATTATTGTAGGGGAATTCTATCAATGGTAAATTATCCACCCAACTACCTTTGAAGTCAATGACATAGGCCCTCAACATACACTCAAGGGTCTGAATGGTGCGTTCTTCTTGCCTATCAGTCCGAGGGTAGAAGGCAGTACTCAGGTTCATTTGGGTACCTAAACCCCTTTAAAAAGACCTCTAAAATTACTAAGAGAATTGCATACCTCGATCAGATATAATGGATACTGGTGCCCTATGCAAGTAAACTATTTCCTCAATATACAGCTTGGCATAATCATCTCCCGAATAGTTAGTCCTCACATGAAGAAAGTGAGCTAACTTTGTCATCCGATCTACAATCACCCAAATGGAATCATATTAGTTTTGAGACCTCAGAAGCCTTGTGATGAAATCCATATTGACCATCTCTCATTTCCACATAGGCAAGGCTATTTCTTAGGAAGTGCCACCTGGTATAAAATTCACTACTTTAACTTGTTGACAATTCAAACACTTAGAAACAAAGTTAGCAACATCACGTTACATATTATTCCATCAATATATTGTCTTAAGATCATTGTACATTTTAGTAGATCCTGGGTGAACAACATACCTTAAAGTGTGAGCTTCATCGAGAATTGTTTCTCGCAACCCATCTACATTCGGCACACATTGCCTACCTTGATACCATAAAATCCTATCACCACTAATCTCAAACGCCATCACTTTCTGTTGACCCATATCATTCTTAATCTTCAACAAGATAGGGTCTTCGACTATTTTTCCTTAAATATAACACATAAAGAAGATTTAGATATCTCATGAACAATTACTCCTCCATCTTCTGAATCCAGAAGTTGAACCCCTAGATTTGCAAGTAAGTGAATATCTTTTATCATGTCTCTTTTTCCTTTCTCAACATGAGAAAAACTTCCTATTGACAGCCTGCTGAGGGTGTCGTCCACCATATTTGCCTTGCTCGGATGATAGTGCAGGCTCATGTCATAATTCTTCGATAGTTCAAACCACCATTTTTTCCAAAGATTCAATTCTTCCTACGTGAAAATATACTGTAAACTTTTGTAGTCAGTGAATATATCTACATGCACCCTATAAAGATAGTGCCACAATATTTTAAGTGCAAATACCAAAGCTTCTAACTCTAAGTCATGAGTGGGATAATTCTTTTCATGTACCTTCAACTACCTATATGCATAAGCCACTACTTTACTATGTTGCATAAGCACACACCCAAGTCCCACCCGAGACGCATCACAATACACCACAAAACCTTCTGTAACATCAAGGAGAGTCAAAATAGGTGCGGTAGTCAACTTATCTTTCAGTTTCTTAAAACTACACTCACATGAGTTGGACCACAAAAATTTTGCCTTCTTCTGAGTCAATTTAGTAATAGGAGTAGATATGGAGGAAAAACTCGCTACAAATCTTCTGTAATACCCTGCCAAACCCAAAAAGCTCCAGATATCAGTTGGAGTCATGGGTCTAGGCCATTTCTCACTACCTCAACCTTTTGGGGGGTAACTTTGATCCCTTCACTAGAAATAATGTACCCCAGCAAAGCGATGGCACTAAGCCAAAATTCACATTTAGAAAACTTTGCATCTAACTCATGATCTTTGAGGGTCTAGAGAATGATTTAGATGTGGTTAGCATGATCGTCCTCATTCTTAGAGTTAACCAAGATATCGTCAATAAAGACTATGACGAACAGATCTAGAAACTGACGAAATACCCTATTTATTAGGTCCATAAAGACCGTGGGGGCATTAGCCCGCCCGAAGGACATAACTAAGAATTCATAATGATTGTATTAGGTTCAGAAAGCTATTTTAGGAATGTTAGCCTCCCTAACCTTCAACTGGTGATACCCCGAATGAAGGTCTATCTTGAAAAAACATTTGGCACCCTAAAGTTGGTCAAACAGGTCATCAATTCTAGGAAGAGGGTATTTTTTCTTAATAGTGACCTTATTCAACTGACGGTATTCTATACACATATGAAGGGAACCATCTTTCTTATGCACAAAGAGTAAAGGTGCACCCCAGGGAGAAACACTGGGAAAAATAAAGCCCTTGTCAAGAAGATCTTTTAGCTATTCTTTCAACTCTTTTAATTCTATGGAAGCCATTCTATATGGCGGAATAGAAATAAGACGAGTGTCCAACAATAAATCAATGCCAAAATCTATCTCCCTATCAGGTGGTATCCCTGGGAGGTCATCGGGAAAGACTTCCAGGAATTCATTAATCACAGGAATAGACTGGAAGGGAGGAATTTCAGTATTTGAATCTTTGACCTGAATAAGATGATACAGACAACCCTTAAATATACGTTTGCAGGCTTTGAGAGAAGATATGAAATTCCCCTTAGGTGCTAAAGAATACCCCTCCCACTCTATCACTGGTTCATTCGGAAAGGAGAAAGTGACTTTTTGGGTTCTACAATCTAGTGTGGCATAGCATGAATGGAGAAAATCCATTCCTAAAATGGCTCCAAAGTCAATCATGTCAATATCTACAAGGTCTACCACAGTATCACGATTATAGACAGACACAACATAATTTTTGTACACCTTTCTAACCATAATAGAGTCACCAACAGGAGTAGAAATAGAGAAGGCTTCTAAAATTTTGGCTTAAAACTAAAACTAACTGCCACATACAGGGTCACATAAGACAAGGTAGACCTGGGATCAAGTAACACATATATATTACGAGAGAAAATTTGTAACATACCCATGACCACATCTGGTGAAACCTCCGCATCCTGGAGATTAGATAAGGCATATAATCGATTTCGGCCACCATCGACAGTTGAAGTAGCACCCTTTGTAGGAGGGGATATAGAGTTTGTCTGAGACTTAGCACCTATAAAATTTCCCTTCGCCACGACAATCCCTCTTAATACGACCTGGCTAGCCGCAGGAATAGCAAATAATAGTACAAAATTGGCACGACCCTAGATGATCCTTTCCATGTTTTCCACAACACCGGTATAAACGAGGAGTATGGGTTACACTCCCCTGAGATTGAGTGCCTTGCATCCTCGGTCCATGGCTAGGCAGAAAATTTTGAAACTACCAATCAACTGAGGTCTAGGCGCTGGGGCACTGGCTGATAATTGTGCATTACTCCAAAAATTCCTATTTGACCACTTGTTACTCCAATTACCACCTTGGTGATGATTTTTATTATGGTCTGTAGACCTGACCCTGTTGTCCTATCTGTCCTTCTCTTTTTCCTCTGCCAGCCTTTTTTTCTACTTTTCAATCTGTTGCATATAAATGGACAACCTGGAGAAATCCATGTCTCTATTAAACATTGCTCCTTTGCATTCCAATACCAAATCATCTGAGAGACCGGATGCAAACTTTCTCATGTGAGCTTTCATATTACCCATCAATTCTTAAGTAAAATGAGACAACTGGTTTAATTTCAGGGTATACTCCTTGACACTCATTTCTCCTTGTTTCAAATTCATGAATTCTTCAGCCTTTGACTCCCTCAATTCTCAAGGAAAGAAACAATCCATGAAAGCTTCCACAAACTCACCCCATACCAAAGGCTCAGCACACTACCCTTTGAATCCTCCCATTTATTATACCACTAATTGGCTATATCCTTCAACTATAGGTCGTCCATTCAACCCTTTCAACCTTATTTACGTGCATAACTTTAAAAATTTTCTCCAATTCATCAATAAACCCTTGGGGGTCCTACTCAACCTTCGTGCCAGTGAACATAGGTGGGTTCAGCCTTATGAATTGACAAACCCAGGTAATCTCAGATGAACCCAACATAGAACCCACATCTTCAGACCGACGAGTCTAAGAGGCCACTAGTTGTGCAATTATATGGATGGACTATCAGAAATCAGCATTCTAAACATCTCTCTGAGGTGGCTGAGAATAGTTAACACCGGTCCGTGGAGCTTGAGATGGACTGGTCGGAACTTGAGGGGGTCTTCTAAAGTAGGAACCAACTTTGGGGTGCTAGCTTTGTTGCGGGTCCATATCCCATGGGTAGGGTGGACCTCTTCAGCTTGGGCATTGTCTTTATTAGATTAACGAGGTGGAATGTTAACTTTCTAAAGTATAGCAAATCATTGATTAGAGGACATATAGACTCTATACCATAAACTAAATCATGAAAAAAGAGAGACATTCCTAAATTCCTCATAGGCCCCTGCTTATAAGTGTAGCACACTACACCCCCATAAACAGAGTTCTGTGTGATACGAGTCCGTATACACCCTAGGACCATGAACCGTGCTTTAGTACAAAGTTTTTCATGAACCTAGTCAAGGCCTTGGCAGCAACAGGCATCCGAACTATAAAGGCCCGGGCGCCTCTATTTATTTGGCGATTATGTATAATATTCATACAATAATAAGAAAAATGGAAACATTATAATACGAAATCATGGTCGACACTATAATCCAACTAACCAATTCAAAATGAAATTTATAACCTCTAACAGCATCTAACATCAGTCTGCAAAATCTCTAATATATCAAAACCAACACCTTGTATAAACTAGGATAAGGCCCCCAGTTGGACCATAAAAAAAGTGAAATAACAATATTCTAAAAATAGGCCTTCCAAAATGAGGGAGGCTCACTGACTGTACACTTCTGTCTGGCAAATCTATGGCTTAGCGGGACCCTTGGACTGAGCCTCAAACCCTGAATATAGGGGTCAATACAAATATACTGGTATGCAAAACGATCCAAAAAACATTATATGCATTATTATAAAACATTGGTGAGAGCATTTCATAAATCACATATCATCTTGAAACAGTTGAAAACACATGGGCATAATCCAAAACTTTTAAAACACATTTTGCAATTCATGACTCTACTCTTTATCTTACTTCTGAGCCAGATGGTATACCCTATAACTCTCCTATTCCACGGGCTAAATGGAATCCGACCTTGACTTGGCGGCCAAGCCCCCAACCCAAGTTTTCTATAAGGGTTGGAGTATCTTCTTCTCTGCTGCACCATTGGGCCGTTGCCAGCGTACAATTTCACTTTTAGGTATCATAAACCCGTGTCAGCAAATCATAATTTGTAGCAATGAGCCGTTTGACTCGTGCCTTTTTTTGGTAACCATCTAATTCTCTTAAGTCCAGTTTTAGATTCTTTAAACCATATCTTCTTTGAAAAGTTATTTCTTTCTTAATATTTTTGAGTATATCAAAATAAGGTATCATTATACCCAGACTTGCAAGTCATGTCATAACATCTCTACTGCCCTTAACTTCTTTCAACAGATGTTTATTGACCACCTAAAAGCTCTACCTTTTGAACAAAAGTTCATATTACAAAATAGTTGAAAAAACAAACCATTCTCAATACTTAATCTATGGTGGTCACCCTTTTCAATCATTTTTAAGCCATTCTAAATAGGAATCTTAAACATCAAAAAAACAAGTAAACCACTCTTCCATTATCTCATGAAAATTGTTCAATGTAAACATAATAGGCTCAAAATTTAACAATTTGCGTAGCCCATTCTCAACATGAAAAATCAATACAATTTCATAGAAAAAAAGGGAATTAAATATCCCATTCCCTCATTTTAATTCATAATCTAATCATCATCATTGTCCCACAAAAACAATTCAAGTTTAAGGTTTCATACCATAATTTTCACAACACTTCATGATGATGTAATAATTTTAACACAGCTTATCAATGATCTTGAAATAATTTCGTATATACATATATATATCCTTTAAAAAATATTTGAAAATCGAAAATCAATGTCCATGGGGTTTAGGATAGTCCCACGTACCTTAGATCACTAGTAAGGGGAATGGAACCCAACTCTTGGCTTGTTTCTTATAAGATTCTTGAACTTAAAGATGAATTCTTGGTCCTTGGGAGGGGAATTAGGGTTAGTTTCTTGATAAATTTGAGTTGTTTTGAGTATAATATGCCTTAAGGACGTTTTAATTTCATGTTATGGCTGAGATATGATGAGGGAAAATACTGAAATACCTTCCCAGACAAAATTTAAAACTACGAACTGGGCACCCATTCGCCGCGTCAGTCCCTGTGACGCGATTACCAATGCGACGTAATGAGATTGCATCGGGCTTCTATTTTGCTCATCCAAACAAGTCTCAAATGTTGTTTGAAAAATTCAAAACTTCCTTGAGACTCCCCTTTTACACCCCTAAACATGAATCAACTTATAAATCCGCATCTCGAGGTCAAAAAAATTGATTTAGAAATCATAAAAGTTTAGAAGCTTAAAATATGGCTTAGTCCTTTTTACACTTAAAAAAATTTCAGATAGTTAGCTCTTTAAGCATGCTACTGAGGTATTAAATCAGGAATGCTACGGGGTGTTACAACTGTACATAAACTGGTATTATTATACCTTTTCATATCTCTATTATTGATTTTCATAACTGGAGGTCGTGTGTTGTTTTGTTTGAAATCTTTTCTTTATTCCCCCCTCTTGAAGTCTAATAGGCTTGTCTATTGACATTCTTCTTCCCTTGGGTTATATATTTTCTGTTCATCGTGATTTATCCTATATGCTCTATGGCTTGGTAAGTTTTCTGTACTTATTTGTACTCTTTGTATTGAAGTTGTCTTTTGAAAAAGACTTGAATAACTTGATGTACTTTCCATTAATTTTATTCTTTTATTTCATCTTTTGACCAGTTTTTATTTCTATATCCATAACTATCTTTCCTTAATACATATCTTTTAAAATGTTCTTTCATTTTAGCAAAATCTAAATTTTCAATTTTACAGCCTTTACATTTAAATATTTGATCATTATTTATCTTATACATAGTTTCTTCTTTTATTATAAATTCATCTACTTTGAATTCTAATTCTGATATTATCTCGATATTCATATATTCAGTACTGTTACAGTAGACATGTGATTTTTACCCTCCTTGAGTTTTTAAACCTATTTTTTTTCTTTTCGACATTAAATACTTATATTTTATCCAATATCTATTTTAGCTCTTATTTTATTTTTCAATAAGTATTTAGTTGAAAATAAATAAATAAATAAATAAAGTTACATTTTGAAATATCTAATTTTTATTTTTATTTTTAAAATAATACAAGAAAATTTAAAATATATATATTTTTCTTTTAATTTAAATAAATAGGCTAGTAGTTTTATTATTCTTTTAATTACATTTATTTTAGACTATTTATAAACTTTTATTATATTTCTTAAATAAAAAATTAATTAATAAATATTCTCTTATTTATATTATTATTATTTATTTTATATATTTTATATTTGAATTTATTAAATATTATTATTATAAATAGTAATTAAAAAAATTCAAAATTTGAATCCTAAAACTATCCAAACTACTCCCCTAAAACTCCTACTTAAGGACTTCCCACCCCAGACAAAAAAAAAGGACGTACTGATTTATTCAGACACAGACAGAGAAAAAATTAAGACAGAGTGAAAGCCAGAAAAATAAAAACATCAGACAAAAGAGAGAAAAGAAGAAAGTTGAAGTTGGAGTTCCATTTGAAGTTTCTGGTAACGAACTTCTTGCATTGTTATTCAGTTTAAATAATCACAGGTTCTAATTATTCGGAATCATTTATTTTATGAGTTTTATCATTAGAAAGAATAAATGAAAATGTTTGAATGGTCTCAATATATTATTTAGTATGTACGTTTAATTATGTAAATCTTTTGTTACCACATATCATACTGTTAATTTATCATGTGTATATATTTGTTCAATAGATTTGTTGTGTATTAATAATGTGTATTAATATCATCAAATTTTAAAATAAGATGGAACAAAAAGGAAAAATGGATAAAGAGAAATTGACACACAAATACACTATACACATGTATAGTCGGAGAGGGGGAGTCCTCCATTTCATTAACAATGTACACAGTTCACACACTCACCACCATACTCACTTCACTCACAACATTACACATACAATTCTCTAAACATAGGTAGCAATATACATACACTGCACACACACAGAAATAAAGGGATCAAGAGAGAGATTGGAGGAGAGAAAACAGTTAAAGAGCAGAGTGAAAATGAGAGAGAAAAAATAGAGTTGAATGAAATAGGGACAATGGCTCCTTTTCCTATGAATCTATATAGGAATAGCCATCTTCATGGGCAAATTAAGTTTTTGATTAACCCATCTCACCATTGTTACTGTTACGGCGGAAGAAAGCCATCAGAAAATTATACCAGACTGGTCGCGCCCCCAAATTCGGGAATCCGTGTCACTGCTGGTCGAAACCGGTGAAAAGCCATCGAAAAACCATACCAGATCATCCGCGCTCCCAAATCCGGCAATTCGTGTCACCGCCGGCTGAAAATGGAGAAAACCCCACCGGATCAGCCACTACAAACCCAAAACCCACTATCGGTCATCGAAAAATCAACTGCCTACCCCAAACACCTTAAAATCGGTAAACCAACTCACCAGAAATCCACCGACGTAACTGTTGCCTCCCATTCTCCTATCCGTTGTAACCTCCGGCTAGTAACCAACCACCGACGAACGCCAACAACAGCCACCAACTTCCCTTTCCCATGTTTAGAATTTCAAGTTACGATTTCAATTTTTTTTTTTTGGTAAAAAAGAAAAATTTCTTTTCTTGATTTTGATTATTATGGAGAAAATGGTATGAATTTTATGTGAAATTTGAGTTTTGAGGATCTAGGTATTGTCTTAATCTCGTGAAGTTTATAATTTGAATTTTTGGTCAAAAATAAAAAAAGTCCATTTTCTAGATTTTGATAATTATGGAAAAAATTGGTGTAAATTTTGGGTGAAATTTTGAAATTTTGATAACTTGGGTATTTTCTTAATTGATTTATCTGTCGCTTGAGGAAGTAATTTGGGTCCTAACTGTGAGTAGTTTTGTATTTTTTTTACTTTATTTATTTATTATCGTCAATAAAGCTTAATAATTACTTGTCAAATTAATTGATTGTCTTAAATAAATATTGCTTAAGATTACCATCAAGATTGAATAGCATTTTGAATAGATAAATTAATGCCTTTAATGTTAGGCAGATTTTAGGCATGTAACACCCGTAATTTTTTATAGCTTAAATTCGCTCCTAGAATGTCAAGAACTAGCTTAAAAAATGAATACCATTTTATTCATATGGAATTTTCAAGAGTTATGGCCATTTTATTAAGATAGTGCACCACCTAAGCCATCAGTGCATCATGGAGCCAGATAAAATGACCATCGTCAAAATCCAGTGAGCCTTCGCGATCATGGCGCGTCGCGCCAAGGCTCAAAATGGCAATGGCCCTTTTCCAGTATTCCAACGCGATTCCACCGCGTCGCGTTGCCCTTCCAGTTTGAATCCAAGGTGGCAATGCGATACCACCACATTGCGCCACCAACCAGCTTCCCAGTCGTCCACTTTCCAATGAGCTGGTGTGATTTCACAGCATCACGCCAGCACGTAAAATCGAATTATTTTTTCAGGTTTTGTTATTTAATTTCAGGGACCATTTGGTAATTTCCCAAAGACCTCAATCAGCCTAAACACGGGATTTATACCCTTAATAGCCAAAATTGCTCATTATGTTCACTATTCCTCAAGAACAAAAGCTCTCTCTCTCAAATTAGCAAACCCTAGTCTCAAGAAATCAAGGTCAATCCCAAGAATCTTTCCAAGGACTCCAAGAAACTCATGAGTTAAGGTATGTTAGATGTTCATTCATGGGTCTCTTTCACCCATGAATTCCAAGAATCCTTTTCCAAAGTACAAAAATTAATGATTTATGATTTCCATGCTTGAAATAGATTCAATTCATGCTCATGATGTTAACTGGGATCTAAATCATGTTTCATTATAGGTTTCCATGGAATTGAAATGGTTATATGATAAATTGTATGAATTTTATGCTAAAACCCTAGAATTGAAATTGAGTATTGTATCCATGATTACATATGTTGGCCATTGTTATATGAAATAATTCATGCTCCCCATGTGTTTGATAAAATGCCTATGTAAAGGAAATAGTGTCATTGTAACATAATAGCATGTATACCCCAAGCATGTACAAGTAGATGCCTTACAAGTGTTTGGTAAATTGTCTATGAAATGAAATAATGTCATTATAGCATGCCAACATGTATTCCCCATTCATGTATAAGTTAATGCGTTACAAGTGGTTGTTGATATGTCTTAATGAGTGAATTATGAGCAAGTGAACAATGTTATATTATTCAAGTTTTTTCTATGCTTTACTTTTATGTTATCAAGTCTTGGTGGTATTTAATACCCGACAATTTAGCTGATTACTTAGAGCCAGTGTCAGTTTCAAGATAATCTCAGTCATGCCATAATTAGTAGAATTCTATCAGTTACAGAACTTAGGAAAACTCAGTAATCTCAGTATCTGTCTAATACAGTTTCAGTAATCAATTCGGAAACTCAGTGGCATTCAGTCTGATAACAGAATTCAGTAGTATTTCGTCAGTCAACAGAACCCAGTAAACTCATTTAGATCATCCAGGTAACATGACCAGTAACAGATTCAGCCTAGTCTAGTACAGTTTACGAATCAGTTCAATATCTATTCAGTTGGGAGTAAGATTTAGCATCGAGCGAGAGCAGGGATAGAAGCTTCCCCATTAGTTAGGCAGAGTCATTAATAGCAATCCTTGTACTCCAGAACTGTATAGCTAGCACAGGATGAGGATTCACCCATCAGATTAAGGATTGGCTACTTCTCATGGGTCACCCATCAGATTAAGCTTGACTTCCTGTTCAGGATCACCCGTTAGATAGGCTTGACCACAACAGTGTCTTTAACTGTGGTACGGTACTGAAACCCTTCTAGTTGGGGTTACAGGTTTGACCCCACTAGTTCAGATTCGAGGAATGTCAGTTAGATTATTACTTCCCATAATTTTAGTTTCTGTCTCAGTTTTTAGAATAGAGCTCAGCTCACAATTACAAAAATTAGGATTGTCTGATATAGTCACTCAGCTCAGTAAAGAACTTAAATAGTTCTACAGATTTAAGACTGTTAGATACAGTCAATCAGCACTAGTATCAGTAGATTCAGGGATCACCCGCTAGATAGGCCTGATTTTAGGGGTCACCCTTTAGATAGGATCGACCCTACAATAGTCATCAATAATCCAGTACTAGTAGACCCAGTTATTAGTATTACAGTGTTAATAAACTCAGTTAGTCAATATTTAAAACTCAGTATTCAGTTTTATTACGACTTCATTTACAGTTATGTACTCATACATGTATTCTCACTCAGTCATGTTCACGTTACTTAGTCAGTTATAGTTCATGCATATGAACCTTTGCATTTAGCCGTATCTTATCTATCATACCAGTACAGTCCCATGTACTGACACATACTTTTCTTGCGCAATGGTGTCTTATACCATCAGTTTAGATGTGCGGGTTCCCGAGCACCCTTAGCAATTCAGTTTCACCCAGCAGCAGTAGACTTGGCAGTGAGTCCTCATAATTCGAAGATGTTCCTTATTTTATTATTGAATTAGATTTAGTATTTTAGTAGATGGAGTTAGTTGCAGAATTGTCTCATCAACTCCATAGTTCAGATAGATTAGAGGCTTTTCAGACTAGAGTATTTTTAGACAGTTGTTTTGGTTTTGGTATTGTTATACCTTATACAGTTGTATTTCAGTTTTGAACCTTATGGTAAGTTTTTACCAAATTTTTGTATTTTACAGTATTATTATTCAGTTATTGCAGCAGGTACCAGTCATGGGTTAGCTTGTGGTCCTTTTAGGGATCATGAGGCTAAGTTTTTACAAAATAAAAATAAAAAATATGAATCTTCACAGCTCTGAACCTTTAGGGGTCTTGAGGCTGAGTTTTTTTTACCACATATATAAAATGATTGTGTTTTTGTCTAAGATTATTTTATTTTTATTTTTATAAAATACGTAGTTGTATTTTCATCCAAATTCATGATTGAAATTATAAAGAGGTCTGTCATTGCAAAACTTTCAATAGAGTTGGTCTAACTAAGTGTCAATCCTTAAAAAAATATGTTTCTTCATGTCTCCAGTTCCCCAAACTACATAAGATCTGATTCATGTCCTGACATGATACGTAGGCAACCCTCCAAAGGGTTCGATCAAAACTTTTTCAAAAAGTATGCCTAGAAAAGTCAGGATGTAACACAAGGTCTTCCGCGATAGGTTTGGAAATACATATAGAGGCATAACATATAACGTGTCATTGTAATATGTTAAATATGTGATGCTCATCCATTTTCTACTAGGTACAGAACGATAAAGTAATTGGTTATTGATTTGTGGTTTAAACTGGCTTCTCATCCATACAACACAAGATACAAAGGAAAGAGAAAAATGACCCGTAAAGAGGGTGCAGAGTCTGATAGTGAGGAAGATCAAAATCAGTTGATTTCACAAGATTTTGCATCCATGGAAAAGAATAGGTTATTGAAACAACAAATAATGGAGATGTATCAAGCTTGGTTGAATGGACAAGCCCCGCCTTCCTCAATTCCTAGATTTTCGAATGCGAATGATCCAAATTCCATTGAAGCCCAAATTGGTGATCCATTTAATCCACCTACATTCGGAACATATGCTAATGTGTTTGGCGCTGCTGGTACTTCTACCATGTGACTACCAAATCCTTCTATCACAAACAACCCAATTTTTAATCCTGTAGCACTAGCTACTACGGGTCCTCAATCGACAGTGCAGAAGACTATGGGTTAACCAAGTCATGATCAATTGAATCCTCATAAAGTGACTTATAAATTCCCAAATTCATATTACCCCACTTATCAACACGGTTCACCTATCGTGATTGAAAAGACTATTAAGAATGACGAATAAGAAGAGATGATCAGAAAAGTAAGAAGTTTATAACAGAATATGAGGAATATATAGGGACTAGGAGGGAAAAAGAGTGTTTCATACAAAGATTTGTGTATGTTTCCTGATGTTCATTTGCCGGTAGGATTTAAAATTCCTAAGTTTGACAAGTACGAAAACAATGGCAGCCCCGTGTTTTTTTTGAAAAGGTTTGGTGATCAACTGAGAGGAGCAGCGGGAAAAGAAGAGTTGTTGATGGCTTACTTTGGAGAAAGTCTGGCAGGGATAGCTTCAGAATGGTTCATTGACAAAGATATTTCTCATTGGCACATTTGGATGACATGGCTCAGGATTTTGTCCAACAATTTCAATATAATATTGATATAGTACTAGATTGCACCACACTTGCTAGCATGAGAAAAAAGACAACTGAAAGTTTCTAAGAATATGTTGTTAGATGGAGGGAGCAAGCTGAAAGAGTAAGACCATCCATAAAGGAGTCTGAGATGACTGATATTTTTCTATAGGCACAAGAACCTGACTATTTCCATCATTTGATTTCTACTATTGAAAGTACATTTGCTGAAGTTATTAAGGTTGGAGAAATGGTTGAAAATGGAATTAAGTCTTGAAAAATCATAAGTCAGGCTACTTTGAAAGCAACAACACAGGCAATCCAAGATGGTTTAGGAAGTTTTGGTGGGAATAAAAGGAATGAGGATGTAACTACTATTGTACCAGGTCCATGACAAAATTTTAGAGGTACACATCACCCGTACACACAATCTCAATCCGAAATTTATGTTTAAGACCTATATAATCAACCACGGTACTGTGTTGCTCCCCAAAATCCATTATATTTCAATCCATCTCCTCAGTATCCTATCTATAATGCACAACCATATGTTATGGCTCTTTTTTACTTGCAATGGCGTGCACCATCCATTTAGAATCATTCTTCAATCATGTAAGTTCAACAATGCCCTCCAAGATCTACTTTCCAACATAAGAAAAATATGGGCAAAGATAATTTCACTCATATTGAAATGTTTTATGCCATCTTATTTCAGAGTTTGAGGGATATAAATATTCTTACCCCAATTACGAGAAAGATCCCAAATCCTTCTCTGAAAAAATTAGATTATTCTAGAAGATGTGCATACTATTCTGATGCACCAAGGCATGAGACAGAGAAATCCTTGTACTTGAAAATAGCAAATCAGGAGCTGATCGACACATAAAAAATTGTGGTGCAAAGTTCAGACGCTCTAAATATTAATCAGAATCTACTACCAACTCATACTGAAATAAACATGCTCAAGTTGATAACCAATGGCGAAGAGGCTATAATTTCCTTCAAGCCTATCATTAATATTAAAACTGATATGGAAAGATCAGCAAATGCTGTAGATTTTGCCTTGGACTTTCAAGTACTGAACATCGATGATTCATATAATATTTTATTGGGAAGGCCATGGGTTCATAGGGCTGGAGAAGTCACATATATGTTACGCCGAATGGTCAAGTTTGAATATGACAAATAAGAAATAGTTGTTCATGGTGAAAGAGATTTGTACATGTATAAAGATTATCTTGTTTCATCCATTGAGGCTGACAATACAGATGGAGCGCCAACTTATCAAGTTTTTTAGGCGGTGGTTGTTGAGCAAATCCTTGAGGGGAATCTCATTGCAAGACCACAATTATCCTCTACATTACCTGTCATAGAGTCAATGAGTGATGATGATACAAAATTGATCGACCTCTTTCAGAATATATTTATTGAAGGTGATATGGTTGAAATTGGGGAAGGTGCCAGTAATACAGATGTGCAGTTTATCGGCCCCGATGTACAGCTTATCAATTGGGAGGCCACTCCTCTCCCTATTATGAAGGATTCTTGGTAGTTTTTTTGATTGTCTTCAAGTAATTTGAATAATTCTAGGGTTGTAATTTAGATCATTATCTTATTTGTTTTAGGATAAAGCTCTTCCAAATTTGTTTTTATGAAATGTAGTATCCCTTTGTATTAGTTTGAGTCTAATAGTTATTTTCTATTATACAGTTCTTTTCTATGTCGATTCTAATGATATGAAATGCACGAAGAATTTCATCCAGACCTTAAAACTCAATCTAATTTTGAAATAATGACTAAAGAAGTTGAATACGATAAAAAGGAAGTATTTGAGGAAACAAGCAAATATTTCAAACAGTTAGAGAATAAGTCAAACCCCAATATGGATGAAATTGGAGCAATCACTTTGCTAATCAAAAATGACTTGATAATCAATTAGAAGATCTAATTTAAAGATCAATCAGAGGATATAGTCTCCATTATTAGGAAAAATGAAAGAAAGATAGCTCCTAAAGAGACATGAGTCATCCGTATAGAGAAAGTACAACACAAATAGACTTGTATGTTTTATAAGCATGAAAGAAGTGACACACATGCACATTCGTAGTGAAGGCCAATGTTGAAAAGATATGTAAGATCTCATGTTTCACCCTCAGATTGCATGTTATGTCCTTGCATTTTAAGGATTGATACGACGAAGGCATTTCTTTCTGCTATACAAATATTGTGTCATCCTTTGTTACCTCTTTTGAGCTTTAGTTTTATTTATTTCACACCCCTCATTTGGAATCAAAATAGAGCTTAGCTTGAAAAAATTCAAAAAAAAATGTCAAGTAAGAGAAATAGAATAAAAAAACACTCAAAAAGAGAAAAGTCAAAGAAAAAGAACAAAAAAAAAATAGTGTAAAAAAATTATCAATCAAACAAGCATAAGAATGAGAGTCTAAACTATATTTCACCTGATTCTTGCTATGACAAGATACGTAGGCAACCTTACTCTGGGGTTCTATTTAACAAGGTAAAAAATTCAAGTTACCCAGTACAAAATAAAACTGGGGCAAAAAATTATTTTTCTTAAAAGTCGATTCCAAAAGTTGTATGTTTCACCCAATGTCATGTAATTTTTTAGCCTCATGCCACCCTTTTTTTCTAACCCTTTCCAAAAGCCAAGTTACAACCAAAGAAAGATTTTCAGATCAATATTTGAGAATATCAAGGCTAAACATGTTTGAGTGCATGATGTTTCATACTTCGGACATCGTTTTTTCCTTAAAAAAAAGAAAGAAATGAGAGAGTCTTATTGGTGAAAACCCTCTTGGACGCCATAAAGCAAAAGTAAGAAGTGAGATCAATAAAAATGAGAGAACTTATGTGTGAAAACCCTCATGGATACCATTAGGCGACGACGAGTTGAGAAAGAAATAAAAATAAGGTAAACTCATTGGCAAAAATGCATTGAGGTGCCACTAGCCGGAGGAGGATTGTGATTTAGAGTGAATATGTTCAAGAATGACTCCATTTCAAATTCAATAAGTTAGAAAAAGTTATAATGATTAGAGTGGGTAGTTCAGGTTACTTAATTCAAAATGTATATCATAATCGATGGAATCGGCTACTAAACCCAAATAAGTTTTTCTTTTGTCGTTTTGAGAAAGAGATATCTGTTATCTTTTTATTTTATTTTTATTTTTATTTTATTTTGATTTTTATATCTTTGTTGTCAAAATGAGAATCATCATTGTCATTTTTCGAGTATTTTTGGAGTCAAAGTCATGTCAATATAAGTGAGTTAAGAAGGACTCCAAAACTTGCTACCAACTACTTCAATAGTATACAGCAAGACAAAGGGCTGACACACAAAGACAACATATTTCAAAAATCAATTAAGATACTCAGGAATGCTTGTGACCTGATGGATTTTTTTTGGACTTGTGAAAAAATTAAGGATGTATTAGAAGTTAACCTAGAGGCATCATGCAAGAGAAATATGATTTGAGTCAAGGGTGTCAGTAGTCAGAATTCAGGGTTAGAAATATGACAAGTCAATGAATATTTATCAAGGATTAGAAAAGGAGTTTGACCATGGCAAGTGCAAGAGTGGTCACCTCAAAAGCCAAATGGCATAAACCAATTACCTTGTTTTTAGACTCAAAGTTTTCTTATTATGAAACAGGAACACATGTTACCTTCAAATCAAGGATTTCAAAGCCTGAGTATTAAAGGACAAAATTTTTCACTTTTACAAATGAAAGAAGCAATGTTGCTACACAGGTTTGGTAATCAAAATCATAAAAAAACAAAGAAACTCATAATCCAATACCCCTAGGAGACACACTTCTATGTTTGGATAATTCAAGTTTCATTGGTTAAGTGATGCATTTCCTAACTTGAACCTTCACTCCTAGAAGATCTACTTTCTAGTTGAGTGATTTCATTTAATACCTAGGAGACACACTTCCTCGTCTGGATAATTTAAGTTTCATTTGTTAGGTGACGCACTTCCTAACTTGAACCTACTCTCCTAGAAGACACACTTTCTAGTTAAGTCATTTCATTTAACCCTTAGGAGACGCACTTCCTTGTTTGGGTAATTTGAGTTTCATGTGTTAGGAGATGCACTTCCTAATTTTGGTCATTAGTTTTAATCTAAAGAAATGCATTTCTTTAGCAGGGCCTTGCTTCACCCTCTTTACTGTAGTTTTCAAAAGTTGTGATCTGATGACACTCACAAATTTTTATTGTGCAAACTAGGGAAAAAATTTTATTCGTGTTTATGGGACTTTACTTTTCAGCTCAGGACCCTCTTGAATAATGTGATTTTACTTTATGCTCAGGCCCCTCCTGAATAGTGGGAATTTATTTTCAGCTCAGGACCCTCCTGAATAATGGAATTTTACTTTCTGCTCAGGACCTTCCTAAATAATGGGAATTTATCTTCTGCTCAAGACCCTCCTAAATAATGAAAATTTATTTTCTTCTCAATACCCTCCTGAATAATGGGACTTTTCTTTTCTAGTTCACTTTTTACTTTGAGTTCGGGAACATGTTTAAGAAATCAGGAGTAACAAGTCCAGGAGCCTGCCTGAAGAACAGGGTGAAGAAAAAGCAAGTCCAGGAGCCTGCCTGAAGAACAAGGTGAAGAAAAAGCAAGTCCAGGAGCCCGCCTGAAAAACAGGGTGAAGAAAAAGCAAGTCAGGAGCCCGCTTGAAGAACGGGGTGAAGAAAAAACAAGTCAGGATCCCGCTTGAAGAACGGGGTGAAGAAAAAGCAAGTTAGGAGCCCGCCTAAAGAACAGGGTGAAGGAAAAGCAGGTCAAGAGCCCACCTAAAGACCAGGGTAAAGAAAAAGCAATTCATGAGCCCACCTGAAGAACAGGGTGAAGGAAAAGCAGTTCAGGAGCCTACCTGAAGAATGGGGTGAAGGAAAAGCATGTCAGGAGATCGCCTGAAGAATAGGGTGAAGAAATAGCAAGTTAGGAGACCGACTGATGAATAGGGTGAACGTTATCAGTCGCAAGTCAGGAACCCGCCTGAAGAATAAGGTGAACATTATCAGTTTTAAGTCAGGAGTCCACCTAAAGAATAGACTGAAGATTTTCAAGTCCAAGCCAAAAGAAAATTTGGAGAATAAATCAATTGTCAAGTTCCTCTCTAATTCCAAAAGCTAATGAGGAGGAACATTTCGTGTTTCAAATTTAAGTCAGAATAACAACTATCTCACCATTTGAGAAATCATGAAAATTCAAGTCAAGATTCCAGAATAGCTGAATAGATAGGATCTTTCACTTGTATCTTCAATTTTATTTTTGTTATTCATGTGAATGTAAAAGCAGAAGTCGTGAACCGAAAACTTGACGGAACCTCACTCGACCTCTAACTCGTTCTATCACTATTTTACCTTTGAATTACACTTGACCTGATTCTCTTATAACTCGAGATATGTAAACAGTCTAAAACTAAGACTCGGTCACATCTTTTATTTTATTTTATTTTTATCCTAACCATTGAATAGTCGGAGGATAAAAAATCATCTCTTAGTCTACTTCTTTGTATGAAAACTCTTCGAGATTTCATAAAAAGAGGGACAAAATGTAGACACGTGATTTTTGATCCTCTCCGAGTTTCTAAACCTATTTTTTTTTCTTTTCGACATTAAATACTTATATTTTGTCCAATATCTATTTTAGCTCTTATTTTATTTTTCAATAAGTTTTTAGTTGAAAATAAATAAACAAATAAATAAATAAAGTTATATTTTGGGATATCCTATTTTTATTTTTATTTTTAAAATAATACAAGAAAATTTAAAAATTATATATTTCTCTTTTAATTTTAATAAATAGGCTAGTAGTTTTATTATTCTTGTAATTATATTTATTTTAGATTATTTATAAACTTTTATTATATTTTCTTAAATAAAAAATTAATTAATATTTTTTATTTATATTATTATTAGTATTTATTTTATATATTTTATATTTTAATCTATTAAATATATTTATTACAATTCATAGTAAATAAAAAATTTCAAAATTTAAATCCTAAAACTACCCAAACTACTTCCCCCAAATCCCCCTATTTAAGGTCTTCCCACCCCAGAAAAAAAAATGTACTATTTTACTCAGACACGGACAGAGAAAGAATTGAGACAGAGTGAAAACCATAAAAACAAAAACATAAGACAAAAGAGAGAAAAGAGCAAAGTTGAAGTTGGAGTTCCGTTTGAAGCTTCTAGTGACGAACTTCTTGCACTGTTATTCAGTTCAAATCATCATAGATTCTTAATAGCCGAAATCATTTATTTTATGAGTTTTATCATGAGAAATCATTAATGAAAATGTTTGAATGGTCTTAATATATTATTTAGTATGTATGTTTAATTATGTAAATCTTTTGTTACCACATATTACACAGTTAATTTATCATGTGTATATATTTGTTCAATAGATATGTTGTGGATTAAAACATTTTGTGTTAATATCATCAAATTTAAGAAAAAAGATAGAACAAAAAGGAAAAACGGAGAAAGAAAAATTAACACACAAATACACTGTACACATGTATAGACGGAGAGAGAGAGAGTGCTCCATTTCATTAACAATGTACACAGTTCACACACTCACCACCATACTCACTTCACTCACAACATTACACATATAATTCTCTCAACATAGGTAGCAATATACACACACTGCACGCACACAAAAATGGAGATATCAAGAGAGAGATCAGAGGAGAGAATAGTAAAAGGACAGAGTGAAACTGAGAGCAAAAAAATAGAGTTGAATGAAATAGGGACAATGACTTTTTTTTCAGTGAATCTTCGCTGGAATAGCCATCTTCACCGGCGAATTAAGTTTCCGACTAACCCATCTCACCACTATTACTGTTACGATGGTGGAAACCCACCAAAATACCATACCAGATCGGTCATGCCACCAAATCCAGCAACCCTTGTCACAGCCAGTCGAAACCGACGGAAACCCACCGAAAAATGATACCGGATCGATCGCACTCCCAAATCCAGCAATCCATGTCACGCCTGCAAAAACCGAAGAAAACCCCACTGAAACCAGTCCCCCTCACCGGATCAGCCACCACAAAACCGAAACCCACTATCCTCCACCGGAAATCAACTGCCCACCCCAAGCACCTTAAAATCGGCGAACCAACTCGCCGAAAATCCACCGTCGTCATCGTCGTCTCTCATTCTCCTATCAGTCGCCACCTCTGGCTGGCAACCAGCCACCGGAAAATGCCAACAACAGCCACCAACTTCCCTTTCCTAAGTTTGGAATTTCACTATACAATTTCAATTATCTTTTTTTGGTAAAAAAGAAAAATTCCTTTTCTTGATTTTGATAATTATGGAGAAAAATGGTGTGAAATTTGAGTTTGAGGATCTGGGTATTTTCTTAACCTCGTGAAGTTTATAATTTTCACTTTTATAATTTTAATTTTTGGTTAAAAAGAATAAAAGTCCCTTTTCTTGATTTTGATAATTATGAAAAAAATTGATGTAAATTTTGCGTGAAATTTTGGATTTTCAAGAAGTTGGTATTTTCTTAATTGATTTACCTGCCAGTTGAGGAAATTATTTGGGTCCTAACTGTGAGTAGTTTTGTATTTTTTTATTTTTTATTTTATTTTTTTATTTTATTTATTATTTATTTATTGTCATCAATAAAGCTTAATAATTACTTGTCAAATTAATTGATTGTCTTAAATAAATATTGCTTAAGATTACCATCAAGATTGAATAGCACTTTGAATAGATAAACTAATGCCTTTAACGCTAGACAAATTTTAGGCACGCTTAAAACATTCGTCTCAATCAAGAATGTGGCGTACGCATCTTTTTGAGACATTTAAAAATTGAAGGATGCAATAATGCACCTAGACAAATATATTTCTAAAATTAACTTTTGCTAATTTATTTAATATAAGAGAAGTAGACAGAATTTTTTTGGTATAGTTAAAAATGAGAAAATTTAGGTCTTAAAATAATTTATGAAAAATAGTTTAAGTCAAGATAAGTCAATAAAAGAGACCATGCTAGAATCATGTGACTCGAGGGGTGCCTCGCACCTTCCTCTCGGTCAACAGAATTTCTTACCCGGTTTTCTATTTTTGCAGATCAACAAAGAGTCATTTCCTTTTGATTAGGGATTCAATTAGGTAACTTGGAACACCATAACTCAATTTCAAGTTGCGACTCTGAAAATGATAAAAATAATACCTATTCATATCATCACTTTAATTGAAAAAATCCTTCGAACTTCTTCCTTCGGACGAAAAAGGGGTGTGACAGTCACTTCCTTCAAATTCTTCATCAATTTGATTTTTATCTGTATACCTATAATCAGTAAATCTAACAGAAGTCTGTCCTTCATTATTTGTATACATTAAGTGATCATTTGACTTTAGTGTATCTTTTCTACTAAAATTTTTAAATTTCATTCTAATTCAGCATATTCTTTCGAGTTTATTTTAAAGGTTTCATTAATTTTATACCTTTATTCTCCATTAAACTTGTTGCATGTTCAACTTTAAGTTTAAATTTAGAGCTATTATTGGTAGCAATTATTCCTAGAAAACCTACACACTAATAGGTTATTGCCACTATTTATTTCTTCACATTCATTTATCTGGATACCTATTTTTATGTATTTTTTAAATTCGAAAGAATTTATCATGTAATCAAGGAAACAGTAAAAAAATTCCTTCATTGTTAGACATGTCTACCTCTTTCGAATCTGACTATCTATCATCATATATTGTAATCAATACATCGTCTCCTAGATTTTTCGATTTAATTCTTTTAGTTCTACTACTATTAGTCCCATATGCATGAGATTCATATTAAATTTTTTTTATTTTTTTTTTAAATTCTCGACTTATTAGATTCATATTGTTATTATTATTATCTATAACACACATTTATTTCTTTCTATAATATCTATATAGTTGAGCCTGATTTGGAAAAATTCTTGTATTATATAATATTTTGGAATTTTATAGTGTTAGCTCATTCTGTTGGAATATCTGTGTATTTTTTTCTACGTTTATTATTTCTTCTAATTGTTGTCTTGAGGTTGTTCTTGATGTATTTATTATTATGGGTAACATATTATTTCATAATCTGACTTGAGAGAAACGTGTCCTTGGCTATCTTTGATTGTTCTAGACCTATATGAAAAAAGGTCAATTATTGCTTATTTTTAGTAATCTTTATCTTTTCTTTTTGAGGAGTTACTTCTATCTTTTTTAGTTTTTCAATTAATTCGTCTATATTTTTATCCTGACTAACTAGCTTCTCTAGTTGTGTTTTTTCTTTAATAAGTTTTTCTAAATTTTTATTAATTTGTAATAATAAAAGTATTATTGTATTGTTTTGTTTTATTATTGATAAATTTGTTTTCCTGGTGGCTTGTAATCCGACAATTCTTCTGAATTTGATTGAATTTATTCTGCTTTTTAAGAAAACATTGCCTGATAAACTGGGTAACTCATGAAAGTGTCAGTTTCTTTACTAGTTCAATATCCTTCCTTGGTCCTTGTAACCCTTTTTCAAAATTATTTATTTTAGGATTTGATATAGTATTCTTTTTTTCTTTATTGTTTAGAGTTTGTATTGTCTTGTCTATTTCTGATTGTTGAGCTCTTAGAAAATCAAAATTTTATTCAATCCTTTTTAAGAGTTTCTTTTGTTTATTTTGCAGGTTTTCAAGAATTTCTAAAGCCTTTAGTACTCCAATATTGTCCTCTGAATAATTTCTCCTAGATTTATTATTAATCTGTAATAGTATTTAAGTTGTTGGTCTTCTCCATGTAACACATATTTTCCATAATTAAAGTTGCACTTAATAACTGAGTTGTCTTTTAATCTTATACATTCTCTTTCTGATTGTATTTTTAAAGCTAATTAGTCTAATTTCTTTAAGGTATCTATTATATTTTACTATTTCTAATCTTTTTATTTCTTGAATTTAGATGTTTTATAAGTTTAGCTTCCAGTCTTGAAATTCTAGTTATTATTTTATCTAATCTTTTTAAACCTTATTTTCTTTTAAATCGGGTATAGCTTATCTAACTTAGCCTTTATTATATATATATTTATCTTCTCAGAAGGAGGGAGTACTGAGTTGGACTTTACAACATATGATTTTAAATATTTGCAAATATTTTTCTACAATAATTATATGATATTTTATTATTAATTTTATATATTTTATTATTTCTCTGTATTTTATAAATGAAAAAATAGCAGTAAAAAAATATGGTTAAATTTTGTAGCCGCTACTTCAATTTACAATATTACATTAGAACATATAAAAGAAGATAATAATATAGCATATCAACTTAGGAGACTTATAAAGTAAAGCTAATTTATTTTATGTTAGTATGTGTGAAGGAAAAGGAAAACAAAAGGATGATGCTTCGCCTTTTCGAGACAGTTATGCTAAAGGCATGTACTTACAGACTTTGCTGAGTGAATACTCAGTTCAGACCCTAGGCTATGCTTGAAAATCAAAGATTTGAAAGATTATGATTTGGTAAGCGAAATTTAATATGCTACCCGTCATATAATATGAGTTTT
Source organism: Capsicum annuum (assembly GCF_002878395.1). NCBI lineage: Eukaryota > Viridiplantae > Streptophyta > Magnoliopsida > Solanales > Solanaceae > Capsicum > Capsicum annuum. The sequence goes on along the minus strand of NC_061111.1, from coordinate 207,629,977 downwards.
AGATTATAGGACGACAAAAAATAGACAAGCAACAAAAAATTTTTAATAGACAATCTATGGATATTATATTTAATAGACAATCTATGGTTATTATATAATAAGTGTCATGGTCTAAAAACGAGGATTATAATGGCACTTGTCATGGTGTACCTTGACAAGTAAGCCTATCACCCCAAACAAATACAAAAAGAGGAAAAGACGAAAATACCCCAAGTAAGGCTTCTAGAATGAAGCAGAATCGTACAAGTAATTATAACAATACGGAAAGAGCATATCCAAATATCATACCATCAGCCTCCTATATTTATATTCTATATTTTAATAATGACAAACTAATAAGTAAATATTTGCAGGATATTGAAGATCTCCAATGATGAAAGGAGAAGATACTGAAGATACACCAAAGATGCAGAATCTCTAAAGAATCAACTCAAGATATCCAAGAGTATATTGTTAAAGGAAACAAGCATCCAACAACATGATGGTTGACACTAAACTTGGAACAATATCAATCATACGGAATTAATTCAAGACTTCTAAGAAAATCTTCCAAAGGAGAACAACCATCCAACAGCAGCCTGACCAGAGCAAAAATCGAAAAAAAAGCATCAATCACCGTAGGAGAAAAAGGAAAGAAGATCATGAACGTATCTGATATGGACGTGTATAAAGTACCATGTATGGACATTTCTTATATGGACATACTCTATGGTAACATTCCTCAATCAAGGAATCAATTCAAATCCTTGATTAGACAAAATTTCTTAGGTTTTCTTATGAAGAAAAGTAGCTGAAGAATATAAAGAGAGGACTCAAGATCAAAGCACTCATGCAACTTTAAGAAAGAATCTCAAAGTGCCTCAATCTTAGTCTCACAAAGCTTTGTACTTATTAGTTTATAATAGTTATAAAAGAATAGGATTGAGTCGACTTTGTAATACAAACTAAAGCAGTGTCACAAGATCTGAATAACAAAATAAGTCTTTAGAAGTTAATTCTTATCATTGTACTCGAGCCCAACTTTGAAAAATCTAAGAAAACGTTAAAACCCAAGGGGACTGGAAGTAGGCACCACATTGGTGTTTCGAACTAGGATAAATCTTTGTGTCTTTACTTAAAAGTCAATTATTTACTTGTCTATTTATTTAAATCTAATCTGTGTTTATGAAGTATACTAACTTATAGGCAATTCAACTATGAAGTCTCAATAGTCGACTCACAAAAAATTTTAATTCACCCTTCCCCCTCTTGAATTTCAATTGGTATCAAAGCAGGTCCCACCAAAAGTGTTGCTTAACCACATGTTAGCAAAGATTTATCGGCAAAGTATCAAATTCCTGGTGCTCTTCTTCAAGATGGTCATTCCTCTATAAGACCATCGTACTTTAATGGACAACACTACTCATACTGGAAGAATAGATTCAGGATCTTTGTCTGATCAAATAACTTCCAAGCCTGGGTTGTCATTAAGAAAGGACCAAAGCCAATTCCAGGACTCAAAGAGAATCAGAAGTACATAGATAAAGAATCAAGTAGTACTGATATAGAAGACCTTAAGATCTTCAAGGTCACCAAAGAACAACAAGAGGTAATACAAACTAATGCACGAGCTATAAGTGTACTTCTTTATGAAGTTAGTGGAAAAGAATACGACAAGCTATCAATCTGTGAGACTGCAAAATAAAATATGGGACAAATTGAAGGGGTAACCTACAAAGGAACCACCAAAGTCAAAAAGTCAAAGATTGCTTCCCTAGTCAATGAATACGAGCTGTTCAAAATGAAAGAAAATGAAAACATTAAAACAATGTTTGCCAAATTCAACAAAATCATATGCGGACTAAAACCATTGGGGAGGATCTATCCACCTAGCCTGGAAGTCTAAAAGCTGGTCAGAAGTTTCCCAAAAGTTTGGGAAACCAAGGCTGCCATTCTGGAAGATGGATATCTTTACAACAAGACATTTGACAAACTACCCGGTAATCTCATTGCATATGAACGAAATTATATCAGAAGGTACCATAAGAAGGAAAAGAAGAAACCAGTAGCCTTTAAAAAGAGGACATTCTGAAAAAATCCAATAACAAAGGAATGGCTCTAATAAATCATAGAGTAAGGTAGATCACGATACATAGATAACAAAGATCCCAAGGAGCCAAAAATAATGATTCCACTAGAAATGATGATTGTTGTTATCACTGTGGAAGGGTTGTCCACTTCAAACAAAACTGTCTAGAAATAAGAAGAAGGCCATCCAGAAAGAACCAAAATTTTGGAGCTTGAAGTGATCAAGATGAAATTAAAGAAGAAACAGAAGCAGTCAACATGTTCTTCATGGTAAAAGGAGAATTTAGTGAGGTAAGACCACATGACTGTTATAATTGTAATATTCTTGAATCTTATTTAGATATGATAACCGATGAACTTCAAAAAGTTATAAGTGAATATAATAAACTCTCCTAAGAGATTACAAGTTGGGAAGCTCAACTTAAATAAAAACTTGAAGAAGAATGAAGAAACTGTCAAGTAGAAATCGAAGCATGTCAAACAGAAATTGACTTAATTCAAGAAGAGCTTGATGATGTAAAGATGCAGTTAAATAGCATTAAGAACACCAAGTCACAGTTTTGTGAGATTGAATTCTTGTAAAACCAACTCAGGTTCCTCATCAAAATTATTTAAATCAGCTAAGACCTTTTTCTCCTCACAAGGACCTATCTGTTGTATCAATGGATAGAAAGGGCACAAATTTTAGAGCTGCAGGCATAAATCAAAAAGTGAGTGGGTTTGGAAGCCAAAAGGAAGCACATCTAACCCGCAAGGACCCAAGACCACTTGGGTACCTAAACAAACTTGATTTATTTATTTTACAGGAACATTCTATAAAAGCTATAAGAAGGGAATGTGGGTCATTGATAGAGGATGTTCTAGACACATGACTAAAAAGAAAGAAAATTTTGACTTGTCTTTTCGATTGATTGACTTATGGATAAAAGGTTCGTACAAGAGTTCCTAGGCCGAGTGTTGGGATTTCGGGATCAAAGAATCTTAAGAATTTCCTCTCTTACTTTTATTTTTGGCTGATAAATTCAGACTTGACAACTCTAGAGGCAACGTCATCAAAGTCGACTCAGTAAAGCTCAGCTCCTTATGTAAATTTATTGAAGTATATCTAGTAGACAGTCTCAAACAAAACTTGCTTAGCATAAATTATCTATGTGATGATAGATTTGGAGTCTCCTTCAAAGCTAAGAGTTGCTCCATCAAACACGATAAAAGAGACAATTCTTCCATCGGTGAATGCGTTGATAATATTTATGTTTTAAATAATCCTAACTTTACTACTTTAACCTATCTCACTGTGCAAATCAATGATATTTGGTTATGGCACAAAAAACTTGGGCATGTTAGTATGCATATCATTGAGAAACTGTCCAAACTGGAACTGGCGAGAGATCTTCTAAAACTCAAGTTTGAAAAGAATTACATTTGTGATACCTGCCAAATGGTAAATAGACCCAGACATCATTCAAAGTCAAAGACATTGTGTCTACTACAAAACCCCTTCAAATAATCTACATGGATCTATTTGTCCCCAGCAAGACCGCAAGTATTGGTGGAAAAAGATATTTCTTTGTCATCGTTGATGATAATTCCCATTTTACTTGGGTAATGTTTATTGATCATAAACATGAGGATTTTACAAACTTTGAGAAATTTTATAGAAAAGTACATAGAGAAGTTGTACACCTCATCAGCTATGTTCATAGTGATCATGGAGTAGAATTTGAAAATAAGGCTTTTAAGGAATATTGTGCTCTTAACGGATACTCTTAGAACTTCTCATCATCTCTATCTCCTCAACAAAATGGTGTGGCAGAGAAAAAGAATCGATCTCTCCAAGAAACTACTAGGAACAAGCTGTTGGAACACAATCTCCCAGATTATTTTTTGGGCAGAGGCATCAGCACAGTATGTTATATCATCAATAGATGCCTTATTAGACCTATTTTAAAGAAAATACCCTATGAACTCTGGAGAGGGAAGAAGCATAACATTAGATACTTTCATCTTTTTAGATGCAAATAGTTTATACACAACAACGGTAAGAATAACTTAGGAAAATTTGATCCACAAAGTGACAAAGGTATTTTTCTTGGGTACTCTCCCACCAATCGTGCTTACAAAGATTATAATAAATGAAAATTATGCATTGAATAATCTATTCATATTGTATTTGATGAAACTAATCACCCCCACCCACCCCATGAGTTTGAGTACTGATCAAGAACAGGTGAGTGATCTACAATCTAGGGACAATGCTAGCACAACCTTAGAGCCATCATTTAACGAGTCATCTACACCCCCTCCAGATTCGACTCCCTTAGCAAAAATAGTCAAACCAAGTGTTCCAAGAGAATGGAAACACGATGCTAGCTATCCAAATGAATTTATCATCAAACATTCAGATGATAGTATGCAAACAAGAGTATCATTGAGAAAGCAAGCATTTGTTGCCCTTGTATATCAAATTGAACCGAAGAAGATCGATGAGGCCCTCAAAGATGATTCCTAGGTCGAAGCCATGAAGGAATAATTGGACCAGTTTGAACAAAATCAAGTTTGGACCCTGGTTGAAAAATCTAAGAACTGCACAGTAATTAGAACTAGATGGCTACCAAAATAAATTGAATGAAAAAGGTAAGGATATCAGAAATAAAGCCAAAATTGTAGTTCAGGGATACACCCAACAAGAAGGTATTGATTATTATGAAACCTTTGCCTCTGTGGAAAGGTTAGAATCAATTAAAATTTTATTAGTTTGTTGCTTTCAATTGTTTTAAGTTATATCAAGTGGACATCAAAAGTGCCTTATTAAATAATTTCATTCATGAGGAAGTTTTTGTAAAAAAAACCCCTCCTAGTTTTGAAAGTCCATCTTATCTAAATCATGTTTTCAAATTATCGAAAGCACTCTATGGTCACAAATAAGCTTCAAAGGCTTGGTACGAGAGATTGAGTACTTTATTACTAAATAACAATTTTCAACGAGGTAAAATTAATACAACTTTGTTCATACAGAAGCTTGATTAAAAATTTTTTATTGTGCAAATTTACATTGATGATATTATTTTTGGTAGTCTTAACATCTTTCTGTGTGAGAATTTTGCAAATCTGATGAAACAAGAATTTGAAATGAGCCTTATAGAAGAGCTGACATTCTTCTTGAGATTACAAATCAAATAAACTCCCAGAGATAAATTCATTAGTCAAGCTAAGTACACAAAGGAACTCATCAAGAAATTTGATATGAAAAAATAAAAGCCCTATGGAACTCCGATGAGTCCATCTACAAGTCTTGATTCAGACTCATTTGGAAATGATGTTGATGAAAAGATATACAAGGGAATGATTGGATCACTACTCTATTTGACCACTAGTCAACCAGACATCATGTTCAGTGTATGTAAGTGTGTCAGGTTCCAGTCGACTCCCAAAGTGTCTCATTTAACTGCTATCAAAATAATCATCTGATATCTCATAGGAACTAAAGATATTAGACTATGGTATCCTTGATCTTCCCATTTCAATTTAATTGGATATTCAAATGTTGACTTTGCAGGTGATAAAAATGATAGAAAAAGCACTAGTGGAATGTGTCAAATTCTTGGTGATGCCCTGATTTCATGGCACAGCAAGAAGAAAACTTCAATTGTTCTTTCAACAACTAAAGTCGAATACATAGCCGTTGAAAGTTGTGGTACTTAAATTTTATGGATTATGTATCAACTGCTTGATTTTAATTTGTCTTTTGAATCTATTCCTATAATGTGTGATAACACCAGTGCTATCAGTTTGTCTAAATATATTATGCATCATTATAGGGCCAAACACATTGATGTTAAGCATTATTTTATTTGAGATCATGTAGAATATAGAGACTTTTCTTTAATATTTGTTGACTCTGAATATCAACTGGCAGATATTTTTACAAAACCCTTGTTAGAAGAAATATTTTGTTACCTTAGAAAAAGATTTGGTGTTCTCAGTGTTAATGAGTTCCACATAGATGAGCAACTCACAAATAAAGCGGCAAAAGATTGACCTTCTTTTCCATGGCCACCTTTCTTCGAGAAACGTCAGCATCCTCTTTGAAACCGGTACTCTAGAAGCTTTAGACCAAATATATGGAAAATGAGTTTTATTTTTGGACAAAAAAAATCATTTTTACTTGTTTCAATTTTCTCATCAATTTTTAACCAAAAATTTGGGTTTCAGAAAGGGAAGTCATCATTATCTTTTACCGTATTCACGCCAACCCTACCGCTTTTGCACCCCTATACCTTCTAAACCCCCCCTTCTGCGTCCTTTCACTTCCATCAATCACCTTTTTCACTTTACACCTCTTTATCATCCCCTGCATTATCTTTCCCAACAGTCGCCTACATCCCCTCTCTTTCCCTCTGTTCACTTAGACATCCTCATTTATCCCTATTTTCCCCTTTAAAATTCAAGTCCACTTCTCTCCCATAACCAAAACTCATTCCATGGCTAGTGTTTCCATATCCCTTCCTAAAGCTCTCCCAGATAGTTTTGTTCTCCTCTATGAGTCCTCTAACGAATCCTCGTCAGATTCTCAATAGTATACTCTAATAAAAAGGTGTCGTATCGTTCCTAGCCTAACCCCCTCTGCAAGAAACCTTGAGCCTCCTATTTAAACTCCTTCCCTCTTGAAGATATGCGTAAATTCTAGACATGCTCTAAGAAAGAAAAATTCTCTACCTTCAAAATCCATTCCATTATACCCAGTTGCATAATTAATCTCTATCAATTAAAAGATGCCTTCTCAGTCACTTCTTTAGGTTTTAAGATTTATCCCTGGTCTTTTATCTTTATGGACTTTTGGTTTATGAGGATTCCATCCACATGTTCTATTCGAATTTACGCTTCTCTCCTGATAGTTGTGAACGTGAGACTCTTGTTCTTGGCACAAGAATCATCCTGAACTATTTTCTATTCGAGAAGGTTTTTGATACAAAATTCTTATGTGTGATTTCTTTCATGAATAGTACCTGGCTTGAAGACTTTGAGGTAAGTTTTGAAGAAGAAAAATGGATCCTGTCTGACGCGTACATAGCATTGTCTACTTTTGGTCCTCTGTACCTATGTTTCAAGTATCGCATTATAACCCACATTATGGCTACCTCACTGATTCCAAGAAAGGGATCCCTCAGTAATATTACCTGCCGTGATATTTTTATTCTGTATTGTCTGGTTAAGAAACACAAAATCAATTGGGCAATCGGAATCCATGAGTATATAATGGAGAGTGCAGGGGATGTTCATGCCTTTGCCAGTTTACCACATGGCCTGCTAATTACTCAGATTCTCTTGTATCACTGTATTGATCTCACTACTTACCCCCCAGTGAAAGTTGTTTCCACTTATGATTCCAAAACTTTTGCTAGTATGGGCTATGTTTTGGTTGATAATGAGTAGTGCAAGAAGGATTCTTCTCGGGAGAAGTTTGAACTCCCCAAGGTAAGCAAGTTTGTTTCTAACCACATGATTGTTGTCTTAAGGAACTGGAGGAAATCAAAAATCACTTCAAAGCTATCGAGTAAGGTGTCACGCTGCAGCAGAAGTCGACTTCCAAACTTCTGGACCTTGGGAAGAGCACCAGGACATACATAGGTGTGGTCCGGTTGGCTCTTGACGGGTTTAAACAAGAGGGTATCAAGTTTTATACTCGAGTGTTCACCCGCATGGACTCCCTCAAGTCCCAAGTCTACTCCTCTAATGATGATCTTTCTACCTCCATTCAGAACTCCTTCTCTTCTTTCTTGAAAAACGTCGAAAAATTGTATGACAAGTTCTACCATAATATGCACAATACCCTAACATACTTTCTGGCTAAGTGGTGAATAATGACCTTTTATTCAAAACGGGGTCCTGTCCCTTATTTTTGTTAGGTTGTATGATGATTTTTAAGATACTATCTGCCACACTTTTTTGTTTTTTCTTGGTACTTGTTAATTAATTAGATTAATTCTCTACTATATGTCTACTATTATGTTGCTACTCTGCGGTTCTTTTTTACTATGCTAAAAGGGGGAGAAAGCTAGTAACGTCAAAAATGCTTACAAGTTAGGGGAGCAAGTCGACTATCAATGGATAAAAGTCGACTGATACTCAAACAAAGGAATATCAAAAGTGTTTACAAGCCAGGGGAGTAAGTCAGCTACTGTGATAGACAAGAAAGTCAGCTGATGTTTAATTCTTATTTTTTATTATCATAATGGGGGAGATTTGTTAGCCTTCTATTTTTATGTTCTATATTTTAATAATAATAAACTAATGAGTAAAAATTTGTAGGATATTAAAGATATCCAATGATAGAAGGAGAAGATACTGAAGATATACCAAATATGCAGAATCTCTAAGGAATCAACTTAAGATATCCAAGAATATCTTGCTAATGGAAACAAGCATCCAACAACATGATGGTCAACACTAAACTTGGAATAATATCAATCATACAGAATCAATTCAAGACTTCTAAGAAAATCTCCCAAAGGGAAGCAACTGTCCAACAGCAGCCTGACTGGGGCAAAACTCAGGAAAAGAGCATCAATCACCATAGGAGAAAAAATGAAAGAAGATCACAGACGTATTTGATACGGACATGTATAAAGTAACGTGCATGGACATACTATACATTAAAATTCCTCAATAAAGGAATAAATTCAAATCCTTGATTGGGACGGAATCTCTTGAGTTTCCTTACGAAGAAAAGCAGCTGAAGAATATAAAGAGAGGACTGAAGATCGAAGCACTTACGCAACTTTTAGGAAGAATCTCAAAGTATCTCAATCTTAGTCTCACTAAGCTTTGTACTTATTATTTTACAATAATTATATAAAGAATAGGATCGAATCGACTTTGTAATATGAACTGAAGCTATGTCGCAAGGTCTGAAGAATAAAATAAGTCTTCGAAACTTATTTCTCATCATTGTACTTGATCCCAGTTTGAAGGATCAAAGGAAACATTGAAACCCAAGGGGACTGGAAGTAGGCACCACACTGGTATTCCAAACCAGGATAAATCTTTGTGTCTTCTCTTTAAAGTCAATTATTTACTTAATTGTTTAGTTAAATCAAATTTGAGTTGTGAATTATACTGATTTACAGGTAAGTCGACTGTGAAGTCTCAATAGTCGCCTCAAGGAAAATTTAAATTCACCCCCTCCCTCTTGAGTTTCACATACATTCCCAAAATCAGGTGTCAATAGTGTAAGAATTACTAATACCAATTACGAGTCAAATACATCAGAAATATCCACACTGGTTCAACATCTGTCTCTGAATACAAATAAATACATAACTACAACAGAAAGATAGAGGTGAACTTTGTATGCATGAATGTCTAACCACTACCTTGAGAAATCTAAAGGCGCTTGATCAACTAATCTAAGGCACACTCGAACTAGGACCTGCACCGAAGGGCTATAGTAGACATGAGTACGATCCACTTGTACTCAGTAGGTATCACAGGCCTACCAAGCAAAGTAGTAAATAAAACATACAAAATATACACTGAGGGAACATCACCTGCAATTAAAAAATGTCCGACAACTATATCCCACACCGCTTGCACTAACAGTTCTACAATATCCACACATAATACACCAACAAACCAGATAGGGATATAATTAGACACAATATCACATACAAGTAGAATAAAGAGGAACATGTATAATCAAGATCATTAAGTATAAATTGAGGAAGATAGAACAATTAGACATTAACAAGTCAAGATATAGAACAAATATATAGATGACAAGTCAACATGGCAATACAAGCACAACATAAATAGAATAAAACAAGTGCAATGTGGATGATGATGATGCATAAGGTCATCGCACAACTTTCATATACACCCATTGAGGTAAACCTCCCGATGTGGTACCCATGGAGGGTTCTTCAACCCATATACAATCCATATATCCATATCCTTATCTCTTTCCAGGTACATCCCTCAGAAAGGGTTTTATAAGATATCACATTTCTGTCATAAAGAGGTTTTGCCAGTGTTTCTCAAGTGTTGCCACGATGGTATCTTTGTTTCATGAATGAGTATAATATGAGGATGTAATGCTCACAACCAATCACAATAATTTTTCCCACAACCTACCACATGATATATTTCCACAATCAACCACAATGATATATTTCCATAACCATGTGAGCCAATATCCACTTATTATTTCCATTCATCCATAAATTTCCACATGTTTCATATTCCATATGTATGAATATATATATATATATATATATATATATATATATATATATATATATACACACACATATATGAAGATATATATGTGTATATATATATATATGTGTGTATATATATATATATATATTTCACAATACACCAAAGGTACCACAATAGGCATTAGCAATGACACAATATAATTATTCACCTGCTTTCAAGGCTATAAACATCATATAGGACCCCACACGGTCATACATATCACATAATATCTTCATTTCAATAATTACATAACATATAGGCCCCCACACGGGAACAACATATAGGTAGTAATTTATCATGATTAGTTCCCACCCTTAACATGCATTTTGCACCATCATTTACTACTGAGCCCTGTTTGAAAGAGTTAGGACATAACCTACCTTGATTATTGAAACCGATCAGCTATACTTCGAATCCACGAACTTACTTTTGACAAATGATCCCGCAATCAACTGAAACCAAGAAATATAGAATCTATACATCAAAAAAAGCTAACGATGCCTATATTGACTACTTTTAATTTGGGGTCAAAATGGAACCTCGAAATGGATTTTCAAAAAAGAAGGCTAAAATCTTAATTGTACTTCACAAAAGTGTTCCCCATTTTTTTGTAATCTACAGCTGAATACATAAGACAAATTGAGTCAAAACGAGGTTCAAATTGAAGAAAAAATATTTTTGAGCTTTACCCGATAAAATCTTTGAAATTTGTGTTTAAACCAAGAATCAAAGTTGTTTGGAAGGTTAAATAGATGAAAAACTAGTAATTATAAGATCAAAACATTATTCAAGTGAAAAGAGGTGATATTGGGGTTTAAAACAAGCCGGTTTAAAACAAGACCTAAGATTTTGGGAATTTTGAGAAATTAATCAAGAATTAGAGTAATAAATCTGTAATAGAATCAAGAAATAGATGTTAATCTAGCTTTTCAAGCTCTCACAAGCTTCACTTTTATGATCTCACACTATTTTAGGGTTTAACTCTCGAGAGGCAAGGTGAAAGAAAGGGCAAAATGGGCAAAAAATAGTTGTTTTTATATTGCACCAGCTTTTTGAAAAACCAGATTTTTTTAAGTCCAACTCAGACTTCAGCGGGATGTTCCGGATTCGTTTTGAGTTCGATATACGAAAACAAACTATGTAACCACACTAAATTCAACGCCCTGAACTCAATGGCGACTTCAAATTTTCAAAATAAACATCGTTTTCATTGAGTTGACCTCCAAAAACCAAAATCACAACTTTCTAAATCGAGGGTCGAAATAAGATTTAAAAGCCATAAATACCAACCAAGCAAGATACCATCCTAAAATCAATATTTCGAAGGCGCTGGTGAAGTTAGATTTTCCATCCGAGGTCATTTTGACTAAATATGGGTCCGACCTTTATTTCGATTTTTCAAATTTCCGACCAATAGGTCAAAATGAGATCAGATGTATCAGAAACCGCACCAAAGGTATACCTAGCCTAAAATTGATATTTTGGCATTACTGGCGTAGTCTGTTCAATCATCCATTGCACGAATCAAAAGATATCAACATAAGTCCAAAATAAGGCTCTCGAAGCCATAAAATAACAATATTGCACAAAAGATGCCAAAATACATCGGGAACGATGTCAATCACCCCCACATCCCAGAAATACCACAATGCACCTACGAGGAGGGAGAAAAATAGTCAAATAACACAAAATCACAAATTTCACATATTTCATTAAATTTTCAGGTCATTGCATCATTCACAACTAAAAATATAGTTCGTCCTTGAACTAAGACAAAAAATACCTGAATCAATGAAAAGATGGGGATAAGAACTATGCACATAAGACTAGACCTCCCAAGTAGCCTCATCTACAAGTCAATGTCACCACTGAACCTTAACTATAGGTGAAACCACCTAACATCCCTAGCCAAAATGGATACTGGCTCCTCAACAAAGGACAAGCACTCATCTAACATAATCAAATCCCAACAAATGACATGAGACTCATTAGGAATATAACAGCAAATCATAGAAATATGAAAAACTAGATGAACATATGACAAATCCGAGGGCAAGGCCAACTCATAGGCCATATCACCAATAGTCCAAAGAATCTTAAATGGACCAATATACTTAGAGATAAGCTTGACCCTCCTCCAAACATCATCACACCCTTCATGGGTGAAACTAAAAATAAAATACGATCACCAACACCAAATCTTAGAAAACAAAGCCTATGATCTGCATAGCACTTTTGTCTACTCTAAGACGCTCAAAGTCTATCATGAATAATCATAACTCTGTCTAAAGACTCATGAAGAAAGTCCATACATTGAGTCTCACCTCTTAAACATCAAACCAACCCACTGGAAAGTGACAACGCCTACCATATAATACTTTAAAAAGATCCCTTTTAATACTAGAATGGTAGTGTCATGACCCAAATTAGGCCCTGGCCGTGATGGGTATCTCAAGTCCATCGAGGATCGAAGACTACCCTCATTAGTCTAGCCAACCAGAACATAATACGACTAACAATGGATGAATTCCAAACATATAAAAAGATAGGTAACTCAACTAACTCATAAAAGAATCTGAAAATGTTAACAACCATCCCAATCCATAGTAATCCATAAGTCTCTAAGAAATAAACATCAATCTAGGTCAGGACATGTCCCTGTCGATAGCCAAAAAGAAACTGAAATATTGTCTATGACATAGTAAAACCAAAACATGAAATGAGGGTCTTTCGAATAATGAAATTTTGGGGGAATGTTGTAGGCCTCTTTAATTTAATAAATTAGTTTGGAGGAATGACACAACCCTCTTTGTTCATTAAATCAAGTTTAGGTAATTCCTCGACTCCTTTTAGTTATCAAATCAACTTAAGGGAATTCCTCGACCCTCGAGCTTCTAATTTAATATTAAAACATGGCCAGCAAGGCCTTTAAAACCATTTTCATCCATTTAACCTTTTATGCAATAGTATAGGTAAGTAAAACCATGTGACAAATCATATTCAATGCCAATTACACAAGTGGGTTGGGAGTACACAATTTCTAAACCCAAATTCCAATAAAATCATCAAAATTTGGGGAATGCCTCGACCACCTTTTTTAATCCCCATACCCATGAAGCAAATTAGTTCAAAACCATCAATTTGAAGCATGAACAATTCATAAAAACCATAGAAAATAGTTCAAGAATCAACCACTCTAAAACCCTCAACACATATCAAAAACCATATTCAAATAAACATGAACAACCATTTAAACACATGCTTTAATTAAAATAAGTTTAAGGGGAAGAGTAACACGCCTGGAAGTATCATAATTATGGAGAGATATCACCATTTGGAAACTTTAAATGATCAACCTTGAGAAACCCTAGCTTGTTCTTGACTTAGGAATTTAAGAGAGTTTAAGAGTATGTTTAATTATGTTTTTGGATGATAATGAGGTCTCTAAAGGGTTTTAAGGTCGTGGGTCACAATTGGAGAAAGAGGGAAGTAACCAAAGTGCCCCCAATTAAAATACTAGAAACTGTCGCTAGTGACTATAAGTCACATCACGACTCGTTACGTTTGGTTATGAGTCATTACGATGACTCATAGTCTAGGCAGAGATATGGGGCCTTCTCACTGTTAACCCTACGAGTTGTACTATACAACTTATATTGCCTCACTATGACTCATAGGGTTTAGTCATAGTAACAACAAAAATAAAGGACCACTATACTGGTGAAATTATGAGTCCTATCTTACGACTCATAATGTCTCACCATGACTGGTAATGATATTAATCATACCCGGAATAGAAAATTTGGCATCTACATTGGTCACACCACAATTGGGGAACTATGACTCATATAGAGACATTACAAATCGTTGGATGAGTTGTACCTTAGGCATTAGGCTAAAATCCTGAAATTTTTAAAGGCTAAAATTCATGGGTGTTACATTCTCCCCCGTAAGATCATTCATCCCCAAATGATGAGTCAAGGCATCCCTTAGCACAATTTTAAGACAAAAAATACAACCATAATTTTCCCTTAACAAAGTCAAAAAACAAAGATGATAAGAAAAACACATAACTTAAGCACGATTGTATGATGCAGGGAACGAGAATGGATACTTGGACTTTATTCCTCTTAAGATTCCCAAGTAGATTCTCTTACCTTTTCATGCCTCCATATAACCTTTACCAAAGCCACGTCCTTAGTATTCAAAGAACGGACTTGTTTATCCGAAATCTCCACCGTGACTTTCTCAAAAGATAAGAAATTCAAAATACCAACACTCTTTATAGGAACAACCAAAAAAGGATCACCCATAAACTTCTTTAAAATCAAAACATGAAAATCAAGATGAACGAAACCTAAACTAGAAGGCAAATCCAACTCATAAGAAACATTACCCACTCTTCTCAAAATTAAATATTGATCCATATACCGGGGAACGAGCTTCCCCTTCTTCCAAAATACTATCACTCCTTTCACGAGATACCTTTATGAACACCCAATCACACCTCAAACTCCAACTAGGGATGACAATAGGGCGATATGGGTGCGAGGCAGTGCGGGTTTTAGGCTATGTGGAGAGGTGAGGGTTTTAGACTATGTGGATGTGGGATGGGTGTGAGGTGAGTTTAAGTAAGTTTTTTTTAAATAATGCGGTGTGTGGTGGGTTGTGCATATATGTGGTTTTAAACTAAAAAAAGTTAAAAATTAGTATTATTCTAATGAATCTACCTAAAATTACGTGTATTCTTCAATTAAAATTTTATGATGCTTGAACAAAATGTTTAACACTACAAATAAATACTTATAACTTTTTAAATTTCTTTATTCATCTTAATGAAAATTTTATATTTGATCATTACTTGTACACGTGATACTTTTCTAACACTTTTCTAGTGAAAAGTGATATAATAGAAAATGGTTGTTACTATTTTCTGGTATTGAAAATATTATGGTTTACAATGGAGTTATAAATTTTTCAAAAAAGAAAAAACAAAAATATGGGGCAGTGCAGTGTGTGTTTAAAGGTGATGTCATGCAATACGGAGAGGTTTTAAAATTAGCGGTTTAGAAAAAACCCACACCACACCGCATCATTGCCACCCTTAACTCTAACTCTCTTCGCCTCACCTCCGCATAGGACTTTTGACGACTCTGAGAAGTCTTAAGTATATTCCGAATCACCGTTACCTTCTTCATAACTTGGTGAACTATGTCAGGACCGAACAATCTGGTCTCATCAACTTACCATAAAGAGCCTCAAATTAAGTCATCCTAATACTCGAGTGATAAATATTATTATAAGAAAACTCGATAAGAGGAAAATGATCCACCCAACTACCAAAAAAATCAATCACACAGGACCTTAGCATATCTTCAAAAGTATGAATTGTTCTTTCCACTTTTCCATCCATCTGAGGGTAGAAAGCGGTGCTAAGGTTCACATGTGCGCCCAAGCCTAACTGATACGAATGCCAAAATAGAGAAGAGAGCTACGTACCTTGATTCAAAATAATGGAAATTGAAAAACCATGGAGTTTAACTATCTCCAAAATAAAAAGCTTCACATTGTACTCTCTAGTGTAAGTAGTTCTCAGAGGCAAAAAGTGAGCCGACTTAGTCATCCTATCTACGATGACCCAAATCAAATCAAACTGATGGTGAGACCATGAAAGGTAAGTAATGAAGTCCATGTTGATCACCTCCCACTTCCACATAGGCAACTCAACCTCTTGAGATATGCCACAAGGCCTTAGTACTCAACCCTCACTTGCTGACACACCATGCACTTAGCCACGAAGTTAGCCACATCCCTCTTTATGTTGTTCCACCAATAGATCTCCTTCAAGTTAAGATACATCTTTGTCAAACCAGAATGAACTGTATACCTAAACTCATGATACTTAGTAAAAACTTTTTCCCATATCCCATCAACATCGGGAACACACAATCTACTATGGTACCTTAAGATACTATCTCCACCAATCTCAAATTGCATAAATTTTTGCAGACCTAAATTATCCTTAATCTGAATTAAAATGGGGTCCAAAACCTATTTCTCATTCACCTATGCACCAAGAGATAACTTTACCATCTCTTGTAGAATCATATCTCTATCCTCAGAATCCAAAAGACAAACTCCAAGATTTGACAATCGATGAATTTCTTCACCAATCCTTATTTCTACTCATCCACATAAGATAATCTTCCTATGGATAGCCTGCTAAGAGTATCAACAACAATATTAGATTTACTTGGATGGTAGTGGAGACTCATGTCATAGTCATTGAGTAATTCAAGCCATCTCCCTTCCCTGAGATTCAACTCCTTCTGGGTGAATGATGTGTGAGCAGATGCTAACACATTTGAGGATTTTAACTGAGAATAATTGCAAAGTCTTAAGCAACTTTTATCGTTTTTATTGTTCTCTCTTCGATATTGCAGTAAAAGTTAGGATGCAAGAGAACCAGTAATAATGGAAATAAAAGAGTTGATTTTTGAGAAAGTAGAAAGGGAAGTATAGCTGACGACTTGTCTAATAAGTCATCAGCCTTATGATAAGCTATTAGAGTTGCCGTCAGCCTTAGACAGAGAATAAGATTCATCTTGAAGAAGTGAAGATTCATCTTGAAGAAGTGATGACAACCTGCGATATGCCATCAGAGTTGTGATAAGCCATCAGGATTAGGTAGTGCTTCAAAACTTGAAGTGAAGAAGCGACAACTCTGATAAGTCATAACATATCTGATAAGCCGTCATGCTTTATCATCAGCTGAAGACAGAACTTTTTCAAATATGAATAGGAGATGATGACATTCTTAATAAGGCATCAGACTCCTAATAAGCCATCACACACGTCGTCATCTATCCGAGAAAATACTATGATCTATGATTTTATTTCCATAATTAGGATAAAGAATTTAAAGCATAAGTTAGGGTTTTCTAAATAAAAAAGGGAGGAATATCTTGAACTTATTCCAAAGGAAAAGACACCTCTTTTTGAGGCTCAAAACTTAGAATTCAATTTTTAATTCTTTGATTTAGTTGTGGGATATTCTTGTTGAATTTGGGAAGAGAATCAATTTCTGACTACATCTTTTGTAAGTTTAATCACTTTGAATTATGAATTCAGTTATTGTTATCTCTTTCTCTTTCGTGTGGAACTAAAACCCACAACTAGGATTGTGGGATCTATGATTACTCCTGTATTTTCTTAATAGTTGGTTAGGGTTTGAGTAATTGTGGGGACATCTTGATAATTCTTTTGTATTAATTATTTTTTGTTGGTTGCAAATAGTATATCTTGACTTATGTTGATTTGCTCGAACTGAGAAATAAAATAAAGACAGTGAATTATCAACGAGGATTTGGAAAGGTTAAGCTCCCATCTGTTGATTAATGTTGTAACAAGATTGATCAACTTGAGATAAAATCAGTATGAATAGAATGATTTCCTAAGTTTGGGAGAATTGGGGAGTTCAACATCTAAGTAGGTTGAGAAACACTTAGATGGATTGTCACAACTGATAGTTTGGTGTTTACCACAAGTCATGAGAATCCAGTACTACAACTATCATTCAATGAGGGGTTAATAATCATAGTGATCACAACCCTAGTTTCTTTTCATCACTAATTTGAACTATTGAAATTTTAGTTTTGAGCTCTGAAGCAAGTTAAAACTTTAACATTTGTTTGATCATCAAAAAAGCCTCATTTTATATTTTCATATCATTTATTTGAATTCAACTTATAGCTATAGTTACAAATTAGTTTAATCGCCACTCACATTGTTCCTTGTGGATTCGACCCGGACTCTAAAGTTGGATAAATATATTGACAACAACCACCTTGCACTAAATTGATGTGTAAGTTGAGCGTTATCAGTGAACACATATTGCAAAATTTTATGATCTAGGAAGATATCCATATGAACCCCTGCCACAACTAGTTGTG
>NC_061111.1:207157193-207273294 GCF_002878395.1 Capsicum annuum | reverse complement strand
TTTAGTTAATGATTAAAAAAGAAGACTTTTAGTTGTATTATCTTCGAAAATGGGTTAACAATTTTGAGTTTTGATGCTAAAAAAGTAGGAAGCACCCAAGAAAACCCTAGTTTTTCTCTCAGTGTTTTGTTGACTGTCGTGGTATTGTTGGATGGTGTTTGTGGTGTTGTTGGTGGCTGTTGTTGGTGGTGTTGGTATTTGTGTTTTTTGGTGGTGGTGTCGGTGGTCTTGTTGTTGGTATTGGTGGCATTGGTGGTAGTCTTGATGGCATTAGTCGTGGCATTGGTTGTGGTGGTGGTGGTCCATCTATTGCAACGGGTGGAAGATCTGTTGGGAGATATTAAATAGGTCTTCAAACAGATTCCCATTCTGTTCCAACTGATGGATTATCCATTGGAGTATTTTCTTGCAATGTGGCAGAGAATAATTTATTAAAATTTCTCCACCTGTTGCAACAGGTGGAATATTTGTGGGGAGATATTAAATAGGTCTTCAAACAAATTTGGGTTCCCCATCTGTTCCAACTGATGGGTTGTCCGTTGGAGTGTTTTTTGTTATGTGGTAAGAATAATTTATTGAAATTTGTCTCACCTTTTTTAAAAAAATTATGTAGACATCAAATGCAATGTATTTTTTGTTTTTCTTTTATTTGTGGTTAAAAGATGTCTCCCAATATAAAAGAAACATAAAGTGGAGAAAGTGGATCAACTTCCGATCACCAAACAAAAAAGGCTAGAGTAGATATAGATTCGGAGGAACTTCCAGAAAATCTCAGTTAGGGCAAAATGAAGCCAAGGAAAGTGATAACTCCTCCTCACCAATGGGGCGTGAAATAATATCAAAATTTCAGTATGATTCTGTCAAAACCATTAGTATTGATAAGTATCGAGTTGCGATGCCGATAAATAACCCTAACGCAGTATTTGGTGATCTTGTACTTAAATGCCAGTTGGGGAAACCTTTTGGCGAACTTAGGAGTATTATGAAGAAGGAAAACATAGATGGACTTTTTAAGAAGAGCTTCTTTGCAAACTTTCTTGAGCTATTTGGGACCCGCCCTTTCTATTTCCCAATGATCATGATCTATGGTCTTCTCAAGGGTAGGATCATGTATGCGGAAGATGATGGAGGTTTGAAGGAGGGCAGAAATAAGATGGATAAAGTCTGGATCAACTACTGTGGCATGCCGGTTTATTTTGGATTGAAAGAGTTTGCCATTGTGACAGGCTTGAGATGCGATCATCCAAAAGAACCTGCCATCAAGAAAACACCCCACAAAGAGTCCAACAAACTCAAGGTAAAAAAATATGGGTTGTTAGGAATTGTTGGAACTAGCTATAAAGTGAAGGATTTGATAGCGGATATCAAGAATAAAGACATACCAAAGCACTACAGGGAGAAATTATGCTTAGTTTGGTTTGTCCATTCCGTTTTATTGGCAAGAGACGTCAAGAAAGTCATAGAACGTGATTTGTTGGCACTTGCTAATGATTTTGAGAGATTCAACGATTATCCCTGGGGCTACAATAGCTACTACTTGACTATCAAATATTTACTGAAAGAGTTAAAGCTAAAGACGACCACATTAAACAGCTTTCCTTGGGCTTTCATGGTAAAATTGATCACTATTTTTACTCATTCATTAATTTATATTGAATATACTTGTGACTTTTTTTTCCTTGCTCCTGTTTACAATTTTTAGGCTTGGGTATGTGAAGCCATTCCTCCCCTCCGAAAGCATTTCATGGATTACCTAGATAAGGTTTCTCATCCAAGGATCCTTAGGTAGTTGGTTGCAGTAGAGAGTAGCAAAAAAATATTAACGAGGACTCTTTAACCCTCTGAATGATGCATTACGTCTTCTTTCAACTAAAATAATTTCCCTCAAAGAAAGATATTGAAACAGATGTTCCATCTATTTTAAGAGATTACCTGTCAACTGCAACTGGTGAATGGGTAATCTGTTGCAACATACGATCCATATTTTGCAACAGATTAACCATATGTTGCTCTGTTCTATGAACCCTACTCAACAGATTACCCATCTACTGTAAATTATGCAATAGATGGGTATTTTGATGCAACATATTATCAATCTGCTTCAACATACAGATTAGCTATTGCGGTAGCTAGATTGTCTGTTGCATAAGTTGGCTGTGTTAACATAACTCGAGCCCTAGGTAACCCAACTGACTGCAAATTATTATTATATGATTTAAATTCCTCCTGTCATTTCTTATAGGTTGTGTATCCTTGGGTCGTGCCTACTATTGATGAGCTAGGGATGACTTCTTTTCTTACTGTGAGTCTTGTTGATACAAAAAAAGACCCAACAGTGGAGTTAATAAAGAAGGAATTGGATGGAGCAACATCCATAAGAAGAGCAGTTAGGCAAGGTCAGTCTAATGTTGAAGCTCTTTATGACTTAACTCAAACTGCAATAGATCTGGGTGCTTCTTCTGGGGGTATTGCTGGTGTTGTTTGTGATGGTGGCAGTCATCCTGTTTTTGCTTCTGATGCCAGTAGTGATTACGAGCATGTTGGTGCTCAGCAAAAAATAAATATGTTTGAAAACACCCCTTCCACAGGTCCTCTCTCTCACCCCTACATCGATTCCTCCCACCCTTACAATGGTCCCTCTCAGCCCTCCTCACCCTCATGTTCTCATTACAAATGCAAAGTATGCAAGGACAGAGAGGATAAACTCCTCGACAAGCTAAAGGCTATTGCTGAAGCTATCGATGAGTTGAAATCTAGGAGGGGTGTCATACCATCCAATGAGGTGAGGGAGCCATGCACTCCTACAGTGGAGGTTAAAAGGAAGAGAATAAAAATTAGACAAATTCTCTCCATTCTGAAATTAGCAAAAAATGCAACTCCCTCCCACTCTAATAGTTGTTGAAGTTCAAGGGCCACCGAAGAAGGTGGACATATTTGCGGCGCTTGACAAGGAGAAGAAGAAGGAACTGGAAGAATTCATCAAGAAGAAGGTTCAAAAATAATACACCATGAATTTATTTGCCGCCAAAGACTTCTCGAATATGACAAATATGTGCGTGCGGTACAAGGACAAGATAAGTTTACTTTTGCTAACCTACCCTTCCAATCTACTCCATGAAGAAGAATCTACGCAGCAGATATGTAATCTTTTGCAATAGCTTGGTATTCTGTTGCAACATAATACACATCTGTTGCATAAGTTGTGTTGGCTGGGTAATCTGTGAACTGATTTAGAGAACCTTCTGTATCGGATTCTTTCCACTGTGTTTTTATTCTTTACAATTACTAACCTATTTAAAAATTATCTTCTTATACCACAGTATGTTGATGAAATTCTCTGCCTCATGAGGGGCAGGCAATTAGCGTACCTAGATTCTTATGATGCTGCTGATAGAATAATGGACCTCAACTTCTATAATAATTTCAAAGATAGGTATGCTGATCTTCGTAATCTAGCTGATTTTGGTGGCCTGGGATTTGATCAGTTAGTTTCTACGTTCTAATGGGATGAAGAAGCGATTAAATATGTTAGAGAGAAGAGGCCATATCCACACGGAAAGAGCTGAACCAAGTCAAAGAGAATCCTTCCAGTCATAAACGTGGATGTCACCCATTTTCTCACTGTTGAGATACTACAATACGAGGGAAAGATTAAGGTTTATGACTGTAACTTACCTGTGTTCAGCGAGAAGACATTTTTAACCCACATGCAGCCACTCTTGAAGTTGTTGCCCAAGTTGTTGATGCAGAGTAAGCTGATGGATTATTTGCTGGCTGAAGTCTTGGCAAAGGAATCATGGCTTTTTGAAGGTCGAAATAAAAACATCCAGCTTCCAAAAAATACAACCGGTGCAGCGTACGGACCGTACTCGCTTGCATACATGGAGTGCTTGCTGACCGGCACACAAATGACCGGTGTGTGCGACACCGTTGTGGGAAAGATGCAATGGGTCTGGGAATATAGGGTACTAACTAAATGGTTGGAGCTCATGTATAAAAAAGAACATGTACAAACACAGAGACGAACACGATAACAAATTTTTATTTCAAGCCAATTCACTATACATATAGGGGCAGTAATTTTTATGTCTGGCAAAGTTGAATTTTTATAATGCAACAGATTTTATACCTGTCGTAATAGATATAGTACCTGTTGTGACAGATTGATTATCTGTAGGAATAAGTTGGTCATATATTGCGTTATGCAGATGTTCCCCATCTGTCTGTCGCAACAGATTTACGATCTGTTGCAATATATAACTTATCTATTGCAACTGATCGGTAATCTGTTGGAGCAAATCAAAAAAGCAGGAAGACCTATTATATAATTTCCAGCAGATAACCTACGTGTTGTATCTCATGTTGTAACATATATCTAAATCTGTTTGATAAGATATATCGTCTGTTGCAGCAGATGTATTATCTGTTGCGATATTTGAATCTAGTACTCCATTTCAATTAACATGTTCAAAACTCAGAATTAATTATATTCATAGACAGAATAAAATAAATCGAAGCCTTCGAAAATTACATGAAATAAAATAACTTAACAAATAAACGAAATGTAAAAAAAATCATTATGAGTACAAAAGATCTACTCTATAAATAAATCAATAAGTTAAACCAAGGAGGATAGGTTATTACATTGACGGACTCGATCTATAAAGATCTAATCAATATGGACAAGTTGTTCTTCATCCAGTGTTATGGAATTCGACTTTGGTCGTCGTGGATCTTTAACGTCGGTTGTGTACGGCTTCTGAGCTTTTGCTTCTCCATATTTCCATAAAAGTGCAGCATATCTTTTGGGGAATAATCTGGCATCAAGTCCATCATTTGGTACTTGTAATCCATCGCTCAAATACTCGGCATAGGCGGCAACAAAAGGACAGCAATCCCTGCATTATAAGAAAATAGATAATCTATATCTTGCAGTTCATGAAAGCGTTGTGAAATTTGTGAAATAAAATCAAATCATGACACTTAAACTTACAGGCTACCAATGGTTTATTGAACAATTTCGTCAACATATAGCCATTTTATTCCGGTATGCTTCAATCGTCGACCAATTAGTACGAACCTTTTGATCCAAAAACTCACTCATATCAAGGTAAGTAGGCAATATTTTGGCCAGCTTTTTTATCTCAGAAGACGGCCCGAAAAGTCTCCTTCGCGATATTGAGTCATAAACTCGGATGAGCCTCTCTTTTAGAACGACGATAGCCAACACCCAATGGAATTCATCACCACAATTGATTGGGATGTACACTTCGACAACCAAATGCCAAGGTAAGCCAGCCGAAATGCTAAAACCTTTGATGATTTTGATTAAGCATTCCTCATTTCAGGAAACTTTTGGCTGCTGTTGATAATACCTATCGTAGGCATTATTGATGTAAATTTTGTACAAACAATTGCCTATTGTGTATCTGTATTTCTTGTATTTGTAACTTGGTCTTCTTTCGAAGGTAGTAAAAAATGACATCGATGTGCTGTACATATTATCAAATATTTCGAATTACGTAACGAAAAAATCAATACGCAGATCTAATTAAATAAAGTATTAATTAATAATAATATGTATTGCCTTTAAACCTCATCATTCCAGCAAGTTTGGGGCTGTGACATCAAATAGAACCAATTCTTCATTCCAAAATGTGCAACAACAAAGTCGAACATATCAAAATCAAGACTCGATTCGTTCACTTTGTAGCGCTCGCCATTTTATTTTCCACATGATGATTTATATGTGTTAATGTCAGGTTCTTACAACAAGAATTGTATAAACCAATATCCATAAAATTGATTTATGTACTTGCCGGCATGATGCTTTAATAGCCCATCGACAATCCGTTCTGAATAGTCGTTGATCAACTTATTAGTTTTTTTAGAGCCTCGTCCGAGATGTTGAACCCTTCAAACGGGTAATTCTTCCATTCTCCCAAACTGACAGGCTCCACTTTTTCTTCATCTTTGGAGGCAGTTGATAGATTATCAACTGTCATATTATGCTCTTCAGTAGTAGCTGTGACATCTTCCTGGAAAGCCAGAATTGTCAATACTAAGTAGAGATATACAACAGATTTTCCATCCGTTGCAGCACATGATTCTTATGTTGCATCAGATGGATTATCTATTGGGATAAATTCGAATAGGTAAATCAGAGCAGTACGATAATTTCGAACAGATGACCCATCTGTTGCAATATAAGACTCATCTGTTGAAACAAATAACGAATCTGATGCAACATGTTAGACAACAGTTACAACAGATGTATACATTTGTTTGATAATTTTTAGTAGATGTATCATCTGTTGAAACAAATATGTGCTTGTTTGGTTTTTGGAACAAATGACGTATATTCACCTTCTTCAGCTCATGCTGCCCTTCTATGGCCCTTGCACACTGAATATCGATGCAAGACAAAGACGGAGGCATTGTAATCTTGCCTTTTTTGATGATTAAAGATGCCTTGGAAGTGTCTTTCCTTCTCCTCTTAGCCGTCTTAATCTCTAGTGGAGTGTCTGGATATGAAATTCTCTTTGATGGAATGACACCCCTCTTAGATGTCATTTCCTTTACAGAAGCAATTAGTGCATTAATAGCATTAATCACTCCATCGTGTTTCACCTTGCAATCTTAACATTTGCATGAAGAACATACGCTAGATGCGAAAAAATCTAGAGAAAAATCTGTACAACCATTATGATCATAATGATAATGGCTTGTTGTTTCAAAAACTGTAAGAGGAGCATCATTAGCCCCACCCTCCAAAATTGTTTTTGTTGTGATGGTTGTTGCTCCAAACAATTCCATTTTTATTCCATCAACGACCTTAGGATCCGATAAAGTTTGCACAGACCGTAAAGTAAGAAAAAATGGCATCTTCAACTCTCGGTTGGTCGAAACAAGCCATGGATGGACAATCTAAAATAAATTGGTAAATATATTAAGAATGATGATAAAATCATTTAATCATTAATTAAAACAAAAACTTGATTAGAATTGGACTTACTGCTTCCTTGGGGGATTGAAAAGATTAAGAAATTTTGCATTTTTATCGGTTTTGGCCGACAACCATCTTAGAATTCTTGGACAGAAAACTTCCTCCTGGTAGTTCACTTGTTGTCTCAAATAAGGAATGAATTTAAATGCCCAAGCCTATAACATAACGCCAATAAATCAAAAGCATTATTGAATAAAAAAATGATGAATCATATCATGATAAAAGAAATATTTATCATGAAGGCCCATGGAAAACCATATAAGTTCACTATTTTTGGCGTTAACGGAGTCAACAAATATTCAACAGTCATTTTGAATCTTTCATAACCCCAAGGATAGCTATTAAATGCCTCAAGATCCTCGGAGAGATTTATTAAACCAACGATTATGTTGTTGTTAACGTCTCTCGCCCAAAGAACATTATGTACAAACCAAACCAAGCATAATGATTGTTTGTGCTTCTTTGAAAGTCCTTTACCTTTCAACGCTTCAATCAGATTTTTGTTTTTGAAGCTTGGACCAACAATAGACACCAGGTCATCATGATCACTCGACTTTTCTTTTTCTTTTTTGGGTATGTGGGGTGCCTTTTTTTGGGTCAGAGTAGGTATAACTTGAGAAGGAGAAGGAGGATAACATTTTAGTCCGGTAACTATGGCAAACTCCTCCCAACCAAAACAAACAGGCATGACACAGTAATTTATCCATACCTCATCCATCTTATCTGTGTTTTCATACATAAACCTGCGCTTGAGAAGATCATATACCATTTTCATCTAGAAATAAGCATTGTTATCCTCCGACAAATCAAGATATTTTCCAAAGCATCTTTCCCTGAAATAAGAATCCAATTTTTGTTCTCAAAGTATTTTTTTGAAGGTGTCGAAAGATTTTCCCATGATTGACTTAACCACGAGATCACCCCGTTAAATCTGTGGCACCATCGCACTGCATTCTCACAGGGTAACGATCAATGCTGAAGGTTTTGACCAACTCTTCGACGGAAGGGCTATTAGCATTTGGATCATCTCTTTTGAAAGATTTCTCCTCCCCATTTTCATTATCTTCTGCTCCTGATTGAGATAATGCTTGTAAAGCAAACTCATAGAGTGGTGGATGTAGCTGAGCTGCTGCACTTGTTCCTTTACTTGGACGTGATTCGATTTCTTTTATTTGGGAGCCATGTTATCTTAAATTAACAGTAACATAGCATAGATTATAATTGATTAATGCATAACAGTAATATAACAGTTTCAATAGATAACTAATCTGTTGCACCAGGTATGTTATCTGTTGCAACATATAACCGACCTGTTGCAACAGATAAGTAATACGTGGGAACTATAAAAACAGCACTATCTATTGCACCTGGTATTTTATCTGATGCAACATATAACTAACCCATTGCAACGGATGAGTAATCCGTTGGAAATAATAAAAACATATCACTAATCTGCTGCACCAGGTATTTTATCTGTTGCAACATATAACCGACCTGTTGCAACGGATGAGTAAACCGCTGGAAAGAATAAAAATGGATCATTAATCTGTTGTACCAGGTATGTTATCTGTTGCAATAGATAATCGACCTGTATGAGTAAATCATTGGAAAGAATAAAAATAGTCCTAATCTGTTATAAAATAAAGAGTAAACCGTTAGAAAGAATAAAAATAGATCACTAATCAGTTATCTGTTAGATCAATATTGTTTAGATTTCTTCCAAACAGAAGATTCGTTTGTCGCAACAGATGAATAATCTGTTAGATTGTTCACCTATTGCATCAAATTTTCATAGTTGCATCAAGTTTTTAATCTGTTGCATCAGATTTTAAAATGAAGAGTAAATCGTTGGAAAGAATAAAAATAGATCACTAATCAGTTATCTGTTGGATCAATATTGTTTAGATTTCTTTCAAACAGAAGAGTCATCTGTCGCAACAGATGAATGATCTGTTAGATTATTCACTTCTTGCATCAGATTTTCATAGTTGCATCAGATGTTTAATCTGTTGCATCAGATTTTCATCTATTGCATCATATGTTTCATCTATTACATCAGATGTTTCAACTGTTGCAATACCATTTCTACCAAGACAAACAACAAATCAACCCAGCAATACCAACATATAACACACACACATACACACTAAGATCATCAACTGTGACAAAAAATCACCAATAAATTTGAATCAATAGTATGAAAATGAGAATAAGAAATGCAGAAATACTAAAAATTAGGGTTTTATTCAGTCCACATTTCAATACCAGAAAAGTAGTTGGCTCAAGTTCCTCTGTTTCTTCATAATTTTTTACCTGTGAAAAAGAAAATGGGAGGACGAAGAACTCGAATTTGTAGTCGGCGGAGAAGTATTCACATCACTTGATGGTGGAAAGTTGAAAAGAAACTCGCCTGACTATTTGTCGCTGGAGGTTGAAGGGAGAAATTTTACAGATTTGTTAGTTGGGAGAAACTGGAGAGAGAGAGTGTGTGGTTGATTAAGATTGAAAAGGGGTGTGGGTTGGGTTGATTTGTATTTTTGAAAAGATTAGAAAGTTTTAAAAATATTAATCAGGTCCACAATTAACTTAATCAATTTTCCTAATGATGTTTGACCCTATCTGTTGGTCAATGTCACCAATCCTTCGTTCAAAACTTAAAAGACACCTTTCCTTCAATTTTCTCAACTTAGATGGTTGGTTACATTCTTAGCTAGCCAAGTTGTTGCTCAATAGTTGGTGATACGTGTTTCTTCCCAAGTTCCACTGGTCTGCATATCGAATACGTTTGTGTTGTACTCCCCCCGTCCACTTTTTATTTATTTGCTAATTAGTATATTAAAATAGGTGCTTATGTTTATTTGCTCATTTTAGATATAAATTACTTAGTTTGTATTTACTCTTATTATTAATTATTAACTAGTCATTTTAGAATTATGTTCTCAAAGTACTGAATTTTTTTTTAGAGAAAAGACATATTTTCACTCCTGACTTGTCCGCTCAACTTACTTTAACATTTAAACTAAACTTTTATTTATTTATCCCCCTTAACATCTTTAAAGTGTATTAGTTTGACCCCTAATATTGACGTGAAATTTTCTTTTTCTTTTAAAAGAAAAAAAACGTGAATTTTTTTTTAATAAAGCCTACTAATATATATATATATATATAGACACACACACATACACTACTAGAAAACAGTAAATTACATGGAAATTTTACCTAGGAAAATATATCGCAGAAAATACATGCGAATTTACCTACGAAAATTAAATTTCTCAACATTAAAATATATTACCTGTGAACTATATATTTGTAACAAATTCTGCAGGTAAAGTTGGCGTCATATTGCGCAAATTTTGTACTTGCGACATTACCTGGGGAATGTATCAACAGGTATTTTATCTCTAGATAAATTCGCAGGTATGTTGACAAATATATATATTTTTTAAATCCATAGAAAAATTCTCAGGTAATTTATCCTACAGATTTACGTAGAAATATTTTGGTAAAAATTTATGTAATGGATTTTATTACCTAGAAAATTATTTGGGGATTTTGTGCTGGGAATTTTGCTGGGAATTTATTCTTGGGGATTTACCTGCGAAATTATTACTTGCGACATTACCTGGGGAAATGTTTTGGTGGGTATTTTATCTCTTGATAAATCTGCAGGTATATGGACAAATATATAGACTTTTTAAATCCATAAAAAAATCCCAGGTAATTTATCCTATTTTGGTAGAAATTTATGTAATGGATTTTATTACCTAGGAAATTATTTGGGGATTTTGTGCTGCGAATTTTGCTGGGAATTTATTCTTGGGAATTTACCTGCAAAATTATTACTTGTGACATTACCTGGGAAAATGTATCGGGGGTATTTTATCTCTATGTAAATCCGCAGGTATATGGACAAATATATATATTTTTAAATCCATAGGAAAACTCTCAGGTAATTTATCCTACGGATTTACGTAGAGATATTTTGGTAAAAATTTATGTAATGGATTTTATTAACTGAGAAATTATTTGAGAATTTTATTCTGTGAATTTTGCTGGAAATTTATTCTTGGGGATTTACCTGCAAAATTATTACTTGAAAAATTATTGGGGGATTGTGTTGCTACAATTTAGCTGAAATTATTTCTTGAGAATTTACCTACGAAATTATTACTTGGGAAATCATTGGGGGATTGTGTTGCTACAAATTTAGCTGAAACTAATTCTTGGGGATTTACGTAGGATTTTTGTGACTTGAAAAATTAAATAGGAAAAGGATAAATTTGAAGAATAAAAAACATAAAATAAAAAGAAATTAGATATTAAATCAGTGGACACGTATAATCAAGCAAAAAATGCTCAAGAAATTAAAATTAGTTTGTTGACATAGATGGTATCACAGATGTATTCGAGCCGAATAAACCTTAGCTTGACTCGTTATGTTATCACCAAAAAATTAAAGAGGTGAAATTTCGTTGGCCTAAGATAGGGCGAAGAAGGACTCAGGGCTCAAATAGAGCATGTTTTTCTATTGGTTAATTTAAATATAATTGTAAGGCATCATACTACACACGACAATATAATATATCAATATAATGTATATTTAGGATTCGTTTGGTATGAGATATAAGGTATAATAATCACGAAATAAAATAAAAAATTAATTTATTTTACATTGTGTTGAAAGTATTAGGTAGTTTCAGAATTATATATATGATGAGATTAGGGGTAGACATTCTATTTGTTCGATTTGCTTGTTTGATAGCGATTCATTTTTTTATTTTCGGATTGACGAAAATGACATCCGTAATCAAACCAAAATAAATTCGATTTGATTCAATTTCTATCCATTTGGTTTAGTTATTTTGAATTTTTATTTTTATTTTGAAGATTAAAGTAGTGAGTCTTTCTTTGTCATGATCGAGCATTTAAAATTTGTGATTTATTTTAGAAAAAATTATTTTTTTTCAAACCTATTTTTCATTTTCAAATATAAATAACCCAACATGGATGAAATGAAATGAAATAATGGGAAGACATTATTTATACTAAATTTATAAAATAAAAAATAATATATATAGATATAAATTTATATATGTAATAATATATATATATATATATATATATATATATATATATATATTATTATCGTTAATTTTAAAGTAATATATTATGTGTCTTATTTTTAGTTACACAATTTATTCATAACTAATCTGAGAACAATTATATTATTTATTTTACTATTATTATTGTATTAATTCGCAATCTTAGTCAATTTAATTTTTTAATTAATTTATTTTCTAATCTGATTTTGCCAATTTGTAACAATTTTAGCCTAATTTTATCCAATTTATTACAATCCTAGCCCAAATTGTGTCCAATTGAACTAAATTTTAAATTTCATTCAATTTTTTAAACCAAATTCTTAATCTTTAGATCTCAGCCGTTGATAAATATTTATTTATTATTATATTTATTTTTAATATTAATTTTATATAGTTACTATATTTATTAAATATCAACCTAATTCAATTCAATTTTCCTAATTTATTTATATTCTAGCCATTTTATACTCAACTTGTGTCAATTGAGTTTAATTTGACTCAATCGAATTCCTTAATCATCTCCTCAATTCTAATCTCAATCGTTCATCACATTTGATCAATGATCAATATTGAATCAATTTTTTCTAATATTTTTTTTTGAAATTGGATAGCTTTAGACTATTTTTCTTGAATCGATGGTCTATTGGAAACAACCTATCTACCTTAGCAGTAAGGTCTGTAGACACTGTACCCTCCACGGACCCCAATTTGTGGGAGTAAATCGAGTTAGTTGTGTTGACACCCAATTTTGATCTCCCAATACCCCTCTTAGGCTATTATTTTAGAAAAATTATTAATTTTAAATGTTGATATTTTCTACACGTTATTTTGATATCAAATAAATATTAACGTGTCGCATTCATAATCTAAAAATATATGATTTATTTTTATATTATTATTTTTTACATTATATAATATTTTACATAATTTTGCTAATATTTATTAAATCATTTTCGTAATTATACATGTCCATAATTTACAAACATTGTCTATTATTATTATTGCTATTATTATTATTATTATTATTATTATTATTATTATTATTATTATTATTATTTTTACGTCTTTCCTACATTTATTAAATAGCAACCTAAGTCAATTCAATTTGCCCAACTTATGTAATGTCAAGCCTAACTTTTATTCAATTAATATCAATTTTAGTAAGAATTGATATTAATTTGAGCTAAATAAACCTTAGCTTGATTCAATTTTAAAAATACTTGTAAAGCTCACACGAGCTGATCAAGCAGCTAATATGATATCAAAGATTTATTTGAGCTAATCATCAATCTTAGCTTGATTGGTTATTCAAATCGAGAAATTAATGGTTATCTGGGTCGGATAAGTAATTCAAGATTAACTAGCACCTCTGCCCAAATGCTCGTAAAATAATCTTGCATTTAATCTCAAAACTATTAATATAAGGCAAACAGCTCCCTAGAGATAAATTACTACTATAAATAAGTGTGAAGCAGCAGACAACACTTTGTTGACATGTCTGCTTCTTAATTCACCTGCTTCAACTACTCCGTGATTTTACTATATTACCCCCTAATTAATTATTATAAGTCATTTACACATAAAAAATTAATAATATTTAATAAAAAATAAAATAGATATTTATAACATGTCTACTTCAGCTGCTGCTGACACCTAATTTTAACCTCTCGATGCTCTCTTCGGCTGCTATTGTATCAAAATTATTTAATTTCAAATATTAATATTTTTACATATTATTCTCGTATTATATAAATAACGACATGTCACATTAATGATTTAAATATTTATAAATTATTTTTATTAATTTTTATTATCATATTTTACAATTTATTAATTCAAATATAATATTTTACATAATTTTCTTACTTAAATCATCTTTCGTAAATATGCACACCCACAATTTACAAATACATTATGTAGTTTTCATTATTATTATAATTATTATTTTTTTATAATTTTGTAACTAATTTATTTTAAATTATTAACGACAATTTTATAAAAAAAATTCACGTAATTTTAATTCTACATGCGTTGTCTATTTTTAATAACGACACTTTATTATATTTATTAAATAGCAGCCTAACTTAAAATAATTTTCGTAATTTATTTAAATTCTAGCTATCTTGTACTCAATTTATGTCAATTTTAACCAATTTAACATTAATTTTATTTTCTAGCCCCTTTTTAAATAATTTTAATCTCACCTGTTGATAAAAAATGATCCAACGACTGAGGTCCTCTCATCCTTACTTTCCTTTTATACGTACAAAGAAACCCTAATCTCTCATTCTCAACAAAAATAGGGGCCTTTATGCCAAAAAAACTCTTTATCCAAACTATTTTGTCAAATACCCACAAGTTTTAAATCCTTTGCCAAATACCCACTTAATTCCACCTCACCACCAACTTTTCCAACTTAACAATTTCATCCCCAACCTTTATAATAATTCACTTTAACCCAATACTTCCAACTTAATAAATTCACCCACAAGTTTCTAATAATACACTTTAACCCACTCCATCATCCACCACTGTATATATAAAAATAATATCTAGGTTTTCAAAAATATTAAAAAAAATAATTCCAAAAGCTAAAAATAGAAAGTGTTTATTTTTCCCACCAAAAAGCTCCGATTACTTTTCCTGCATTATTTTTCGGCGATCATCTGTAAATTAGTCCACAAACATCATAAGTTTGTTCATTGCATCCATTGTTACCCCATTTGTTTCCTATCTTCTCAAACACACTTTCCACTGTTGTTAAAAAACTTTAAATCACTCATAATACTCAAAACCACTTTAGAAAGTGCATTACAGCAGCTCAGGCGACTCCAAGTTTAGTTCTTTATTCCATAAACCCAACAATCATTGATTACAAGCAATATTTGTAATTTTAAGTATTTGTACGAAAATTTGCACAGTCATCGACCCGTCTTCGCCAGTCATCGACCGTGCATACAACACGACATAGACCATAAGCATAATCTACCATCGACTGAAGCTTAATTCTAGGATGTCTATTGCAGAATTTGTTCTGGTTTCTGGTGATTTCATGGAAGAATGGGTGGAGACTTCGAAATGTTGGAAATGGAGATCATTTATCAAGGTGACAATTCCCATTATTGTTCTCCACAATAGTTCATACAATGAATTTGTTGCAACCGTAATGCAGAGCGGGGATCTAGATTGCGCGTCGAGCGACGTGGTGATTAGTTATGTAATGCATTCGAGGGAAAACGTGAATCCTACGATCATAAATAGCGATGTACGTGTGCTGACGTACATAATGGATGCTAATGCAGATGGCTTTAGGCCAATTTTGAGAATAAATGTAGTTGAGAGGTCCTTTGAAGGATCGCTGAATTCATCAGCACCCCCACCGCGGTGCCCAACAGTCGATGATGATTTGATCGACGACGATTTGAATGATTACAAGAACGATGTCGATGATACAATTAATATGAAAGATTATTCCATGCATATGAAGACTTTTCATTGGACTCGCAAGATGATGAAGAAGACCGTGAAATGGAATCACAAGCAGGATACTCCTTCACTGACGGAACCAATTTCTGTTGTGGTCAAACATTCACCGATAAAAAAAGAGCTGAAAATGCAACTAGATACAGCAGCGGTGAGGGAGTATTTTGATTATTATATGGAGAAGAGCTGCACGAAATTGACGAAGGCGTAATGCTTATCTCGTGGTTGTGGCTGGTTGTTACGGGCAAAAAAGTATGACACCTTGGACAGATTTTACATATACAAGCATGTCAGGATGCACACGTGCGACATTGAAAATGCCACCCTCAGGCACAAAAAAGTCTCATCCGAACTGATTACTTCAGTATGTATAAATTATTTTCAAGATGGTAAGGGTCCAAACATAAGAGAAATTCAAAGAATTGTATTTAAGGAGTTGCGTTGCATCGCAAGCTATTGGATGTGTTGGAAAAGAAGTGTAATTGCAAAGAACATCATTCGCGGGACACCGGAGCACAAATATGCTTGCTTGCCGGCTTTTTTCCACATGGTGGAGTTATTGAATCCCGGGTCTTCTTACTCTATCATGGTAAACCGAATGGATGGATCATTCGTTTACTACTTCTTAGCATTCGGAGGATGCATACAAGGATATGCCCACATGAGAAAGGTAATTGCCGTCAATGGCACACATTTGTATGGCAAGTACGGGGGCGTTCTGCTGAGCGCCATTGAACAGGACACCAAAAATCATATATTTTCGATTTTCTTTTATGTCGTCGATAAAAAGAACGATTCTTCTTGGACCTTCTTCTTCCAGAAGCTGAAGTCTATCATAGAAGTTGAACCAGATCTATGTGTCATATTTGATAGGCACATTAGCATCGTCAATGCCTTATCCCGTGTATATAGTCGTGCGCATCACGGACTTTGCATGAGGCAGCGCGCTAAAAATCTTTGCGTAAATCAACACTGCGGAGAACATCTTTATCTATTCTACGCCGTGGCAAAGGCTTATTCCTTTGATGAGTTTAGCAATAATTTTGTGGAATTGAAGAGTAAATGCCCCGAGGTAGCTCATGTCCTTGAAAATCTGCTTGGTTTTGAAAAATAGAGTAGAGCATACTTTCCGGGCAATAGGTATGATGTGATGACCACAAACATCGCCGAGTCGCTCAACTCAATTTTGATGGATGAACGGGAGTACCCCATATCGTACATATTAAATTCAATTGCTAAAAAAATTGGTGAAAAGATTAGGGAGTCGCATGCATTTGTCGGTGGTAAAGACAACATATTTGTGCCTTCTGCGGAAAGGATCCTAAGAGATAATAAGAGTGCGAGCGATTCCTTGTATGTGGATAATCCAAACGGGGTTCTCGACAAGTATACGGTGTTCGGCAATGGCATTACTGCCAAGGTCAATCTATTGGAGAGGAGCTGTTCTTATCGAAAATTTGACTTGGTAAAAATGTCGTGCGAACACGCGATGGCATCTTTGCGAGCAAACTACGGTGATGGCAAATATTATGGTAACTCCATCTACGAATACCCTTCGCCAATTTATAAAGCTGAGAGTTACCTCCTCGCATACTCGGAAGCAATTAACGTGGTCCCTCCGGAGGCTGAATGGACTGTGCCACAGGAATTGGTAGACACAAAAATTTCTCCACCCCCGTACAATCCCAAACTCATAAGGAAGAAATTCAAATGCACTAAGGGCGTCGGTGAGACATTCAAGTCCAAAAGGAGGAATAGGTGTTCAATATGCAATAAATCCAAACAAAAAAGAACCAAGTGTAGAATGGGCATCAAATCATAAATAGGCTTTTTTTTAGCTTCAGTTGTAAAGCTACTGTTTTGGGGGATGAATGTGCATTTCTGTAGATTTTAACGTTTAGTTATTATCGACCTAAAGCTTTGTCTACGATAGACTATCTATAGATAGTCTACGGTATATATAATATATGGTCTATAAAATATTATGTATTGATTATATTATTGCTGATCTAACACGTTATGTTGATCATTTTCCCGGCTTATCTCTCCAATTGATGCAATGAATCTTATTTCCCTTGTTTCCCGTTCCCATTTATTAAAAAGCTACACAAAACATCTCTTCACGAGGAAAAACAGCTGGTATACGCATACGAAAAGTTTTCTCTTGGCAAACATGTCGACCTACCATTGGGTGGATATATGAACGGATGCAATCTACAGGTCTATAGGTACAAGTCCTCTTTCTATGCAACCCTTCAATTTTCCCTAAATCGAAAATATCAGAAATCATCTTTTCTTCTTTTTCTTCACCCAAATCAAAAAAATGCCACCAAGAAGGATACCCCTAAGCCCCATCAGACCTGTTTCTCCGAGGAACTACGACCTCCTCCTCCTAAGGAATGATTTAGACTAGATTTTCTACAGGCTGGGTTAAGACCGCATCTACCTGGAGCGGGAGCTCCGTCGAATTGCTCGTTTTTTAGGGCAATTCTGGAAAGGCTCGGAATGGAAGGCCCTGACTACATCAACCCCCCCCCCCCACACACACACACACCATTCCCATAATTTAGTTTAAATATTTTATTTTAGTATATGTTTTTAAGTTTTTTTGATTTGTTCGTTGTTGAAGAAACTTTCTTTGTAGGATCTTGTTAGAAGAAAGCTTCTTCCATTTTCCCCTTTTTGATGTAAATTTTATTATGTAATGCAATGAACAATTTTAATACAACTATGTTTTAGTTTCTTTTAACATTGTGTGTTTTTCATCTTTGTTCTGATCCCTTGTTTGAAAACTCGAATCAAATATGTCCGCCTTTTCAAGTTACAGTATTATGGCTTGACTAATTTTCTGAAGAGTAAAATCTAATGTTTAGATTTTATAAAAAGTATTCGTCGATTGTACATATTAGTCGATTGTAGACTACATGAATTGATTGATCATCGGGTAAATTAAAACAATTAATAACAGATTTTCAAAAAATAATTTAATTTTAAAAGATTTAAATAGATTATCACATGTTATGTGGCTGGTGGAAGAAAATAATTAAATTAAAAATGACTTAAATAGATAATCACACATTTTGGGAATTATGAAAGACAATTATTAAATTAAAAAAAATTAAATAAATAATAGTAACATGTATTTTGGGTCGGCGGAAGAAAATAATTAAATATAATATGATTTAAATGGATAATCACATGTTTTGTAGCTGGTGGAAGAAAACAATTTAATTAAAAAGGATTTAAATAGATGATGTTGGACTGGTGGTGACACTTAATAGACCGTCGTATATCATGCACTATGTCCTTCATCGATCAGTCTAATATATCGTAGACTTTCACGTTTATTATCGCATTGACTGATATCATTATTTTGCGTAGACCATGGTGATCTATGTACACAGTTATAGACCATCACTTGGATGTATTTAAAAAATGATTAAATAAATTATAAATAAATGTGGTGTGGATTTCTACACATGTTAAGGAGTGTAAACAAGTCACATAATCATATTAGAGCTTAGACAAATTAGGGAGGGTGAATTAAGAAGTGTGTGGATGGGTAGTGGTTGAATGCTCAATATCGTAAGAGTAATGTTTCTCAAAGCACAAGTATGTATTGAGGATGATAAATGTTTTACCACTATCAATTGCACACACTCTTTTGATTTAGGGGTGGTGATGAAAGAAATATGTGGAATGTGTAGGCATCAAATACAATACATATCGTCTATACATACTTATGCTTTGTTTAAACATTACTTACGATATTGAGCAATCAACCACTACCCATCCACACACTTCTTAATTCACCCTCCCTAATTTGTCTAAGCTCTAATATGATTATGTGACTTGTTTACACTCCTTCACATGTGTAGCAATCCGCACCACATTTATTTATAATTTATTTAATCATTTTTTAACTACATCCAAGTGATGGTCTATAACCTTGTACATAGATCATCGTGGTCTACGCCTAATCATGATATAAGTCGATGCGATAATAAATGTGTAAGTCTAAGATAGACTATACTGATCGATGGATGACATAGTTCATGAT
This sequence comes from Capsicum annuum, assembly GCF_002878395.1. NCBI lineage: Eukaryota > Viridiplantae > Streptophyta > Magnoliopsida > Solanales > Solanaceae > Capsicum > Capsicum annuum. The sequence goes on along the minus strand of NC_061111.1, from coordinate 207,253,640 downwards.
CTACGATGGTCTATTAAGTGTCATCACCAGTCCAAGATCATCTATTTAAATCATTTTTAATGTAATTGTTTTCTTCCACTGGCCGCAAAACATGTGATTATCCATTTAAATCATATTATATTTAATTATTTTCTTCCACCAGCCCCAAAACATGTTACTATTATCTATTTAATTTTTTTAATTTAATTATTCATTTTTTAACTACCTCCATGTGATGGTCTATAGATGTGTACATAGATCACGGTAGTCTACGCATAATCAGGATATCAGTCGATGCACTAATAAAGGTGTAAGTCTATGGTAAACCATACAAATCGATGGATGACATAGGTCATGATCTACGATAGTCTATTTAGTGTCACCACCAGTTCAAAAGAGAAAAATTACTTTTCCAACTGTAAAAAACGGCTACTTTTGTAAGCCATCAGTGTGAACACTTTGTTTTTACTTCATATATAAGGTTGTACATCCCTCCTTATTTTATTTCATCAACTTTATTTTGTTTTTAAAAATTCTACAATGTCGCAAGCATCCCAATCATCCAATTCTAAAAATACTCTAATTTGTCATTGTGGGAATGCGACCGTCTTGAGGACGTCACGCACGGATTCAAATCCAGGTCGTAAATTTTATAATTGTGCAATTTCAAAGGTGAGGTGTGCATTTTTTTTTAAAAGTTAAGTTAATGGTTATGTAATTATTTTTTTCCTAGGATAATGGCGCATGCTCGTTTTTCAAATGGCTTGATGAGTTATCACCTCTATTCAGTCCATCAACGTTTATTCCGGAACTCGAGACATCAAATTGTCAAGGCTTGGCAAAATTTAATCTACTACAAAGGATCCAACAATGCGAAGAAAATAAAGATTTTCTCATGACTTTATTCAAAGAAGCCGAAGAACAGAGGGATCACTTTAAACTATTGCTACATGACACCCAAATAGAGAGGGATCAACTAAAACAAAAATTGATTTTGGCCGAAGAAAGAGAGAATGTCCTAAAAATGATGTTATGTGCTATAATGCTAGTATTCGTTCTTTGAAAAAGTGTAACATGGATGTAGTTATATTGAATAAATAATAATAGTTCTACTTTTGTACAATGTTAAATACTAATTTTGATAGAACCATAGTCGATTAAACAACACGTCAACTTAAATTCGACCAACAGGGTAATGATAGACTATGCATACGGTATATGAAATATTAAGTATGCATTCTATGATATCAAGCATACAATGTACCAACTATGATCACACCCTGAATATTCAAATTCCATGCCACAAATCAGTTTGATAGAAACAGATTCAGCTCAGAATCATAACAAGTTTCATAAAATAAAAGAATAATTGTCATATCCTACCACCAGATCCTTCAAACTTCATATTTGTGAAATAAAAAAAATTGTCATATCCTAACAACTCATTATTTAACAACAAATTAAACATCTTAGCATTTAAATGTCTTTTTCCCTAAGTTCCTCATCAACACAAGTGTTACTATTGATTTCATCAACAATGTCCATGACCACATCTGTTTGGACAGCTTCAACTTTTTTTTTCTCAACAATTGCAGTTGCTTCTTCATTCTCACCTTGCATCAGCTTCTTCTTCTTCACTTTTCTTTTCTTCCATACCTTGTTTTCTTACTTCACCTGCAGTAGCTGTTTCTTCCTCAGCTTTTTCTTTCGTTCACCTGCTGCTTCTTGCTCAACTTCTTCTTTGTCAGCTTTGTCAGCTTCTTCTTCAACAGTTTTTCCTTTTTTTGCGCCTCCTTGTTCATCTGATGCCGCTTCTTCTTCTTATGCTACTGCTGCTACTACTTTTCCACCTTCTTCTTGGCTCTTATCTTCTTCACCATTCTTCTTTTCTTCTTTTTTCCTTTTCTGCCACAACAGCGGCCAACTCATCCATTTTGCTTTTTTTTTTATCCTTCTTCATTCCTCTCCAATTCATGCACATGCACTATTTCATAATATTACAAAGTGTTACTGATATTTAAAGCTGAATATTCATTAACAACATTAATAAATGAATGAAGTTACCTCGCTCATGTTGTCGCTTATCATTTTCCTTTTTCTTCATTCTTTTCTCATTGATATAGGCAGCAATATCCAACACTGTTTCCTCGAGCACAGCCACATGCTTATGAAGATCCCCGGGGAATGAGGTTCCTACTGCATCTTTGGAGGTGCTCAGAGAATCATCATCACCAACGTGTACTCCAATGGGGTTACCACCCAAATCCCCGTCATCATCACTGTCCTCATTTGAAGTGAGGACAGTCACCCCTTCTAACTCTTTCTTCAAGCCATCGAGGACTTTATTCTTCACCTCGTCCGTATATGGCTCAAACATAATCATGTAGTCCATCTTAGTCTCACGAATAGTAGGGATGATGTACGGGAGCACGTTCTACCAAATATCAATTAACAATTACACAACATTCGATAAAACGGTACTATTATTGCATTATAGAAAATAAGTTCATACCTCGGTAACTTTTTCTTTATACTTGAATGGGTCGCCTTCGATTATCTTGTCGCTTTTTGAAGTGTGCCATCTGAGGATGCGGGGGATGGGTAAGGGCTCATCCATTGATTTTCCAGCAAATTCTCCAAGATGAGGAAAGGCCCCATAGATCCAAATCTGTAAGCAGTACAACAATGAAAAAAATAACTATGATTCTATGACATAGTATAAATAAAATGATAATCTATGATAAACTCACTAAAGGGCTTATGGTAGATACCATGAATGCCTAGGGAAATCCGAATAGAGCATAGGATGCCTTCTGTTTCTCATTAAATACTTCCTTCTTCTTCTTCAGGTCGCTTTTATTCTTCAGATAGTCCATGGTCAGTTGAAATGTCTCTTTCTCCCATGGATACTTCTCGAAGAAACTCAAAGAGTCGACCATTCGAATCAGTTTTGTGTCAACAACCTTCGTCGAATCCTTCGCAAGCAACATGGTGTGCAAGAACCACAGTAGACAACACTTGAACTTCTGGTCCTCGTTCATCTTATTCCCTCTGATCAAGTCTAACAAATTGGCCGCCGTAATGTTTTTGTTTTTTGTCACCTTAAAACAAAAATTGTCTCCATTTGCTAACACCTTCTTCATTTTTTATTCATTGAGTATGATGAGCAGTTCAGCCCCGTGATCAAACAAAACTCTTTCAAGCTAAAATAGGCAGGCTTGTTGTTAACGCAGAACCACATCTCATGACGTATCTTATCGTTCTTAACGCGTCGCAACAACGAATAATGGACCAATTTCCCATTGAACTTGAGATGTTTTGACAGGTTTCTCAGGTGTCCAAAACAGGACCTCTTGAATCTTTCTTTAATTCTTGGACGACAAGAATTTACTTAAATTCTCGATAAGCATTCATTCTTGATCTGATTGATATCTTTGTCGGGAAAGATCCGACCTCGTCAATTATCATTCGAAGGTCATACCACTCCACGAAAATGCACCTTGAAAGATATAGCACGGACAACGAATCATTATCCCCATCATCACTATTACTCCCACTTCCCTCGCACTCTTCACTGTCACCACTGACACTCTGCTTGGCAACATCTTTACTAGAATCGACGTAGTTTCTTATCTCCTTTAACTCCGAATCTGATTCGGACACTGACTCTTCAATTTTCTTTCTTTTTGACACTTTTTCAACTGCCGCAACTCTTCTTTTTCTACTACTACCTGCGGTATCATCTTTTTGTTTAGGAATAACATTTTTTCTACCCATTTCCAACACAGTCTACACCTAAAGAATAAATCTCTCATTTTTAGTTCATAGACCACAAGTCTATCAACAGAAATAACTCAATGATCAAATGAAACCCCCCCCCCCCATAAAAATAAATTAACAAACACCCCACCATTAAACAGTTCACTACACAAACATACAATAATTGAACCAAAATCGAACATGCAAAATATCAAAACACAACAATTGCTAAAAATCAAACTAGTGCACCTAATCAAACTAATTAGCTATTAATATTTCAATTTTCACTATTTTAGCAATCATGTTTTAAAAGAATTTCATACGTCTGAAAATTGAAATATATCTAGGGCATTCTCATTTCATAGACCACGGATCTACGAATAGACCGTGGGTATACGGACAGAAATAGGATGCTGCTCAAATCAAAATGCCAAAATAGTTCTTCAAACAACAATTATACCATCATTCAACACTTCGTTGCTAAAAAAAACACGATTAAATCAAAACACCAAATTTGAAAAAAAAAAATCCTACATCACTACCAATCGATTAGCAAAAAGAAAAACCATTTAAATGGATCTAGAAATGATCAAAACTCGATTTTAACTAACCTTGCGAAGAAACAACGCCCCCTTAGCAGCTACAGACGAAGAACGTACGAAAATGACATTTTTGGGAGAAGTTGTTTAAAAGCGGGGGTTGGGAATTGAAGAGGAGAGAGAGAGGGTTTTTTTTATATTGGAATAAGTGGAGGGGGTTAGATGTATTATATTAAATTTGTAAAGTTGTATAAATGATAAATTGGTCCCTTGGCCCATGTGTGGGCCCCACTTTTTTCACTTTTTACACCCTAAACCTAAAAAAATAAATCAAAAAGAAATTAAGTGGGTATTTGACAAAATAGTTTTGCAAAAGTTTTTCTTTGCCAATTATTCCCCAAAAATAGCCTCATCTCTCTGCTCTTTCTCTATCTTCTCTCTCTTTCTCTCTCTACGCATAATCGGGGATAGATGCAATTACCAGCCGGCCAGCAAACTTGGCACCACCAGTGTCGCTTCACCATCACTAACACCTTCCTCATTGAACCATCCCAACACCTCGACCGACGAGCTGCTGACCAGCGCTGCCCTATTTCTTTATTTTTTCTCTCTAGTCCCTTTCTTCTACAGAACAACAAGCTCTGCACCACCACCATCAACCTACCACTGGTGGAAAACAAATACTATACCACTCTTCTCCCTCCGTCCACCGTCCAAACAGAGATAACAAATACTATACCACTCAACTTTTAGGTTCATGCACAAGATAACAACATTTGAGAAGACTGCAGGATTGCAGGTATTTATGCTTCAGAAGATGGATTTATGCAAATTTGATCAGACTCAATAGGTTTTTTGACCTTCTAATTAGCTGACAAGTCCTCGCCTCCTTGAACTCTCTTCAGGCTCTGGTGCAATTTACTTATGTAGAAACTACTACTTCAACAAAGGATGCCCCGGATGGAAGAAGCATTCCCAGGTGATTTTGGATTTATATTTTAGTTGGTTATGGATTGTTTTTGTAGATGTACTGCACACACATGGGCTGGATATCTTTGTGGAGCATTTTAAAAATAATTTACTGAAGGGGTTCATATGCTCTGTAGCTTAGCTATTCCATATACAGTTTATATTAACATTTGAGTCACCTTCTTCTTGTGCTCATGTCCATTCCAGCCACGTTGTTAATAAGCCTATCAAATTTTTATTTCTAAATGCTGCTACAGAATATGTTTATAACTAGGAGTCTAGGACCGGTAAGCTTGTTTGCTTATTTGCTTACTGTCAAGTTAATTTGTATTTAAGTTAGTAATGTGGTTGACTGGTAGGACTATGAAGTTCATTATTGTTCATTACTGTCAAGTTTTATTAAGTACTCTATTTCAATTTGTTTGCCTAGTTTAACTTGAAACAGAGTTTAACAAAGTGAAGAACATTCTGAAATCTTGTGATCTTAAATTAAAATTGTATATAATGATCAAGTGTAGCGTTTTGAAATGTATACTAGTGACTTTAAAATGATCAAATGTCGTCACTTGAGGAGTGGATTAGTGACTTGAAAATGGTTTAGTGTAGTTACATGAAAGGTGAACTTAAAAAGGGTTAAGTATAATGACTTGAAATGTGAATTAGTTATTTGAAAATGATTAATTATAGTGATTGAAAATGTGTGCTAGTGACTTGAAAATGGTTAAGTGTAGCGACTTGAAGTGTGAATTAGTTACTTGAAAATAGTCAAGTGTAGCCACTTGAAATGTGTACTAGTGAGTTGAAAATGGTTAAGTGTAGTGACTTGAAAATATTTAAGTATAGTGACTTGAAATGTCAATTAGCTATTTGAAAATGGCTTGAGTGTAGTGACTTGAAATTGTGAATCTGTAACTTAAAAATGATTAAGCGTAGTTATTTGAAATTGTGAACTTGTGACTTGAAAATGGTTAAGTATAGTCAATTGAAATGTGTACTAATAACTTGAAAATAATAAAGTATAGTTACTTGAAATGTGTAGTGTCTTGAAATATGTACTATTTACTTGAAAATAATTAAGTGTAGTGACTTGAAATGTACACTAGTGACTTTAAAATAATTAAGTGTAGTAACCTGAAATGTGTACAAGTGACTTAAAAATAGTTAAGTGTAGCTACTTGAAAATGGTTAAGTATAGTGATTTGAAAATGATTAAGTGTAGTGCTTTGCAATGTGAAATAGTTATTTGAAAATGGTTAAGTGTAGTGACTTGAAATGTGTACTAGTGAGTTGAAAATGGTTAAATGTAGTTACTTGAAAATTGTCAAGTATCATGACTTGAAATGTCAATTAATTCGCTATTTGAAAATTATTAAGTGTAGTTATTTGAAATTGTGAACTTGTGACTTGAAAATGGTTAAGTGTAGTTACTTAAAATTTTGAACTTGTGGCTTGAAAATGATTAAGTGTAGTCACTTGAAATGTGTACTAATAACTTGAAAATAATAAAGTATAGTTACTTGAAAATGATTAAGTATAGTGACTTGAAATGTGAATTAGTTAATTGAAAATAGTTAAGTGTAGTGATTTGAAATGTGTACTAGTGATTTGAAAATGTTTTAACTGCAGTGACTTGCAATGTGAATTAGTTATTTGAAAATGGTTGTGTGGTGACTTGAAGTGTGTAGTAGTGACTTAAAAATGGTCAAGTGTAGTTACTTGAAATGTGAATTAGTTACTTGAAAATGGTTAAGTATAGTAACATAAAATTACAATATCAACCCCACTCTTCTATTTTGATGTTCAATTAATGTAAGAGAATAACAAGATTTTATTGAAATAGATCTTTCTATTGTTTTACTACATTGTTGCCAATACTCTTTTTGTATTTGCCTTTTTCCTATTGCAACTCTAATCCTGTAATTTGTCTTTTGTGTATTTTTTTGTAGCATCAAGCAATTTAGTACAAGTGGCCTCTTGTGGTGGAGAGGTCTTTCTCGACTGTTGGAAGTTAAAGGGTTTGATAAATGATGAACGCCCATCTCAAGAAGACAACCAAGAGGATGAAAGTGATGATGACTCTGACGACGTGAATGAAAGTGATTCTAATCTTGATAACATGGATGAAAGTGATTCTGACCTTGATGGTTGGTAGTTTTATTGAGGATCCAAGTTTGAAATATTTTGTTTTGGACCATTTAAGAATCATACATTATTGATGTGGATGTTTTGAATTATTTTTTCTTGTTAGTTGTAATGATTTACATTAGACTTATATTGAATGATGTTTTTGAGAATTATTGAAGGTTTTGAATAGATTTTTAACTAATTGTAAAATGTTTTTAGTAATTTATGTGTGAATTATTATTTGGGAATTTTCATGGGGATGTGCATGCTAAATATTCATGAAAACTTTCTTGAAAATATTTGTTCTTGCGGATTTACTTGGGGCATTTCATACAAATTTCTTGTGAAGTAGTTCATGGGGAATAATTTGTGAATTTTTTCGTGGAACACGTTTCTTCTTCTTCAATTACCAAATATTTCTCCCCACCTACAATTTCTCCTCCTTCAATCCCTTGACTTAAGATAAAAAAGAATGAAATTGAATTTGAAAAAATCAAAATCATCTTTGTGGATTTAAAAATTTGAAATAAAATTGAAATTGAAGAAAATTTATTAGCGGTGTGTTAATTTTGTGCGTATATTTTTTTGTGGGTTTGTTTTAATCATTTTATGGTGATTTTTTCGGGAATATAAAAGAGATTTGATAATTGTTATTGTTGGAATATGAAAGAGAAATAACATTTCACCGGAATATGAATTTTGCTGGAATAAATTTTCTTCAATTTCAATTAATTTCAACCCCTTCAGTGTTACCAATGCTTTGCCAATTTTGTGTGTATTTTTTTTTAGGTGTTTGTAAGGGTGGGGGATGGATGAGTTTGTTTCATACGGGGAAGGGGGGTCGCTGTTTGTAGGTGTGGGGTGGACAGAGGGTGGCCAAAGAAAGAAAAAGAAGGGGTTTGCTGGGGGGGGGGTGGCCAAAGAAAGGAAAAGAAATGTGTTCGCAGGGGTTGGGGGTAGACGAGGTGTGGGGGGGGGGGGGGGTGGCTAGAGAAAGAAAGAGGGGGGGGGGGGAGAGGAGGTGTGGTTTGAAGAAAATAGAAAAGGGGGTTGTATTTTTTTATTTAAAATATTTAAAAATATTTTATATATATAAATATTTATATATATATAATATTTATTTATATTTTATATATATTTAAAAAATATTTTGCTTTTGTGGCTTTGACGTGATGCTGATGTTTGGACGAGTGTAACACTCTCTATTGTGAGAGTGGATCAGTTTTGAAGGGTGAAATTAATTCACTATCAAATTGTTAGGAGAGGTAAATAAATAGAAGTCTAGTTTAAATGCAAAGTAAATTGAGCGGATAAGTCCAGGGGTGAAAACATGTTTTTCTCCTTTTTATATTGAATATAGTAACATTATCATTCTATTTATTATTTCTGAAAAGATGTGTCAACGTTATTGTAAATAAGTAAAAATGAATGAAAAGAGTAACTAAACAATAATATGACGTTGGTAAGTTGGTAAGTTTGACATCATTTTACCAAATGAGAAGAAAAAGTTAATGATGGTTGTGTCTCGTAACTTGCAAGATTTCTTTTTGGTAACACATTGTCTGAACATAGAGACAAGTACCTAATTGGTGACAAATAACCACAATTTGTTAGAGACAAACATGCACATGTGCAAAAATAAGCTTCTGGCCGGTAAAGCACATTTTTGTTGAATTATTAGAGTTCAGAGTTTGGTGGGAATGAAGCAGCAGTATGCCAAATGGCTGCAAGGGCTATAACAAAGAGGTCATAGAAGCCTGTCCATAATGTAAAGATGTCATGGTTGTAGTTGTAGTTGTAGTTATATATATTGACTCAATTGTGTACATTCTTAGCCATAAAGTCAATAGTAGGTGAGACGTGTTTCTTTCCAAGTTTCATTGGCCTGCATGCCGAATAAGTTTCTGTTTGTAATAAAAACAATAAGATGACGTTTCTATTTTTCAGTTGTTTGTTGGGCCTTTGAAATACTCCCTCCGTTTCGGAATAAGTGAATTGTTAGAGTATTTATTGTTGTTTCAAAATAAGTGAATCATTGATTTTTTTTCCAAATTTGCTCTTATGATTTGACAACCAATTAACTTTTGAAAAAATATTATAAGTTCAATTTTTTCTTTTTTTTTGGGGTAAAAATGAAAAGTTATGTTAAATTTATATCTTCAATGTTTTTTTCTTAATATGTGTGCCAGAATCCAACAATTCATTTGTTATGAAATGGAGAGAGTATAATGGAAGAAATTTGACTCTCACCTACAATTCAATATATGGGTGCATGTGGTTTAGACGTAGAATTGTGATATTGATGAAACTTTCTTGAAGGTGGTCTATCATCAAATAATAAATTAATCAAATAAATCCAAATATATTCTACTTCCGTAACTTTGAACAACATAGGCTCTGATACCAATTGTAGGGGGGCTTGAGTGGTAAAATAGATCTATTATAAATACAATGGATCTATTTTTATTTGTGCGTAGATATTTCTTAACTTCTCTAAATACTTTTATTTTTATTTTTATTTTGAGTTTATTTATGTTAGTTTTATCGATATTCATATCTTGGGGGTGATTATATGGTAATTGGTTAAATGTTTTACTATAGTATTCTTTATTTTTTTCTCTTAGTTTTTGTAATTCTTCTATAATATTTTGAAGGTATTCTAAATATTCTAGATCTTTTGTTTCAAAATATCCAATTAGATTATCTTTCATAAATTTTTCTAATATATTATTTCTTCCATATTTTCTCTCCAATATTTTAAATATTCATAGTCTATCATTTTATCCTGTAGTAATTGTAGATTTACAAATTTCTGTATAATAATTTATCCTAATTGTACTGTAATGTATATCTAATTCTAGATTTTCAATGCTATTTATTATCTTGTGTTGTTCTTCTCGTAGCGAGTTTTTTAAATTATATAAATTATCACATGTAATTTTTCCTAAATTTTCTAGGGTTTCTTCTATTCATATTAATTTTTCTTTTAGATTCTCCATTATTTTTCTAATTCGGTTTCTATAATTAATTTCTTCATTTAGATTATCTTGATTTTCTCTAGTTTTTCTAATATATTCTAACATTTCTTAATCTGAATAATATCCATCTGGGTAATTATCCAGGTATAACTATTCTATCCAATTATAGTTTCAATTTCATAGTCTAATACTTTTTCTAATATTATTCTCTAACTATCTATAATTTCTATATCTCTAAGTATATATAAGATTAATATTTTAAGATTATCTATCATTTAAAATTGGTTAAATACTTTATTATAATATTTTTTAGTTGTTTGTTTTAATCTCATTAATTCTTCTATATTTTCACTAAGAAATTGTATATATTTTATATCTATTTTCCAAAATTCTAAATATACATAATTTATCACAGTTAGTGTGTGGGTTTGGTATGTAAGTATTTATAAGAGTAGTTCGGTAGATGTGGTATATAATTAATTCTAGTCATAAAATATCTATCAAATATTTTTTCCAATATGATTTTTCTTATATCTACTATTTCTATATCCTTAAGTATATATAAAACGAGTATTTTAAATTTATCTACCATTTCGTCACATAAATAATTATTCATTTTTCATAAAATTGCTATTTTCAAAATATTCCCTTCAATCATGCACATAACAAAATATGATCACTTTAGATTGCTATATACTAGATTATTCTTAAATAACATATTCTTCGGTCACTATTAGCATGGTAATCTGGATACTTTTCCCTTAAACAGCGCCTCTACTCTGGTTACTCCCCTATCACAGCTTTCTTGCCTCACCGATTTTACCTTTAGGATGGCATAGTTCTTAGGGATTTTTCTCCTTTTCCACTTTGCTAATAAACTTCTTAACATGCTATTTTTCTAATAATTCTACTATAAAGCAACTAACATGAACTTATTTTATCATATCATGATTGTTAGGAATTTATGAATTTAGCTATTCATAATAGTAAATGAATATACCTGTTCTGGTAGTTTTGATAATTCTAAGATTTGTTTCTCTATAGATTTTTCCATTGGAATATACCTATTTTTTAAATAATCAAATTATTTATTGTAGACAAGAAAGAGTTTTTTTTTGCTTCAACGCATGAAGGCTTACTTCTTTCTGCCTTCGATGCCTTCATTTATAATGGATGATTTACATAGTTTTTCGTACTAATGTTTTACACGTTCCTAAAAACTTTACATGTATCTACATGCTATTCCTAGAAAAGACTAATCTTTTACAAAGTCTTACAAAAAAGTCAAAAAGCCTATAGTAGGCTAATAATGGTACCTACCTAACCTAACTATATAATGTCTTTTACGTAAAAGGAATTAAAATCTATAATAATTCACATGTTGAAAATTATAAGTCATATGTCCTTTTTATATCTTTTATGACTTTGATAACTTTTGTCTTCTTTTTTTTATCCGTAGTTGATTTTTCTCGTTGCTGTCTCTATCATATCTGCTGTTTTTTTATCTTCTTTCCAGCTGGCATGCTTATCTTTATTCTAGTTGTACATCTAGGACAATATTATCTTCTCTATTACATCTCGAACATTGATGGTCTGGATATTTATGTTCAATTATCTTGCAATATCTTGTCAATAATCCATCTGAAATAAATCCTCTCTTAATTGCCCTTGCAGTAGATTATTTTTCTGGGTTAAGTAATGTCATTATCCATTGTCTAACATCTTCCATATCTGTTTGTCGTAGTTCTTTTGAATTTGAATAAATCATTTGATGGTCTCTTAAATAATAGCTCCATATTCGGTTTTCATTGGTATAATTGTTTGTTAGTTCTTGAATAATTGTAGCTAGTCCAATAAGTCGTTTGTTTGCATAAAAATTAGGTATCTCGATTCTAGGTATCTCTGGCTGCTACACAATATCTTCTGGTATAATCATATCTCTAGTTAATCCTATTTTTACAACTTGTATAACTAGTTTTATCTCATCGTATAATATCCTTACTGGTGCAGTATAATACTTTATATAAAATAGATTTCCTTTGGTTACTCTTTTATAGGTGTTAAATATTTTTTGTAATTCTTCCATAGCTGATAGTTCTTCTCCATCTTGGGTGTATATGGTATTTAATAATCCATAATCAAAACAAGTTTTTATTAAGCTTGGGTTGGTTTTGGGTAATGCAATTAGCTTGTTGTGACCTTGTAATCTTTGGGTTATATAGTTTGTGTTGGGTTCTTTGATATTTGTTGCTCTGGGATTAAGGTTTAGAAAAGTTTGTACTCAGTAAATATTTTCTATGTATTTTTGGGCTGTATAGTTATAAACTTTTTTATCTTGGTTCAGACTATCTCGATATGTGGTAATTTGTGGGGGTATGTTCAAGAGGTCTTTTTGTATTTTTGGTGTAAATGATTTTTCAAATGTCTTATTTAAGTTCATATTCTGGTATCTTTGTCCAATAAATCCTTTGTTTGTACCTGCAATTGTAGATTGATAAACGTTATGGATTTTACGGAGTGTCCCAACGTCTCCTTCTAGCTCTAAAATTTTAATATTTTCCGATCGATATAGCTCTGCACACTGCTGAGTTAGCTGATTTGTAGCTATAGACTTCAGTTTATCTTCATTAGTCTTTAGTTTTTCTATTTCATTACCCATACTGTCCACTTTCATTGAAAGCGTAGTTAGGGTTTTGAATATCTTTTTTAAAGCATCATCTTCTATTATATCAGTCTGTGTAGCTTTGTCTTGATATGTAATCTGCAATAACGTTTTTGTTAGTACTAATTACTTCAATTGTAAATGTAAAATTTAATATATTCAATACTAGTCTCCGAATCTCTTTTGTTGTAACTGAATTTTGTATTTTCTTTGTTAGCCACCAACGTACCTGTGTATTATCTGTTCGTACAATAAACTTGTTATATACAATATATGGCTCAAATGCTAATAAACATTTATATAATGAACATAATTCTTTTCTATTTATTTTCCATTTTATTTTCGTTTCATTAAACGTTCCTGAATAATATCTGCAATGATGTTCTATTTTTTCATTTTCATACCTATATTTAAGTACTCCTCCATAACTACATTCACTAGCATCTGCTTCTATTATATATATAAATTTTCTATTTTCGTCTGGGAATTATAATTTTGGTAATTCTTTACAAAGTGTTTTTATTTTCTGGACTTGTTTTTTATCTTCTTCGTTATAATTATATTCTACATCCTTTTTTAATTTTTTCTGTAAAGACTTTAGATTTTCTGCTAATTTTGGTATATATTCCCTTACTTGGTTAACTAATCCCAAAAATGATTGTAATTTCTTTTTTGTATCTAATTCTTCTTTTGAATTTATTATTTTTTTGTACTATATGTTGTTGCATTTTTACTCCACTTTTATCTATTTGTATTCCTAAAAATTCTATCTGGTTTTTCATAATTTCAGCTTTTTTTCGCTTAAACTTATTTTCGATTTTTCTATTATATCCGTAAATTGTTCTAATTATTTTAAATGTTCTTCTTTGGTTTTTGTATATAATAGTATATCATCTATACATACTATACAATTAGACAATTGTTTAAAATAACTATCCATAACATGTTGATATCTACCTGGTGCATTTTTATATCCAAATGGTAGTACATTCCATTCGTAAAATCCTTGTGGTACTGTAAATACGGTCAATTCCTTAGATTCTTCTTCTAACTTTAAATGGTAAAATCCTGATTTACAATCAAATTTACTAAAGTAATTATATCCTTGTATTTGTCTTACTTTTAATATCTTATTTGGTATTGGGTAATTATATGTCATAGTTTTTGCATTTAGATTTCTATAATCAATAACCATTCTACTTTTTCCTCTTTTTTGTTCACTATGTTTATTTACTATAAATGCTGGACTATTGTGTTTACTATTACTTTTTTGTATATATTGTTTTTCTAATAATTCATCTATATGCATTTTAAATTCTTTTAAATCGTCAAAATTATATGTTAATGGTTTTTGATTTATTATGCTATTTTTATCTATTAATTCAATTTTTATAGTAGTTTTATATTTTTTCCATCCTTTTAACGGATCTTCACTATATAATTGTTCTAATTTTTCTTAGTTATTTCTATCTTATTTATTGAAAATATAGTTATTTCCTTTTTATTTATTGAAAATACGACTAGTTCTATTGTATCTTCAGTATTTTTTATATTTTCTAATTTTTGTGTAATTTTTTCACTTCCTTCTATCCAATCAGTTTTCTTTCTTATTTTATTAGTAACTCTTTTTGCTCTTACTTTCTGTTTACATGGTGTTGTAAACCACCAATCCATTCTAGCTATTATATGTGGGTATAATTTATCTAAAAACGACATTCCTAAAAGTATATCTTTTGATGTTAGCTCATAATTATAGATTTCTTCTATTGTTAATATTCTATCCCATACTTGTGTTTTTACATTCTTAGCTTTATAAGTAATTAAGCTTCCTTCGTTATTAAATCCTTTAACTATTATTGGTGTTTTTAATTTATTCCATTTACTTTTTGGTAAATAATTATATCTACATAAATTAGCTTCTTCTCCTGTATCTATCATCGGCGTATAATATCTACTGTAATACCCTTCTACTACTATCTTCATTAATATATATATTTTTATATCATGTCAAAGCTCTTCTTAAGAATAATTTCTCTCTGTTATATGTTATAGATAATTATGTATGCTCTATATTATATGGTTTTACTTGTTCTAGCCATTTTATTCCTAATATTATGTCTGCTTTTTGCATTTCTTCCTTTATTTTAAATTCTATTTTTATTTTTCTAACTCCTATTGTTATTTCTTTTTCTGCTATATTTTTTGTGTTTATTAAGCTTCTTGGTAGATCTGGGCATATATTATTGTCAGATTTTATTTCCTCATTTTTTACTAGATATCTTGCTATATAATTTTCTTCTTGTGCTGTATTTAAGAGTATTAAATATTCTTTTTCATTTATTGTTCCTGTTATGTAATATTGGTTTAAATTAGTTGTTGAACTTGTTTCATAACTTGTTCTTTTTTATGAACTTGATGATTCTGTTTTTTCATAAGCTATTCTTTTTGTTGTACTTGTTCTATCATTTATTATTTCTAATTTTCTTCTATATCTATGTCTCTATAACTATAATCATTATTATCAATTGTTTTTACAAATTGTTCGAAAGGACTTTCTATTTGTATTTTTCTAATTTTATTTTTTCCGGTTATTTTATGTTTTGTTGTTAATACATATAGATTTTTACATCTTACTGTAAATATTTTACTTCCTGGGGTTATTTCTATTCCTGATATTTTTTAATATAATACTAATAATTTATCTATATTTTTATCTGTTGTTGCTATTGAATAATTCACATTTATTATAAATTTAAATTTTTGGTATATTAAATTTCCTTTTATGGCAGTTATTATACTTTTTTCTATAGGTTTTATAATTCTATCATCTGCTAGGTATAATTTTATTGGTGTATCTATTCCTTCTCTAAAACATGCTTTTATCAATATCTCTGTTCCTCTAAGGTGTACATATTTTATTGGGACTTAACTTTTTATATCATTTATTTCTTTATTAATTATTCTTTTTGTTACTAATGGTACACTAGCTCTTCTTTTTACATATCTACAATCTATTACATGTTCTTTTTGACTTACTATGTAGCATTCTTCTTTTCTTCTACTAAATATGTTTTTTATTGTTGGTATTTTAAATATTTTTTCTACACTTAAATTTAATTCTTTTCCTTTTATTTCATCAAATATATGACTATCAAATATTATTTTTTGATCTGTTCCTTCTTCATTTAAATATTCTTCCTTTGTTATTATTTTTATATCTTCTTCAGTTATTTGGTTTATTCTTATATCTTCTTCAGTCATTTAATTCTTCTAATTCACTATCTATTTCATTCTCTGAAATTTCATATATACTATCTTCACTTTCTAATTCGTAATCTATATAATCTATCTGTATATATTCTGTATTTTCTATTTTTATTTCTGATATTTTTTTAGGTAATTTACAATCTCTTGCTAAATGTCCTAATTTTCCGCAATTATAACAAGTACATTCTTTTATAGATTTCTTTTTCCTATATGGTCTTTTATGTTTATAACTGTTTACATAATTTCTTTTTCTTGGGTTCTTATATTTATATTTTGATTTTTTGTATTTCTTATATTTTATTATGTTTTTTTCTTTTCTTATAATACCTTTCTTCGCATCTAAATTGAGGTGTTATTTTATCTTTGCAACATGCTAAATTTCTTATTAATGTTGTTTCTATTTTTATTTCTTCTCTATATTTTTCACATAGGTTTCTATACCATTGTTGTAAAAATTTTATTCTTGCTCCTAGAGTATCTACTATTTTTGCTTCATCCCAACTTTTTATTATTTTTGAACTAAATGGTTCAGGTAATTTGTTAAAATATAATTTTTTTATTTCTTTACTTTTTTCTGTATTATATGTTCCTTTATAATAATAATCTTTAAAAGTGCAAGTATATTCATCTATGTAACACATATTACATATTGCTAATTTTAACATTAAATTCCTATTTGTATCTTTCTCTTCATTTCGTTCTTCTTCTGTTGTTGTCATGCTGCTAAATTCGTCTTTTATAACTATTTCATATTTTTTTAATAATTCTATAGGTGTTAATTTAGTTGTAGTTGTTGATGATGTTTCTTCTGTAGGTTTGTCAGTTC
This sequence comes from Capsicum annuum, assembly GCF_002878395.1. Classification (NCBI taxonomy): domain Eukaryota; kingdom Viridiplantae; phylum Streptophyta; class Magnoliopsida; order Solanales; family Solanaceae; genus Capsicum; species Capsicum annuum. The sequence continues at coordinate 207,236,537 of NC_061111.1, read as the reverse complement.
TTATTACCCTTTTACTATTTTCAGTTAGATTTGAAAACCATAATTTCACTGTTTCTAGTAGTGTTCTTTCTATATATTCTGGTGCATTTGTTACATTTATATTATTATCTAATAATTATTTTGTCATATATCCTATCCATAATTGTATTATTTTTTCTGTATCTATTACACAATCTAAGTCTAAAAAATTATAATTTTTATTAACTATTTGTTTTGGTGTTCATTTGTCATATTCATCCTTTAGATTATATCTTTTAAACTTATTCTTATAATATGTAGGTTTTCTTATTTTTGATGTTTTAGGTATTATATTTTCATCTTCTTTTTTATCAAGAGTATTTATTTCTATGTTTCTATTTTCTAAGTTTTCTTCATTAATTATTTCTTATTTTTCATTGATTTCTAAATTTTTTGTGTTTGTTAAGATTTCTGTACATGTTTCACTATCTTCTGAATCATAATTATATGTTTCTTCAACATCTATTGTATTTATTTCTAATTTTTCTTTAAATTGATTTATCTCATTTAATAATTTTTGTTCTTTATCTTTTTCTTCTTTTTCTTTCTGTCTTTTTTCATACAAATCTTTTAGCATTTGTAGTTCTTTTTCTAATTCAGCAATCCTACTATTTTTAGTTTCTTCTATTTTTCGTATTTCTTCTGAAGTTTGTTGTTTTATTTTTTCTATTTCTTTTTTTCTATCTATTTCTTCATTTTTCTTTTTCTGTTCTTACCATAGCTGTTAATTTATCTTCTAATTTTAATTCTTCTTTTTCTAACATTATAATATAAATGTTCACCTATTTTCTTATACCTTCTTCCTAGATTAGAAAATACTATTTTTATTTTTAATCTTTCATGGTTTTCATCTATTATAAATTCTTCTTTGTTCATTTTTATTTAATTGTTAATAGATCATGTTGGTATGTATATTCTAAACTATCTATTGTTGATTCTAAATTTGATATTTCTTCTTTTTTGTGCATTTATTGAGTTTTTACTAACTCCGGCAATTATGTTATATTGTAGTCTGTCTATCCTTATTTTTAATTCTTTACGTTTTTCAGATATTATTTGCTTTAATTCTTTATATTTTGGTGATTTTTGTACGTTATTCATCTAAATAATATTTTGGAGAATATCTAAATCTAGTTTTATCAAATAAGTCATAATTAATAAATTAATCAAATAATAAATTAATCAAATAAATCCAAATATATACTACTTCTATAACTTTGAACAGCATAGGCTTTGATACCAATTGTAGGGGGTGCGGATAACTCGTGTGGTAAAATAGATCTATAATAAATAAGAAATTAATCAAATAAATCCAAATATATAGTACTATTTCTTAGGCAGACTACTTGGAGGCGAAATCAGTTTGAAGTGTGGGAGTTCTAAATTGTAAGATAAGTTAACGACTTCAAGCTAATATGCAATAACTGTCAAACTGACGAATGAGTATCAATCCATAATACACATTTAAAAAAGCAACCCATAACTTGATATTATATAAGTATAAACATTATTATTACAAGTGCACTCGGGAGCAAGGAACAGTTTTTGAAGAAGTTCAAGCCCTGAGAAAGTTTGTCACCATATTGTGATTATCACTTTAAAGATCTTAATTAAAAGCACAAAACACAAATTATGTGACTATCTCATTCTCAACCATATAAAGATGTAATTTATGAAAAAGAAAATTACGGTAGAAAAAAAATCAGAAATAAGAAACGGACAACGTATTTGTCGGCTTGTCCGAAATTCTGATGATGAAACTTCGTAAAGAAAAGTAGCAAAATGTAACAATATAACAGGATAATGTGAAATAGTCCTAGAATCAAGATTAAAAATTAATTTTTAATTATATTATTACACATTATAATTGGCAAATAAATAGAAAAAAGAGGGAAAAAAGAATTAAAAGTTTCTGTGAAAAAGTGATTTTGGTTTAAAGTGAAACAATAGTTTTTTCTTTTTCTAATTTTCTTTTTCTTTTTCAAATTCAGTTTTTTTTAAGAAAAACAATCAGCTATTATAGCAGAATCGCAGAAAGAAAAAGTCAATTTGAGGGAAAATGTGTACTAGCTTCCTTAGACACGGAAGAAAAAATATTGATGATTTTGTGTGTGGGCGCGTGTGTTTGGGGGGGGTTCGAACCCACAATCTTTGACAAAAATGGACTTTCCCACCTTCAGCCTGGTCACTGAGCCATCAGCCATTATTGATAAGTGGGTTTGCAATGTTTAATTTATATAAATACACTGAATTTTTTAATAGAAATATCGAATCTATGTAAAAGCTATTGGATTCGGCCGAGCTTCCACCACATACCATAGCTCCGCCCCTGAGACTACATCTAAGGCCTTTGAAGTAGGTGAGTAAATTTCATGAAGATTATTTTGATTGAATATTTAAATGTATGATAAGTAATCTATTTAATATTTTGAACTCAAAATTTTTAAAAAGATTTTATGCATGTTCTAAAGCAGCCACTAAAAATAAGTCATTTCCTTTAGTATAGTATGGACATTGTTAAGTCGTAAAAGTTCATGCATGTTCAAACTGACATTGATGTATATTACTAACTTATGAGGAAATATTTTATGTGATTAATTTATTTATGTGATGGACGCTTGTAATCATGCACATAAATATTTTCTAGATGTAAATTGAAAGCGTCTAACTAATAGGAACACTTTGTGATAGTACATGTGCTCAATTAGAAAAGACCGTGGTTCATTGTACGAAAAAAGGAGTTCTCATAAATAGAAATAGTTTGAACTACAATTATTACTGGTAGCTATAGTTTGTCTAATTACTTTTCACACGGCGATTTGAAAGAGGAAAGAGGCGAGCGAGATTGAGAAATAGGGGATCAAGACAAGCGAGAGTTTGGAGAAAGAGAGGAGAGATGCCAGATAGAGATAGTATCAATATTGTGGTTGTATCAATAAGCACGAATTGTATCAATATGTATTAATCTGGAGGTTTTATCTGACATATATATATATATATAGGTTTTATTAATACATAGTGAAGTTGTATGTCAAATATGTATCAACAGAGGTCATATCAATATGTCTTTAATTGTGTGGGTGGGTGGGAAGGGGGGAGATATCTGAGATATGTATCAATACAAATTTTATTAATATACAGTGGCTTACGCAAAATTTTTCATAAGCGATATCATCTTAAATAAATAACTAAATAAATAAATAAATAAGAGAGCCAATCTTTGAGATGAACAATATTATATGAAAAGGTTGCACCTTTTGTTACTATATACTTCAACCTATCATGCTCAACAAACCAGTGAGGATTAGAATGTATGGCACAATGACCATAAAAACTATATTTTGAAAAAAAAAAGTTACTCGAGGTTGAAAAATACCTTTTTTGAAGATATGACGTAATTATTGCATCACAGTATTTTGAAAAATATTATGAAATGTTGGATTTATTTGACTTCAACTTTTGAGGAATGCAAAATAAAGCTCTTTTAAAGACCAGCCTTTTGTTTAAACTTATTCGTCCTTTCTTCCAAGATAGATAGATACTTTATTTACTGTAAAAATATATTATTATTTGATTTGGCTAAGTAACTTACATATTATGTAAATTAATATTAAAAAATATATAAAAATTGGTGGGAGGAAATCTCTCATAAATAAGACTCTTGTGATGATTACATTGTGAATGCTATTGAGTTAATCAGATAGAAGTTGAGATGTTAGATTTAATTTAAAAAGTTTGAAAACTAATTTCAAAAAATATTTCTTCTACTAAACTATAAATTAAAAGTCTAATTTATATAAATCTTAAGTAATTTCATAAAATTCAACAAACAAGAAAATAATGAATTTCTTTAGGTTTTTAAAGTTCCAACTTATTAAAAAGAAGAAGAAGATAAAGTAAGAGGACTTACGCTGGAAATCTAGCAAATCTAAGAGGAGAATAAATAATGGAGGTCAATATAAAGCTTCAAACATATTAAAATTCACAACTTATTGAGGATGACCCTCAAACATCAAGGTAAAATAAGTGTCCCTTTATTATCAAGGGCAAATCATATAAATATACATATTTAGAGCCTAAATTACAAAATACATCAGTAGATTTTATTTTACAAAATATACCACTATAAAAATTACAAAACTTATTAAATTAGGAAAAATAAAAAAAATCATGAATAACGTGAGAAAATTAACCGGTTAATATTCCATCCTTAATTTTCTCCTATTGATTTTACAATTTCACAATTCACGCACTGCAAATCATCTCCACGATTTCTATCTTTTTTTTATATATGACTGTGTCTCCATCATCTATACTATTCATTATATTGATATAAATTAATCGAAAATTGATTTCTCAAGGAACAATTTACAGGTATGGAAGATGGTAACAGCACTGCAATACTGATTCTCTACGATGGGAGATGAGACGTATCTGATTAGTAATTTAAAAATAAATCATAAATTATTCTCAAAAGGTGAAATTCAGTTCCTACAAGTTGAAAAACGAAAGTATTAATGAAGTGTTGTATTGTGTATAAAAATTGATTTATAGCATCTTATTGCTTATGCCATTGAGTTTGTTTTGTAATCAGGAAAAAAAAAAATTTCAACCCATACCTTAATATTCACTATTGCATTTGTGATGTTTCATACCTTTTTATATATGTTATTGTATATATATAAATACATTACTGAAAAAAGAATCTAAAAGTTCGTACTAACTATTTGAATCATAATGTGAGTTTTAAATTTTGTTTGCGAGCATATTGAGCAAAAAGCTAAATATTTTAATGTTCTAATCTCGAATGTTGTATATTGCAGGAAAGTACAAAAATTATCAATCAAAAGAAATAATGTACGATTCGACAACAAAATATAATGGGTTGGTGAAGGCAATTTTTAAGTAATTGGGTATAGATACAACAATAAAAGAGTTGGAGATTAAGTATTTAGTTAGTGATAGATACCCACCGATAAGTATACACAATGATACAAGTGTCCAAGTTTATCTAGATCAAAAGAAATATAACATGAATTTATTTTCAAAATTTCCTTTATGTATCACCTGTATCGATAGGGCTATGGATGCTTTTGACTTTCGTACAGATGCTCAATGAAGTTACCAGTCAAATATTAATAACATGAAAATCTACCCGTTTTGCACATCCAATGCAATTCGTTTGAGTGACATTAGTCCTACTGTAGAAGATGATGTTTTGGAATTCAATGGAGTTGAAATAATTAGCAATCCTTAAAATGAGGCAGTCGAAGAAAGTCAAGTCTATATTGATAAGCACACACTTTTAGAAGTTATGAAACGCTACTCATTTTTTAGGCAATTTCGATTCATTGCCACTAGATCATGTCATAAGAGATTAAAAAGCTTTTGAAATATTTGTATAAGGTTAATATGGTGTGTTATTGGTTGTACTAGTTATATTAATGACTTACATGTTGAATTGTAAATTAACAGGTATCTTCTTAATTGCACATCCGATGAATGTTCGTGGTATCTAAAAGCTTCAAGTATGAATGAAAGTGGACTTTTTAAGATTCGAGGGGCAACTACCGAATCTATTGAGAATGTTAAACAACTACCGACATGATTGGAAGTATGTTAATTGAAAGGCTTGCTGATTCAAAAATCATATACACACCAAGGGATATAATAGGTGATATGAAAAGATCACATGGTATTTCCTTGACATACATGCAAGCTTGGAGGGGCAAGAAAAAGGAAACCACTATATTGCGAGGTGACCCTGCAGAATCATATAGTAAAATACCATCATATTTATATATTTTAGAAACAACGTATCCAGGTACGATTGTTAGATTGAAAAAAATAGACGAAGTAATTTTTTTGTATGCGTTTGTTGCACTTGATGCTTATCTAAGAGGATGGGAGTATTGTAGACCTATAGTGGTGATTAGCGGCACACATCTGAGATCAACTTATAAGGGTACTATGCTAACAACAACTACATTGGATGCAGGAGGTATGATCACTTCTTCATAATATATTTTTTAATACAAAATTCACAAATATGAAGTGTAAATTGCTTATTTGACATCCTATAAATCTGTTGTGATAAGAGTTAAACATTGGTGTGTGAAAAAATTTGTAAAGGTGACCGTATTATAATTTTGTGAGTATGATATACAAACTAATGTACAAAAATATTATTAAAAATTCATAGTATATATCATGAAATAATTAATTATTTTGTCTTTATGAATTATATAAAATGTTTGTATGTTTATAGGTCACATATTGCCTCTAGCATATGCTATAGTTGATTCAAAGAATGATGCCTCGTAGAGTTGATTCTTTGAGTATTTCAAAATTGCTTATGGAGAAAGAGAGACTATGTGCTTTGTTTCAGATTGAAATCAGAGTATATGGAATGCTACTGCCGCAATATATCCTGGTGTTACTCACTATGCTTGTATTTGACATTTATGGAATAATTTACAAACTAATACCACAACTTCAGAAGAGGTGAGTAAATTATTCTTCAGTATGGCTAAGGCATACACAATTCAGGAGTTTGAAGAATTAATGAGCAGGATGGACCAAATAAGCAAAAAGACGCGAAAATATTTGTTTAATGTTGGGTATCATAAATGGTCTCGAGTGCATGCAACCGTTAGAAGAACATGGACTTTGACTACTAACATTGCAGAATCTTTTAACAATACATTAAAGCAAGCAAGAAAAATGCCGGTGGTTTCATTGCAAGAGTTTGTTAGGGAAACTTTTGAAACACAAAACGAGAAACATAGTGAAGAAGGAAGAAATACTTTCACATTTCTTACCAAAAAATACAATGATATGTTGGTGAAAAATCGACTTTATCAAATCGCATGACTGCAAGTATGGATATAATTTAATTCTATAAATGTTAATTTTAAGAATTTATAGGTGTAGTAAATTTATTTCTTATAGCATCTTTATTAATGCAGGTAAGGGCATCCACAGAATACCTACATACCGTTACTGATGGATTGAAGCGATTCACAGTGTGTCTTTGAAATTAAAAGTGTAGTTGTGAAAGATTTCAACTTGATGAATTACCTTGTGGACATGATATAGCGAAAATTTAGTACAGAAATCAACTTTTAGAGGACTATTCTTCAGCCTACTACAACAAAAGAAATTTTCAGGATACGTATGCAATTCCTGTTGAACCACTTCCTTACGAAAGTAAATGGGAAATACCAGCATATTTGTTGGAAGATAAAATACTGCCACCGAATGCCAAGCGACAATCAGGCAGGCCACCAAGTTATAACAGGAAGAAAGCATTTAATGAGTTCAAGTTCAAGAGGTCTAAAGTGACTTGTAGCAAATATGGTACAGAGGGTCATAACAAGACAACGTGCAGGAAATTTCCGCCAAGAAAATGATGTTCACTTGTTGACATTGTTCATTTTGAATGTGTTTTGCTTTATTTTAGTTTCAATGTTTGATGATATAAGAATACCAGAAAACAATTCTAATATGCATATTTTATTTTATTTATTTTCAGTGTTGACATATTACTCCAAAGTTGGTGTGAATTATGAATTAAACATGTTGACTACTTTGTTGGGTTTATTTTGATTGAAAGAAGGGAAATAAGAAAATAAAAGAGATGAGTTCTTTTTGTTTAATTGTTTTAGTTAAAGGAAACACAAGATTGGTGAAATGTTATTAACAAGAAAGTTGCGCGAACTCTTCATTTTCGATACCACACAATAATGAAATCTCCATAAGCATAATAATTCTAAAGAATACGAAAATCACTTGTAAACATATTTGCAAAGTACGAGCAATATAGATTAGTACCCATGGTTTATCTAAATTGCGAAATTAATCTTATTTGATTGGATGATCAATAGAACTTATCGAGCTTTGATTTCGCCTCAATTTATGATCAAAAAAAGTAAATTTAACTTCTTGACCTTCTTTAAATATCTTAATATGTCTCATTTAGTGTTATTGGAATTGCGTTGTTTATGTAGGGAAGACTACAAAAAATAAGAGCCCTTTTGATTATGTTAAGTAAGAGCATTGGTAAATCCTTCTTTTAACGCATGTGTTTTTTGTAGTTTTCAAAAACATTCTGTGAAATTTTAGTATTCTTATATATTTTAAGCTTTTTTTGTTCCTTTACATATTGAATGTGAAAAGAGATGGTACAATAGTGGTATAATACCTGTTGGCAGTAACTTCAATGCTTAATAACCTCATGAAAATATGATATGATAAGGGTATATAAACTGGTGGGCGGTAATTTAAATGTATGGTTACCTCATGACAACATGGTATGTTAATGATATATTGTCTGGTGTGTGGTAACTTAATTATGTAGTAGCGTCATGAAATATGGTATAAAGTATATTTTATGTGCGGTAACTTAATGCGTAATCACCTCACGACCATACTCATAATTCATTAGATGCTTTTTATGAATGTCAACTAAGTATCGTAAGTAAATTGCTCCCGGTTGTTCAATCAATTGATAACCAAAGTCATTCTTCGATAAATGATCACTATGAGTCGACTCAATAAAATTTGATCAATCTTATTTTTTGTCGTTAAGGTGGAGAAATGAACCAAGAATTCTCTTTTTTCATCATGAATCGAATCACTATTCGCGACCCAGAATTCTATTTTTCATTAATCCAATCCCCGTTCACATTTTTTTTTCTTATCAATGAATAGACCTCTTTACTTGTATCACTTAGATGTCTCGTATTTCTCAAAAAAGTGATTTGATTGATGGGATTTGGTATGATCTCAATGATCTCGATGAGATTGATATTTCAATCTTTTTTCTTAGAACGTATTGATTTGACCCCATAAGAAGTTAATGTGTAGTCACTTCATGAAAACATGGGACGTTAAAGATATAGTACCTAGTATGCAGTAACTTACTAACATAGTAACGTCATCAAAATATGGTATGATAAGGTATAGTTTGTGATTTGCGGGAACTTAAATGTGTAATAACCTCATGATCCTATGGTTTGTTAAGTGTAATGAAACTAATTTTCTTTAACTTAATGCGTAGTCACCTCATGACAACATAGTACATTAATGATATAGTGCCTGGTGTGTGGTAAATAACTCGTAATATTTTCATGAACTATAGGTATGACAAGGGTATATAAAATGGTAAGACATTATTTCTATTTGAAATCACCTCATGAAAATATGGTACGATAATGATATAGTGCCTGGTATGCAGTAACATATATGCTAATAACCTCATGAACCTATTGTATGATAATGATCTCACATTTTCAAACCTCAAAAAATAACGTTACTAGAACAATTTTCATTGTCAATATTTTGTGCAACAAATTCCTGGATCACCAAAAAATCAAGATATTTTCATAAACAAAATGTTTCAAAATATAAACTAAAGTATTTACAAAGATCATGAAGAATAAACTTGATAATCTCTAATTCTCCATTTTGATAACAGTTGCAGATTCTTTTGCAAGTGTTAGTCCATCATGCTTTTTAATAAAGTTGCCAGTAACTTCACGTTCGCTGATAGCATCATTATCTTGTTTTCTCCTGTCATAATTTCAAAGCAATGTACCATATCGCATTTGAAAAGCTAACGAATCAAACTTGACCTTTGTAATGTCCAAAAAACCTCGGCTTATATACTCTGCAAATGCGCAGGTATATAGTCCACAATCACTAGAAAAAAAATATTTATATAGTAATTTTAAGAATAATGATAAATATTTCATATAACTAACAGTTAAATCAACATACTTTGAGCTTTCAGATTGTTGTGGTATTGAATCTTGCAACACATATGTCAATGGTTCTTCTGATGTAATATCCGCATAATCTCATTCCTTTTATCATAGTATCCAGTACTAAAAAGAAAAGAGGAATCATTTTTGAAAGTTTGCCAACCACCTTTTCAACCGAGGCTGTAAGCCTGGCTGAGTGAATACGCCCTCCACCAAGAGAATCAAAGACATATAGACACCTACTTTTAATGGAAAAAAGAACAAGCACCCAGTGAAATAAATTATAAATATTTATAGGGATGCACACATAATCCACAAATTCCCAAGGAATATCCGCAAGAAGCTTTAAGCCTTTAATGTATTGTGCCACTTGCTGATCTGGAGTTATCAAACTATTGTCTCTTTGGTTGATTTGCCACTTATCATGAATTTGTTCAATTCATTTGATGAAAAAATAGTCAGTAGTAGTAATCCTTGTTTGATTGTCTGGTTCGTACTTGAATTTTTTACGCAAGTAATACATCAACACGTCTATATGCTGTTAGGATGTAAGAAAATTCACAGTAACTGTTATATTATACCAAAATCACCAGGCCATTTTTAAGAGAACCAGAATAAAAAACATAAAAAACAACAACAAATGAAACATGACACTACCATAAATATTTCACATTAGTTCATAAAATTCAAATTACACACCACATTATACACAATTACACTTAAATTACTTATATTAAACATGAAAACATACCGAGTCTCCCCAAGGTTGTCCAGTCTAAACCGTAGAGTAGAACCAATCCATTTGATCCACTTTAACAACTCCAAAATTCATAGGAGGATCTATCTTATTCTTAGCTACTGAAAAAACTGATGCGCTGTAAAAATCAATATAAGTGATTGAAATAACCATCCTTACAAATTAGTTTATACTATAAATAATTTTTACTACACTGACCTATTTTTCCTGTGAGACACTTTATCATAAACCCATTTTCTAAATACTCTGATCAGTTTATCATCAACATCAAACTCAATGTGATTGAAAAATAGGTATTTTGTCAAAAAGTAAACATGTGTCTTTTTAGAGATGCTTTTAAATTCACTAAAATTTGTATATGGTGATTGAGCATATTTTTCGGGATTTTTTTTTCGCACTTGTAAAATTGGTGTCAACGTATCTGTTACTCTTGCTTCAGTAGGAATTAATTCATCTTTTACAGAAGAAGTCAACTCACATTCAACCATTGTAGGAGTCTTATCAGAAGACACTTTCAACTCAACAATTACTCCACCTATAATACATCAACCTTTTTATTATACTGTGAATAATAATATATCTTACAATATATTATATAGATGAAAAATAATATATGTGCAACACCTTTACTGTATTTACATAAATATCAAAATAATACCATACTATATACTGAAAAATTTATAGACGTGTAATTAATGTAAGCAAAATCTTGAATCTTACTTGTCGTTTTCAAATTAGAGGCATTTTGTAGATCGACATGTTCAGATACGTCTGGAGAAAATATTGAAACATTTTGCTCTTTCAAGCAATTTTCAAGACTATCTGATGGATGAAAAAACTTACGACCAACAACATCACATTGAACATCATTGTCCTCCCTTCTTTGTGGTTTTTGAATCCATATGTTTCGACAAAAGCAAATTCAATTCATATGCAAATGTCAATTACTAAAAGTTAGATATAATGAATTTGTTTCTATATTCTATACAACTAATAAAGAAAATCAAAAAAACATACCACTGGATCTTCATTCTCTAAATTATGAATTGACTTTTTCATTAATAAACTTGTCTCGACGAGTATCTTCTTAATTGAGTCATCCATATAAGTCTTCATTTCACTAAATTGTACATCAACTCTATTCTGAAGGTTCTTCAGATCTTCACGAACCTTTAAATACAAAATATAATATAAAAATATATACTTTAAGCAAAGAAGATAATATATTTAAATAAACATAAAATAAACTATCGTAATACTCACTTGAACGACTTCTTCACATAGCTTATCAAAATTATTTGTCATTTCTGAAGTGTTATCATCTTGATTGGGTTGTGACAACCGTCATCCTTCAAAAGCATATTGGTATATTTGAACGAGCATATAAAAAATTGAGAAATATAACAAAACAATTCAAAATATGTATAAAACAAAAATTTATGAAGAAGTTTATGAATAATGAGATCAATTAAAAATATTGAAACAATAATTACCTGATTACCATTCTTTTTTAACATGCCATTCTTGAGGAAATTAAAGTAAATTATTTGCGTGGATACTCGTCAATTGAATATCCGTGGTCTATGAAGAGGATTGTCTATATGGATAACAATCGAAGGAGGAACCTTCGACGAACACTCATAGAACCATATTTGTAGAGCTAAAGTAAACCCCCCAAATTTAACGTAGCTTGGATCATCCTTCAACTGGTGAGAAATTGATTTTCTCCACTTGTTGAAACATAGGCTTCCCCATGGATACTTCACATATTCACCACTCTCTACCAGTTCAAAGTGTAATTTAGATATGACCGATCTATTGGATGGTGATGAGAGCAAAAAAGTGTTGATGAAATACAACATAGTCATGTTGAAAATATCTTCATCATTCACCAAATATTTTTCTGTTTCCAAATCTTTCTCTTTAAAGACCCTTATAAATTCTGTTTTATTTACTGAGTTTGTCATATTAAAGTACACATCAATCAACTTGCTGCGAGTATTGGAATCCTCTACGAAGTCACTTTCATCACCATATTTTAGATCAGTGATTGCAGCAAATTTTCTTTTGCCAAAATGCAGCTCACTACAATTGATGTTAACAATAAAAACATCATCACGATCATTATCTGTTTCCGCATACATTAGACTGCGAATGAGTTGTGGTTGAACTTTAATTGAAGTCAAGTCGAGGAAATACCCAAAAGGTGATTCCCTAAACAATTGTAGCTGATTGGTTAGTGTTAAACGCTTCCTGATATCATTAAATCATCAACGTTGGTGTTCGAGCATCAATGTGTCAACTTTTTATTTTGCTTCTTTATCTGAACAATAATTGTAAATAGTTGAAAACTTGAAGCATTTACATTCAATCTAATCAAAACATTGAAAGAAATCAAAATCTAAACTTAAACTATACAAATTATGATTAACATAGTAAAATCTCTAGAGCATACCTTTTTTGTTGTTTTACACTTTGAAGATTCTCCTTTCACTTTATCTCCTTTAGTTTTTGATTTTTTAACTTTTGCTTTCTCAGATCTGATGCATTTCAATTTAGAGACCATCCTTTCCTTACCAACGTCGGATTTCTATTCATAATCAAAAAAAAATTATAGATCTACTATAAGAACGAAAATAAAAAAAATAAAACAAAAATAATTCAAAAAAAATACTTCAGTCGTTTTTGGTAACTTATCTCCACAAAAATCATACTCAAAATCCAAATCTGATGGTACCAATGTTGGTACATTTTTAACCTTTCTTTTATCACCATGTTTAGGGCTAGTACTATCAATTAAAATAGGACTCAAAACTTTAGAGACCTGCGTTGGATTGAACGATCCCAAATTAAAATTCGGTGGTGAAAAGTCTATGGGACTAGTAGTTCAATTTGTCCCAATTCTAGCGCTCTTTCTTGGAGTACATTTCGTAGAAGATTTTGAATTCACCATTTTTGTATTCTATCTAAGCACTGAAAAATATGAGTGAAGAAAATGATGATGATAATTTTGTCTTAATTTGGGTGGAGAAATTGGTGAGGATTCTCATTCTTTTTTGGGTTAAGAATGGTGAATTTTTTTTTTTTACTTTTTGGTTAAGAATGGTGACATTCACCACTGAAGTGTAAGTAGGAGAAAGTTAAAGAAGAAGAATCTAGAAGTAAATACATATACAGTAAAATATATAAAATAACATAAAGGATAAATACGTATCCCATAAAATCAACCAACTTACCTAAATTAATTTCGAAAATATTTTTTCCTTAAATTTGGGATATGCAATTTAAAAAAAAAATTATTTTTAGTGGATGATAGATTTTGTAATTAAAAATCTCATTTTGTAAATGAAAAAAACTACTGGTATATTTTGTAATTTAGGTTCTAAATATGTATATTTATGTGATTTTTATCATTGAATCAAGTGATAGTTGTTTGACAAGTAGTGTTATTATGTAATTTTATCCTTTAAATTAATTTTATTGCAATTTTTTGTAAGTATATTATCAAAAAAAAAAAAATTGATGAAGCGGGTGTGGGGTGACACCTCTTGAGTCAGGGTCGGTCCGCTCCTGTTAATATGGAGGTTATATTTTAAATATGTCTCAATATATGGAGATTGTATAAGATGAAATCACAAGGAAGAGATGTATTAGATTTAATTAATCAAATCGTTATCTGATAGGAAAAAATAGCTCCGAGAAATAATAGTTTTGTGAGTAAAAATGATAGAAAAAAAAGAGTCTGTATTAGCGAAAAAAATTATTAACTGAGTAAACCAAGGTTGTGATTGCAGTACTCCTTTTATAAGCAAAAAATACATAACAAATGTTAAGCTAAAATTTAGGAACTATTTCACACGATTTTCTCCTAAAACTAGATATCAGCCTATGTTTAAATTACTTCCTAAAGACTAGGACAAACAAAAATAAATACGCATTTTATTTACTAACATGACTTCTTCAATTTAACTTCACCTTCTTGAACTCTTCCATTGTGTCGATACCCATCAACCTTCTCAGATTTTGGAAATAGAGAAACTTGAGAGGTTTACAGAAAACATCCACCAACTGGTCTTCACTTTAACAATAATTAAATCTATCATTCATCATTGAGATCTCGCAGAAAATAATACTCCACATCAATATGCTTTTTTAATAGCTTGATAGCAGAGTTGTTATGGCAGAAAATTATAGTTGCTCTTTCTTGTTTGAATTGTAGATCTTTAAGAATTCTTCTCAACCAAATAGCTTCATGCACACAAGCTATAGAAACAATTTAGCCTGTGTACTTAATAGAGTGACAATCTTTTGCTTTCTGAAAGACCATGAAACAATCCTTGTGCCTAGCATAAGAATATATCGTGAATGCTCAACTATGATTTTGATCTCCTACATAATAATTGTCAACAAAAACAAGCAAATCTAATTTCTCACTCTGCTCGTAGATCAAACCAAAATCCTTAGATACTTGTAAGTAGCAAAGGATTATCTTAGCATATAGCAGATGAACATTGGTAGGGCTCTTCATATACTGCTTAAAAAGACTCACGACATACATGATTTTGGATCTTGTGGCAGTTAGATACATCAAACTACCTACAATTTTCCTATAGTGTGTGTTGTCTACCATATCTCCTATTCCAGCTCTGCTTAGCTTCAGGCTAAACTCACCTAAAATATTGATGGGATTGCAATTCTTCATCTTGAATCTATCTAAAATTTCTACACATATTTCTTTTGGGTAACAAATTTACCATCATCAGCTTGCATTACTTTTAAATCAAGAAACTAATACATCTTACCAAGATCATACTTCTCAAATTCATCCATCATAAACCTCTTAAAACAAAAAAATATGGCATTATCATTGCTAATAAATATAAGATCATCAACATATAACACACAATGGGTGTTTTCCTAGATATTTCAATTTTAACAAAAAGAGAGTATTCATATGAATTTTTTACAAAATCAACTTTTAGAAAATAAGCCTCAATGCGATTATATCAAGATCACGGAGCTTGTTTTAGTTTGTAAAGAGCCTTTTTATACCTTGTGCTATGATCCAATTTTAATATAATGAGAAGGTTGCTTGATAAATACCTCTTCCTCCAAATATCTATGTAGGAAAGCTGATTTGACATCCAACAAGAAATAGGCCACAAAATTTATTCCACCAAGGAAATTACCATTTAGATAGTGTCATGCCTTGCATATTAAGGAAAAAATTCAGTGTAGTCCACACCATGCTCCTGATTATATCCCTTAGCCACCACAATTCCTAAAAGGTCGGCATATTCAGGTCCGATACGTTATTGTATTCCTGCAGATATTTCTCTTTCTAACCAAACAATTACTGGTACATTTATTGTGATTTCTAACACAAGAGTCAAAATAGGTACAAGCATCCATGTGATCCAATAGGCTTCTTTTAAGGATTCCAATTTGAAAAAAAAATTGATTGTCTCTATTTTTGTTGTATCAATTATTATTTCAACGATCAACTTCTTCCATAATGATATGTCTTATACTTGTAAATTTTACTATTTTTTAAATTTTTTCTTATAAACCTTATTGACACTAATGGTTTTGTACCCCTTTAAAATACTTGATAACTTTTAGGTGTCATTTCTTTCAATAGCACAAATCTCATCATAATTTTTGACAACATGCTCAAAAGTTATAGGATCGCAATCTACAAATAATGCAAAGTTGGAAACATATTCATTAATACTAATTCCTCCACCTCATAATTTATCACCCACCCTGTCCTTCTGTGAACACGGAAAAGAGACTGATCCTCTGCACCAGTTTCTTCCAAAACTAATAGTAAAATTTTAACAGCTGTTGGAGTAGGATTTTTAGGAATTTTTGGTATTGAATCTACTTCTTCAACAATATTATCAATTAATATCGGAATGTACTGCTACATATTCCTATCCCAAGTACTCTCTTCATCAAAACAACATCTCTACTAGTCATCACTTTCTTTGCCAAAGGATTAAACAACTTGTACGCCTTGGATGACTCACTAACACCAAGAAAAATTCATCTCTCACCTTCATCATCAAACTTCTTTCTTTTTACATCAGGGACATGACATAAGCAGTGGACCAAAAATTTTGAATTAGTCTATTGCCGGTTTTCTTCTGCTCAAGCTTCCTCAGGTGTCATATCTCAGAGATTAAAAGTGAGACTTCTATTCAAAATGTGAATGTTCCAAATCATTGCTTTTGGCAAAACTTCTTTGAAACTCCTCCTCGAGCGAGCAAGCTACAAACTATGTTGCGAATCGTTCTATTTTTTCTCACTGCCACATAATTTTTTTGTGGTGTATATGCTATTGTGAGCTCTTTCCAAATTCCACAAGTCTCACAAAAAAATATCAAATACCTTAGAGCTATGTTCTTCTCAGTGATCACTCCAAACATTCTTAATAATTCTTCCAAACTCATTCAGCACACGAGCTTTGAAGCTTTTAAATATATTAAAACCTCTGACTTTTCATGCTAAATATACCAAGTCTTTCTGAAATAATGATTGATGTGCCATGAAATTACGACACTTGACATGCTTAAAACAGTGAATATATGTAAGTACAAAGGCCATTCTATGTGGATATAATGGGTTTTTAGGTGCTTGCAAGTCAAATGAGTTTGAAAGAGTGGAGTGGTAGATTTTGAGAAAATAAGGCATCAGATAACTTCATGTCACGATCATGGAACCTGACCATAATCTTACGCAGGTATCATAGGAAGAAGCAGAGGATGATTCTCAAAAGATTGTCAGACTAAAGTTTTCCAAGATCGTACATTAATCAGACGATTGTACAATTTGATTGGGGAAAAGTACTAAAAATAGAAGTTGCAGGTGTTAACTCAAAGGGGATTAGAAGATGACTTTACACGATGACTTTACACGATCGTATATTGAAGTCACGATCATACCAAGGTGACATAGGAGGGAAGTCTAGATTGGTAGCTTTCAGAAGTTTAAAGTATAGAAAAATCAAATGAGAGCCAAGCACGGGTCATACCTAGAAGCTACGGAGTCATACTGAGGATCATGTAAGAGTAGACCTGAAGATGACCAAGTCCATGAGCAAACCAATAGCACCACGGATGATCATGGAATCAAACCACGACCTTACCTTCTATTTGTCCAAGCTAACCGACACAAAAATCTTGTTATGCTAGGATAGGTTTTGTTTTTATCTATAAATATTCTTATTCATTCCTTTTTATGAGTTTACGTTTCATCACATTGTTGTAGGTTCTAAGTCACATTATTGGATTTGGAATTAAACAGACATCAATTTTAGAGTTTTAATTCAGACTGAGATCTTGAAGTTTTTTTTATTGTAAGTTCGTAACATGTTTTTTTATCATATTTGTTCTTGTGTTCTTGCAATTTTGAGTAGCTAAACACCATAACTGGAATTGTGGGAATCATTATGAATTAATAAGGTAAATTTCATAGAATGGAGCAATCTTCAAAGTGATGTTCACATGTATTGATTATTTTCTTATTTTTTAATGCTTTTTATTGGTGTGTAACATTAAACCTCGCCCAATCTATATTCTGAATGAAGGCATGAGTATGGATGGAAAGAAGGAAATAAACAACAAAGACTTGGAGCTATGAACCTCCAGTTAATAACTTGAAATGATAATAAGAGATAGCTATCGAGGATCTAGGATAGGGTTTAGTAACGCGGGCTTAGGAGGATAGAAAACTTATTTGAGGATATTTCTTAGACAAGAACATTAGGCTATTCTATATACACATAATCTATTGATTATTTATATCAAACACTAGGAGGGATTGTAAAGTACAACGAACCTACAGAAATTATGAAGTTATTGGGAAACACAATCCTAGTGTTTTTCTCATATTGGTTACAAATCCAACAAATAAACAAACCATTGCTACTAAATTAATTATCTACAAATCTCCCTCTTTTACTTGAAATTGTTATTAATTGCCTTGACGTACATATTAATTGATATTTTGACCTACTTCTATGGGATAAAATCCAATATCATTGAATTCTATATTTGATCAACAACCACTTTATACTTTGCTTAGAGGTATAATTTAGGCGCCATTAAATTTTGACGCCGTTGTAGAGAAATATGATTATGGAGTTGATTTGAGTGTGTTTGTTAGGGTTATTGATTATAGTTTACTGATTTTATATTTTTATTATTTTTAGGATGCACATCGGTGTATGGCCAACATTCGAAATCAAAGGCAATTCCTTGATTCTGCATAATACGGAGCTTGAGAGAACTCTACGGCATAATCGAAGAATGGTGAACAAAAGAGTTCATGATCAAAGATCCCTGCTCGAGGGCATTCATGATGACCCAAAAATTTTGAATTAGCCCCTACAACAACAAGATGGTCAAGAAACTATGGAATAAGTAACTGCTCGATTGATGGCTGAGAAAAATTCTAGGCAAAAATCTATGAGCAGAACAACAAGGGAAGAGAGGAGTAGACAAGATAATGCAAATCATCTAGCTACACTTGGTGAGAGGATTATATAGAGAAGGAATAGGGGAAACAACCTCTACAATAATAACTCTCTCACTGTAAATGTTCAAAAAAAGACTTGGAATATTTTGAGCCGATTGAGAGAGGTACAATCACTCCACTAGAACTACCCCCAAGGACGAAGTTTGACATTATGACTGCCATGATCCACTTGCTGAATTTAAAAGGGGTGTTTTCTAGCCTTCCTACGAATGATGCAAATATACACGTGATGAACCTTGTGGTGATCTGCACTTTATATAATCTACCAAGAGTAAGTTAGGAGGTGATTAAGTCTATTTCTATTATCTTTGATGGGATAAGATACTTTATGGTTGACTGAATTGCCACATAGATGTATTACTACTTGGAACAAATTGAGAACTTAATTTTTAGACCAATTTTTTCTCCTTTCTAGAATATTGCAATTGAAAAAAGATGTGCATAATTTCGGTAGTTGCATTCAGAGGCACTATATGATTATTTATTTGGAGCACACTTCTGAGATCTCACAAAAAACAATTGAGGTTAGCATACTCGTGAGGCAGACAGGCCCTCAAGTATTTATATAATTGGACCATCTGCAGAAAAGGGAGCACAAGATGAGGCAGTAGCACAAGAGGTAGCACAGTTGAGGACTAAATAATTTACAACAGTTGGAGTAGAAAAAAGTAAATATGGTGGGTGCACAGGGTAAGGCACCTAAGTATGAAGATTCAGACTCTGAGATGGAGGCAAAGTATATTGATAGAGAGGTGGCAAATTTCCAAGACAAGGGTCAAGACTCTAATCAAGACAACCAGAATTCGAGGAAAGAAAATCAAGGTTAAAATTACTATCGAGATAAACTACAACAAGTCTGGGTATTGATATAGAGTAAGATCGTGATGGTGATTGGAGAAGAAAAGATGACTACAAGAATAAGAGTGGCCTTTAGGAGGGTCCTGTTACCCCCTGCACTAATTAAAATCGTATTTTTGGCAGCCTTAGTGCCCACGTGGCACATCAGTGAATCAACACACTGAAGGTCCACGTATGTGTCAAGTAGGCACTAAGGTTGCCAAAAATGCGGTTTTAATTAGTCCGCACAGAGGGGATTAATAGGATCATCCTAAAGTTCGGGTCTATCTCTGCAATTTCATGTGTAGTTTAGGATGGAAATACTACATTTTCTCTTGATTTTGCAATAACCATCTTTGGTTCCTCAATTTAGCGGTTTCATTAGTAGATTAACTTTGGCTGTTTTAAATAAAATTCTTTAACCTATTATGAATTTTTTTTTTTAACCATAAAATTAAATTTGACATTAGATTGAGATGAATTTACATTAATTGGACAATATTAAAAGTGATTTTGCAAAAAATCATTGTTATTCCTGTGCAGTAGATTTTGTAACGAAAATGCCATGCTCATCAATCATTGCGGACAATATCAGTAGTATTTGTACATTACAAATAAATGGATTCCTTTTTTTCGCAGGGGGGCTGGGTTTTTTGGGCAGGAAAATTTGATTTTTCGTTCGAGTAATTTGAATTTGTATCGTATACACTTCATTAAAACAGAAAATATCTTTTACCGACATTTTCAATTTTTTAGAAATTCAAAAGTTATAATTAATAATGATGGAGCAAGCTAGAAGCCGACACACAGGTTCGACTAAATTTGATGACTTTAATTTAACCCTTGTATTTGGGATCTTCGCACGATAGGCAACCATATTTATTTATTTATTTTAGCTGGTATGCAGAGATTATTATATATAACAAGTTTAGGTATACGCGCATCACGCGTACCTCATTTTATTGAATTTAAATATTGGACTAAATAAGATATTTGTCTAAATAATAAAGATATATACAATAATTAAATTTAACATCTTTTGGAGAATTTATTTAATTAAACCTAACATTTAAAATAAAATGTCAAAGTCGATCGACATTCATCTACCACCTGTAAACTGCAACAAAATAATACGATGATAGAGATATCAAAACAATATAATTACACAAAAATTTCCTCAAAGTCGTCTGACAGTCATCTACTATCTGTAAAACTATAACAAAATAATATGATAATAGAGATATCAAAATAATACAACTAAACTTAACCTTTACGCAAAATAAATTCTCAAAACAAAGATATAAAAACAATACAATTAAATCTAACCTTTACCTAAAAAAAGATCCTGAAAGCTGACTGACATTCATCTACCACCTATAAATTCATCTACGACCTGTAAACTACAATAAAATAATACAATAGTGATCACAGAGCTTCAATTTTGATGAAAATAATTCTTGTGTGAGCGAAAATTTTGACCCTAAAGAATGACTTGAATGAAAACAAAGAAGATATATATATACACACATGTTGAATCCCTATAAGTAAATTGATTTCTTCGGTAGTTTAACGTGCATCTCAATATTTATAGAAGTATTTTCTTGATAGAGTCCAATTTTAGGAGTATTTTTCTATCCCATTTTAGGAGTATTTTTCTAATTGATCAGTATAAAAAAATATTAATTGATTCTCCTTCCATATATTTTAGGAGTCTATATATTTTGAGTCTCGTTAATATAATAAAAATAATTAAATAATAATTAAAGAAAATAGTGAAGAGTCTTATTTTGTCTAAAGAAAGTCTTTTAATAAAGGACAAAAAGTTCAAATCACTTTTTCAAGGGTCTTCACAGTTTTAATATATTAGTTTAGATATCGCACCTCGCGCGTGTATCTCAATTTAGTGAGTTTAATTTTATAAAATCATTCAAAATATAAAAAGCACGACGATGTTTCAAAATGTTTATTACATTTTTTGTTTTTTAGCATCTTGACATTAGGACAATTTTTAGTTATTATCCAAGGTAAAAATTAGTCAATCGAAAAGCATATATATTAGTTTAAACACAAAAAAGTTTATAAAGAAGAGTATATTCTTTTTAGTCCTTCCTTGATCCATTCTCTTTCACCTCTTCTCTCTTTCTTTAATCTTCTTAATCTCTTCTTTCATCTTCTCTAATTTCATATCAATACAAGTATCCCTTTGTTTGGATTGTTTAGGCTTGTCAGCTTCTTTAGAAGCTTCCTCAACTAATCCGTTCAACCCAATTAATTTATCAACTACTTTTAATATATTAAGAAGATTTCTCAAAAGATATTTTTGTTAACTGACATTTATATTTAGGATTTTATAATAGTAGGTAGATAGATTAAACTCGATTTAGCATGAATAATATACTTGATCTACTTTCAAACTTAACTTAGTAAGCTCAAAATTGAGAGATTCGACTATAATCTTAAATTTATATGTTCGTTTTCAAACAAAAGTTATGCATATCAAGATTCAACACTTACTATAACCCTTATATTTAGAACTCAACTAACAACTTTAATTAAAGATTCAACTATAATACTAAAAAAATACTTAAATAACATAACTAAAACAAAGCACAATTAAACAAAGGAAGGAAAAAAAAAAAAAGAAGAGAGACAAACCTTTGATATTTTTGACTACTTCATTTGGTGACGACTTGCTTATTTCTTTCAATTTTTGATAAAAAAAAATTCTATTGAAAAAGAAACACGAGAGATTATCAAAAAAGAAGAATTCATTGTCTTGTTAATTATTTAATCAGAATTTATATATAATCTTTAAAATTATTAATTAAAAGGAATAAAGAAAGATGGAGAAGATGATAATAATGAATACAAACAAAAAAAGACAACTTTAATTAATAACAAAATAAGAAGAAAAAGTAGAAGTAGAGGTATGTTTCTAGTAGTATTTTATCCAAAATATTAGTTAAATAGAATTGTAGACATATATATATATATATATATATATATATATATATATATATATATATAAAAAATATATTTATAAAAGGTAAAATTTTAATTGATTTAGAAGTATTAAATATTATGAATTCTTACTTAAATTAAATAGTCAAACCAAAAAAATTTATAACTGAAATTAATTGTTAACACAATTTTGATGGAAGATGGGAAAGGTTTTTTGAGTTGTTATTATTATATTATTTTTTGTTTCACGTTTGGGAGTGGAAATTTTTGTTTCACGTTTGGGAGTGGAAATTTTTTATAATCACAATTTCTTTATTATTATATTTTCCTTTTTAGTTTCACACGTTGTATCATTATTTTTTTATAGAAGAAAAATCTTTTTTGTTTTTTATTTTTTGATTTCTGAATATGATTAGGTTTTGTAGATACTAGAAAAGAAATTATATTTTTGTGAGGAAAGGTTTTGTTTTTTGGTAATATAGTTAATATTTAATATTATTTAAATAATAAAAAGGGTGAAAAGACGATTTTGTCTAAAGTGAAGTATTTTAATGAAGAGCAAAAAGTTCAAACAACATTTCTAAGGCCCTTCACACTTTTAATATATTATAGATTATAGATTATAGATATAGATTATAGATATAGATTATAGATATAGATATAGATATATATATAGATATAGATATAGATATAGATATAGATAATTAAATAATAAATAGAAGAAAATAGTGAAAAGACAGTTTTGCCTAAAGGAAGGTCTTTTAATGAAGGGCAAAAAATTTAAATCACTTTTCTAACGGTCTTCACACTTTTAATATATTATAGATATAGATTATAAATTATAGATATAAATTATAGATGTAAATTATAGATATAGATATAGATATAGATAATACAAGAATTATTCATACATTATATATCCATCAACTATTTATAATTCAATCAAAAAGTGAACGACTATTTAAATTAATTATTTTATTTATTATTAAAAAAATTACTACCTATGTACAAATTTAATTCTAACACAATTACTAATGTCTGATTCCACTATCATAGTATTTAAATTCATAAAACTCGATTGAAATTATATATCACCCCTCTGAATTTCTCTATGTGACTCATTTATCTTTTTAGTTAATTTTAAAAAGTATGATACATTTTTATATTTGATGATAATTTAATTTTAAAATATTCATTGTAACCTCAATATAATGATTTATAGCCACACAAAAAATTATAATTTATTTTAAATCATAATTAGTTTTAATCTTTTTTTTCTTAAATCTCCTGTTAAATCAAATTGCATCAAATAAATGGGGCCGAAAGGATAATAAGATTTTATAATCCCACCATCAAGCATGACGTGGATTCAATTTTGTATAAGTCAATTACATGGTGATCGGTAGGTAAGTTGTAGGTTGGATCGTTTGACTATTTTCTCAAATTAGAACAACTCTCACAACTTGTCATCTTGTTAACTCAATTAAAAAAAAAATTGTCTATGGTAATTTGGATTTAGCTATGGAAGGTAGAGTCACAGTAAAGTAAACTAGCAACTATGTCTACAAAAATTAGGCTTTTGCCCAAAAATTATTTGGAACATATTTTGGCTCTAATTGATACTCCCATCTTTCTCAAAATATATGTCGTTTGGAGAGTGAAAAGAACACAATTAATGGTCAATTGTGGAACTTATTTTTCTTATTAGTTCTACAAGAAAAGTTAGTTTCCTCAATTTTAGACAAAATGGTTCGATGGACCCTTGTACTATGCCCGTTTTGTAATGTGGATATTTCTACTAATATGTTTGTCATCTGCACCCTTGAACCCACTAAAAAGAAACATTTTAAACCCTTTTATCGGTCTACTCAGTTGAACGTGTTCATAATCGCTGACACGTCATCAAATATTTGTAAAATAATTTTTACGTAGGAAATGACGTGTCTAGAGTATAAATAGTAAAGTAGGACCAAAAATTTAGGTAATTTGAGACCCTTCTTCTTCGTCCTTCGTCTCTATCATTCCAAATTCAAAATTACCCCGATTTTAACTTAATTTAGGCCGATTGTTGTTGATGGTTATTGCAATCCGTGTAAGTATTTAATACTTTGGGGTAGTTGTAGTATTTCGTAGTTTATTTTGAAGCTTTTTGCCGATTTAATGGAGTCCGTTTTAGTAATTTTAAGGTTTTCACAATTATGAACTTTTTTCTTCAATCCTTTGGGTGGTTTTGCGTTGTTTTGTATGTAGTATTGTTGTAGGTAGTATTTGTAGTGGTGATATGCCTTCAATGGCATACATTGGGATTTTGATTAGAATTTAGGATTTTTTCGTAAAATGATAATTGGGTCCAAAAATTTTGAGATTTTTGATTTATTTATTATCTAATGCTCCTATTATACCTATATATTGCGGTTTTGTTCCTTCAATGGCATGTTTTGTTATTTCAATTAATTTTTGGATTTTTTGATAAATTTAGATTTGGGTTCGAAAATTTTGGAGCTTTTGATTTTTTTGTTGTTTAATGCTCCTATTAAACGTGTGTATAGCAGTTTTGTGCCTTCAATGACATGTTTTGTTATTTCAATTATATTTTAGAATTTTTTTTGGTAAAATCAGAATTGATTTTTTTATTCCTTTATTTTTTCTTTAAAAATTAGGGCTTTGTGGATAATTGACTAATGTATATGTTATCTTGTCATTGTACATGTTTTTTAAATAAATGGACATAATTATAACACTTCAATTCACCCATTAGGGAGAGGGGTTTGTCAGACCCTGATCTAAAGTATGCAAATGGAGTTCGTATTTCTGATAAAATTAGAATAGATGTTGATGAGCTTCATATTATGTTGTTTCATAACTTAGCAGTAGATTTTGAAGTGAAAAAAGTTGAAACCTTTTGGTGTAGAGTAAACAAAAAGGGCTATTATAACAGGTTAGATAGTGATGATGATGTTTTAAGATTTATCAGTTGTTTAAAACATGGAAATTTTATTGATGTATATGTTGTTCACCAAATTAGTGAACCTATAGTTGTTAATGCTGATGTGGCAGCCACTCCACCATTATTACTACTTAGTAATGGTGATGTGGCAGCCCTTTTGAAACTGATAGGGCTGATGTATCTTCATCTCATCCATTGGATATAAATAAAGATGAGTATATAAATGAAAATCAGTCTTCTAGAGCAGACAAAGGAAAAACTAAGATTTCTTGTGAAGACTTAGGTGAAGGTAAAGTTAATGATTTCTCTACATACCATCTTCAAACATTTGATTCTGAATTAGATTTTGATCTCACCGATTCTGATGGTGATTCACTTTATGATGCTGATGAAAACATTAAAGAGTTAAGTGATTTTGATGAAGAGTTGCTTGAAGCTAGGAAGTCTAACATTGAAAAACAAACAAAAGAAAAGGCTGATAAGGTAAATCTAGATGAGATACCATCAAAACTAGTAGGCAGAGATGCTGGTTTTGAGGATATTTATAAGAACAAAGGGGTTAAATATAAAGGTAAACTGGGTGGGGATGACCCTTATTTTGATAGTTTAGATTCGGATAGTGACATTAGTGATGAAGAGGAAGGAGATCCTATTGATGATGATGAAGTGGTAGATCCACTACCTAGAACTTCATCTAGCAAGATCTAATTTGATAAAACTGCAAAGAAGATATATTTTCACTTGTATATGATTTTTTTGAATGTTGTTGAGTTTAGTGAGGCACTACAGAGTTACTCTATTAAAAAAGGTGTGAACCTTAAGTTGAAACCTAATGAGAAGGAAAGGGTAAGGGCAAAGTGTAAGTATAAGGGTTGTCCTTGGGTTATTTTTGAAAGTGTTGATAACACAGAAAATTTTAGTATGAAAACTTACTTTCCTGTACACAAGTGTTTTAAAAGGATAAGAAATAAGATGTGTAACCCTTTGTGGATTAGTAAACATTATAAGGATAGGATTATGAGTGATCCATCAATAAAATTGCATCAGATTCAAGCACTTTTAAGAAAGGACTATAGGTTGTATATTAGTAAAATAACCCGTAGAAAGGAAAAAATCAGAATTATGAATGAACATTTTGGTGATTTTGTTGAAGAGTTTGCTAGGTCGTATGACTATGCTGAATAGTTGAAGACCAACAATCCCGATACCACTGTATCTATTCAGATACCCGAGAATGCATTCCAGGAAAAGAGATGTTTATGGGCATTTACATTTATTTTGGGGCCTTAAAAAGTGGATGAAAAGAGGGTTGCAGAATAATAATTGGTTTAGAAGGTGTCTTTCTTAAGAGTGTATGTAAAGGTATCTTGTTGTCTTGCATTTTCAATGATAGAAATAATCAAATGTACCCTGTAGAATGGGTTGTGGTTGATAAAAAAAACTAAGGACACATGGTCTTGGTTTCTTAGGTGCATCAGCCATGATTTGAAACTTGAATAAAATGGGGGTGAAGGCTTGACAGTAATGTCTGATATGCAGAAGGTATGGATTTTCATATTTTTCAATTCTTTTTTTTTTTTCAGTTTGCTGCAGTGATGTCATTAATGTTTAACTACTGTTTTACATATTTTGATAGGGTCTTCATTTGGTACTTACTAATCTACAGCCAAATACTAAGCATAGATGGTGTGCTAAACATATATGGACCAACTGAAAGCAGGTTTGGAGTGGTGAAGAAAGGAGAAAAAAATTTTAGCAGGTTGCAAGGGCCCCATTTGAAGTTTATTTACAACAGAAACTTAATGAAATGAGTGAGTTGGGTGTTGAAATTGTGGAAGATTTGCTCAAGTACAACAAAGAGGCATAGGATAGGGCCTTTTTTAATGAACATAGCAGGTGTGATGTGGTTGAGAACAACATGTGTGAGACTTTCAATAATTGAATTTTAGCTGCTAGATTCAAAACAATTATCACTATGTTGGAGGAAATAAGATGCAAAGTCATGAAAAGAATGAATCAAATGAGAGATTTTTCTAAAAATTGGATCAGTAATGTATCACCAATGGCTATGAAAGTTCTTGCAGAGAATGATGAATATGCAGCCAAGTGTGATGTGAGGTTTGATGGTGATACGGGCTTTGAGATTGGTTATCCACCTTATACACATGTTGTTAATGTGAAAAAGAAGCAATGTAGTTATAGGTCATGGCAACTAAAGAAAATTCCTTGTGCACATGCAATTGCTGCAATACATTACAAGGGATGGAATGTGGAGTCATTTGTTGATCACTGGTATCAAAGGGAAACATACCTGAAAGCATATGATAAGTATATTTCACCAATGGCAAATATTAAGATATGGCCAAGAAGCACAAGACCACCAAGTGAGCCATATGAGATTACTCTCATACCAGGAAGGCCAGGTAAAAATATAAAGAAAGCTAAGGATGAACCTGTTAAGAAAAAATTTGAAAAGGCTACAAGAAAGGAAAGAAAAATGACATGTTCTGTGTGCAAGTCTATTAGACAGAAGAAGAAAGGATATCCAACTTTGGTAAGCTAAATCTTTTCTTGTTGATGAATTTTGAATTTTACTCTTTTTGAATGTGTTTTTGACTTTTACATATTTTTTTGTAGAAAAAAGATTTCAGTAGTAGCTGTGGTAGTCAACCAAATATGCAAGCCAACACTAGTACTGCAGCCGCTGCTGCTGCTGAAAGAGCTGAAAATGTTTCAACAACTGAAGAAATGCCTGGAAATGCTAAATCAAGCAACAGAAGGCTTGCAAGAAGGTTTGCAAATGCTCACAGTGCATCAAGAGCTACAGGAAGACCTCCAAATGCTCACAGTGCACCAAGAGCTGCAGGAAGACCTTTAAATGCTACATCAGTTAGTGGTGTGAGGCCTGCAAGTGCCTCAACAGCTGATATCAGGACTGCACCTGCTGTGATGCCCACTATCACATTAGCATTAGGTGATAATACTACACAATGTACAACTCAGCAAACTATTAGTGGTGCTGGTTCTCAAAAGAGGAAACTAGTACAGCTTTAAGAGGTGGTGCAAATATTGCATATAAAAGATCAAGGCAAAAGAAGGCAAAAAAAAGCTAGTTTTGGAGTGGTGTTTGGACCAAGTGACAGTGTGGTGGAGAGGGTAAGTTTCCTATAATGTAATTTACATTTAACTGATATTAATTAGTGCATCTATAACTGATTTTTTTTTATTTTAACAGTCTGAAAATACTGATAGAGTGTTGTATAGTCCAACACTTATTAGTTCAGTTCTAATCAATAGTGACTTGGGTTTCAAACTAAATGGACTAAGGTGGAAAGGTGGAGCTACAGTAACTTAAAGACAACTACAAGAACAAAGTTACAAAAGATCAAAGGCAAAATCAACTACAACCACTCAAACCACATCAAGTACTCAAGCCAGCAAGAATTAGTCCACAACAAGTACTCAAGGAACACATTAGTATAATTCTCTTTCTATATTGATCCCAAGTGTTGTTAAGATAATTTTTTAAGACTTCTGGTGTATTTCTCATTTAAGATGTTGTTAAGATAAGATTTTTTATGTCAACCCTTGTTAGGACATTATATATTGCAAATTTTTATGTTGACAAAATGGTGTTTGTCATTAAATTTGAATTTCATTTTCATTGCACATTGCAACTACAAAGATCAAATCATCTTAAATAATACAACAAATAGAAATCAGATGACAATAATAATGATACCAGTGATATCAATACTAATGCTTGATCTTTCATGTATTCGGTGTCTTCCATATCTTTCCAGTCCTTGTTGTCTTCGTTGCCTTCGATGTCTGCCTTTATATTGTTCATTTTCATCAGCCCATCAAAAGAATCCACAACCATTACCAAGTTGATATTTTTAACAACCCCAAAACATTCTTCCGGGGTTGGTTGATGTTCTTGACATCTTAAGTTCCGCGTAAAGCCCATAATAACAAATTCGAACTGTTATGGTGTTGCAAAAAATTACATAAAAAATTAACTTTCCAATATTACAAACACAGCAAGAAAAAAATTAAGAAACAAGAACTTAGAGAGAGAAAAAATGGAGAAGAAGGAAAAAAATTCAAATTGCTCCAACAATGGTGTTGGAAGCAAATGAGGAAGAAGGAAAATTTATAAGGTCTTTTATGACCGTTGGGGGCCCTTTTTTGATGGCTGACGCGCGCTAGGAGACTAAAATACATGCTCCTATATGGTCCCAGCCACATAGGATGCCACATCATAAAATGTGTTTAAAATTTTGCTTTTTAGTGGGTTCAAGGGGCCAGATGACAAACATGTAAGTAGAAGTGTCCACATTACAAAACGGACATAGTACAAGAGTCCATCGAACCATTTTACCTCATTTTTAAGGAACTTGTCTTACTAGAGAAAATATTTTCAAAATATTTGATCAGCCGAAATAGCCTCTCTACCTCGTTAGGGGTAGTGGTATGGACTGCGTACACTCTACCATCCCCAAACCCCACTAAGTGGGAATATACTGAGTTTGTTGTTGTTGTTGTTGTTGTTATTTGATCAGCCGAACACACAAAATTGAAGATTATTTTTCAGAAAATATTTTCCTTGATACCGAGCATACCCCTAGTAGTAATTATTTTGAAGACTGGAAATGCCTTAATTATGAATCATAACATATAATAGAGTAAATATTTAATGATCAGATGGTATATTTTTAGATATAAATAAAAATAAAATAATCCAATATCCCTCCTAACTAGTAATATTTTCTTAATATTAAAGAGAAACATGACGTTTATTTTAAAATGGAAGGAATAAAATTAGTTTGCAGGAAAATTTAACCGCACGTAACAAGAAAAGTCAACCTATAATAAACATTAATTTAATTATTACTAGTAATTAGTTGAGATTTCACAACTTTTACAGCTGCATGAATTAATGTTCTACCTAATTACTGTTTAATTTGACTTAGGTTCCAAGAAACATTGAAAAAAGAAAATCTAAACTTTAAAATCGATATGTTGTCAATAAAAAGTCTTAATGATTTTTATCAAGTCATCGGATATATGGTCATCGTATGTTTTTTGTTTTTTTTTTTTCTTAATTTCCTGTATTAAGTGAGTATCTATCACTATCAAGCAAAATTTTGACATTGTCAATGTTAATGTAATACTCGGAAATATTTATTCGGATCGTGTGTTTACATAATCAATTAAACTAAGAAGAAAGCTAGGAAAAATTGCACCAGAAAAAATTAATACAAAATATTTTTTCTTGATTAAATTGTGTCTAGTCACACTTTATATATCAATCAAGTGAAATGGAAAAGTATATATTAAATCCAAAAAATTAAATGGACTATGTTCGAATTTTTAATTTTAGCATGTAAAATTCAAATTCTGAATTCGTTCAGTATGTACGCCTACTTAGTGGAGAAAATTGAAGGAAAGGTGTCTTTTAAGTCTTGAATGAAGGATTGGTAACATTGACCAACTTAAAGGGATAAACATCATTAGGAAACTTGATTAAGTTAATTGTGGACTTGATTAATATTTTCAAAACTTTCTAATCTTTTCAAAAATACAAATCAACCCAACCCACACCCCTCTTCAATCCAAATCAACCAGTCTCTCTCCTCTCTCTCGATAGCTTTTCTCAACTCTCTCCCAACCAACAGTTCTGCAAATTTCTCCTTTCAATCCTCGTCGACTTCAACATCCGACGATAAATAGTTAAGCTTCGAGTTCCTTTTCGACTTCAACCTTCAATCGACGTGACAGTCTTGCTCTCTGGCCACAACAACTTCGAATTCATCATTGTTCTTTTTCATCTTTCACAGGTAAAAAATTATGGCCTTTTTAGCTTTGAAGAAAATGAGGAACTTGAGCCAACTTCTCTTATAGTATTGGTTAACAATTTCAATATTTGTTGCTTTAATTTGAAATGCGATCTCAATAAAATCCTATTTTTGGTATTTCTTCTCTTCTCTTCTCTTTTCGAAGTGAATTATGATTTTTTGTGTTTGTTGCATTTTTTTAAAGTTTGATTTTTGTTGTTTGTGTTTATAAAAATAAAACAACGATTTGGGTTGATTTGTTCTATTCTTGTTTTTGGTAAAAATAGTGATATTGTTGTTTTTTTGTTGAACAAAATTATGCTACTGTTTTTTATTTTATCCAACAGATTATCCATCTGGTGCAATATATTAACCATTTGATGCAACATATTTGTCAGATGATGCAACAGATCAACCATCTGATGTAGAGGAACCATTAGATTACAATTCTGATGCAATAAATTAATCATCTGATGTAACAGATTTAGCATATGATGCAACAGTTAAACTATCTGATACAACAGATTAACCATATGTTGCAACAGATTAAGCATCGGATAAAAAATTTAATGCAACTGATTAACCATCTGATGCAATAGAAGAACCATCAGGTTAATGATCTGATACAACAGATGAACCTCTTGTTGGATAAAATCCTATCAACTCTTCTAACAGGATATGTCCAAGACATGATTTTTTCAACTGATCATTTATCTGCTATGATAGACGACCCTATGTTGAAAGAAATCTAAATAATATTGACCGTTGATAACTATTCCAATAGATCATTTATGTGTTTCAAAAGATATGTGACCTATTGCACAGACCATTCATCTTTCTCAATGGATGAGTGATATGATTTGTGTTGCGTAATAAATTACTCAGCCGTTGTTGCGGGTTAGTTAACTGTTCCGACAGATCACTCATATGTTGCAACAGATGTGTAATCTTGTAACGCCCCAAATTAGGTACCCAAAATGCTACACGGTGCTCATGACCCCGAAAGACCACAAGCTAACCCATGACTGATATCTGTACCTGAACACTGCATAATATACTGTATAAATGTAAAAATAAAGGTTGTAAGGCCATAAGGTTCAAAACTGTAACATAACTGATAAAACATAACATATGTATGGGGTATGAAATACCCAAAACAACTGAAATAAACTGTCTGAACATACTGTAGTCTGAATAGCCTCTAACTGACGGTACTGTTTGAATAAGGAGTTGATGGTACATATCTCCAACTAACTCTAACTTACTGAAATAAATTAATTAATGAGATAATAAAGTAATGGTCATATCCTCGAAGGATGAGGACTCACTGCTAACTCTGACTGCAGAGACTGAAATGCTACTGATGCTTTGGAGCTCATGCTTCTGAACCTATGGTATAAAACACTATAGCGTAAATGCGTTAATACTTTTGAATGTACTGGTATTTATGTGAGGTAGGCTGAACGCAAAGGGTTCACATGCATAAACTATACTAACTGACTAAATAACATGAACATGAGAATACATGCATGAATACATAGTAACTGTAACTAAGTTCGTGATAACATGATTACTGATCCTGAGAACTGATAACATGAGATACTGGTAACTGTATAACTGAAATAACTAATACTGAGCTACTGTATCTGACAATCTAGTTTCTGATGGAACTAGCTGAGTTCCATTTTGTTCTAAGTTGACTGTATCTGACAGTCCTGAATTCTATAGAACTATCTGAGTTCTATTACTGAGACTGAATGACTGTATCTAATAGTCCTGATCTGTTACTGAAACTGTGGGAAGTAGTCATCTAACCTACATGCCCCAGATGATGTAATATAACTGAGTTGGGGTCAATCTGTAACCCCAAATGAAAGGGTGTCAATACCACGCCACTGGTAAGGACAATCTCTCAGTAACCCTCATATAACAGGTAACTCTAGTGAGAATGGTGGGAACCCTCATACAACAGGTTAAGCTACCTCAGCTACCCTCATATAACAGGCTATAATGTCTCAACCTAGCTGGCTATATAGTTCTAGAATTCAAGGATTGCTTCTAAGAATCACGCCCTCATATAACAGGTGGGTTCCTATCCTCGAGTTCACGCGGTGCTAATTTCTACTCCCATCTGATTTGACACTGAACATAATTAATTGAACTGAACTGGACTGAGTTAACTGAGTTCTGTTAACTGACGGAATACTACTGAGATTACTGAGTTTTCCTGAGTCATGAGATAGACTGAATTCTATGGATCATGGCTTGACTGAGAGTATTTTGAAAATATGATACTGATTCTAGGCTTACAGCTAAATTTTCGGGTATAAGTACCCCCAGGACTCGATAGTAGAAAACTGACAAGGCATGACTTTCTTGAATACACGACCAACATCACAATGGCTATACATATATCTAAAATTCATTGACTAAGACATTTCACCAAATACTTGACATGTATAAACTTGTACATGAATGGGGATTTCATATTATTATACTAGTATGGTACTTTTCCTTCACATAGACATTTAATCAAACACATGGGGAGCATGCTTCTGATATACAATCATCAACACATCTAATAATCATGGATACATCAATCAACTTGTAAATTGAAAGGGGGTGTATCATGATTATTAGGCAAATTTTTATATACTAGGGTCAATCATTGGAATATGTAATTTAAAACATGAATCAAAACCCCCAAAACATCATGAATATGAATTTCAATTCTATTTAAATCATGAACATTCATAAATACACAAATATTGTATTTTGAAAAAAGATTCTTAAGCTTCATGGGTGAAAGGGACCCATGAATCAACACATGACATACCTGGGTTGTGAGTTTCTTGAAGTTCTTGGACTTGAAGAACTTGGAATCTCTTAGTTTCTTGAAGAAGATTTGGATCTTGTTTCTTGGGGATTATCTTTGAGAGAAAATCCTAATTTGATGTTGTAAATGGATAATGAACTTATGAGTCTATATTTGATATTACTAGGTATAAAAATGGGTGGTAAAAGATGAAAAAACCCCTTTTAAAAACAACTTAAAATAACTGAATAAACTATGTAATGGTGGGTATGATGGTCCATCACTGGGTCGACAGTCCGTGGGTCCTGACCGTGGCACCTGGGCAGAATAGGGGTTCACTGCCTCTGCTACGACGGCTTGGGCGACGGTCTGTCGCTAGCTCGACGGTCCGTCAGCCTAAGCCATTTCCTTTAGGCAGAATGTGGTCTCACTGCCTCCGCTGCGACGGCTTGGGCAACGGTCCGTCGGCTCTCACCGTTGCACCTGGGCAGTTTTGACTGCTTTCTGTATTTCGTCCATAACTTTCTACCCTGATACCGGATTTGAAAAAAATTGGTATCGTTGGAAAGCTAATTCAATTTCCCACTCAACAAAAAGTGAAAATCTAAAAAATTCCACGTGTACAAAAATGGATTCATCTTTCAAACTAAGTTTATAACATACTTTGAATGATTTCAAGCTAGGTAGAAGCACAGGGTATTATAGATCTGTTGCACAGACCATTCATTTTTCTCAATAGATAAGTGATATATTTTGTATTTTGTAATAGATTACACATCTATTGCAATAGGTTATTTAACTGTTCCAACAGATCACTCATGTTGCAACAATATATGATCTGTCACACATACCATTCATCTGTCTTAAAAGATGAGTGATACATTTTATATTGTTGAAATAGATTGCTCACCTACTACAACAGGTTTTTTATATGCTGCAATAGATATACTACCTGGTGCAACAGATAAATGATCTATTGGAATTGTTAATTTACTGTTTTGCTTGTTAGATTTACTGTTATCCTTTTTAATGATACATTAATCAACTATAATATATTTTTTTTATGTTTCTGTTAATTTTAGATAATATGACTCCCAAAAGAATAAAAAATAAATCACGTCCAAGTAAAGGAACAAGTGATTTGATCGTGATGACCTGGTGTCCATTATTGGTCCAAACTTTAAAAATAAAAATTTGATAGAAGCGCTGAAAGGTAAAGAACTTTCAAAGAAGGACAAACAGTCATTGTGCTTGGTTTGGTTTGTACATAATATTCTTTGGGCGAGAGACATTAACAACAACATAAACGTTGGTTTAATAAAGCTCTTCGAGGATCTTGAGGCGTTTAACAGATATCCTTGGGGTTATGAAAACTTCAAAATGACTGTCCAATATTTTTTGACTCCGTTAGCCCCAAAGACAGTCAACTTATATGGCTTTCCATGTCCTTTTATGGTAATTTTTTCTTTCTTTTATCATGATATCATTCATTTTTTACTCAATAATGGTTTTAATTTATTGGCGTTATTTTATAGGCTTGGACGTTTGAAGTCATTCCTCATTTGAGACAGGAAGAAGTTTCCTGTCCAAGTATCTTGAGATTGTTGTTGGCCAAAACTAATAAAAATGTAAAAAATTTTATCTTTTCAACCCCCCGAAGGATGCAATAAGTATAATTATAATTAAGTTTTTATTTTAATTAATAATTTTTTGAATGATCTAATCATCATTTTAATATATGTAATGATTTATGTTAGATTGTGCATCCGTCGCAAGTTTCGACCAATCAAGAGTTGAAAATTCCATTTTTTCTTAGTTTACGATCTGTGCAAAATTTATCGGACCCTAAGGTCATCGACAGAATAAAAATAAAATTGTTTGAAGCAACAACTATTACAAGAAAAATAATTTTGGAAGGTGGGCTTGTTGTTATTGATGGTCTTAGTGTTGATGGAGCAGTTGGTGGTGGTAGTGGTGCTGCTGTTGGTTTTAATGATGCTTCTTTTACAGTATTTAAAAAAAAACATTATGAGTATGATCATACTGATTATATAGATTTTGCATCTCCCAGTGAATGTTCTGCATGCAAATGTCAAGACTGCAGGGCAAAACATGATGTAGTGATTAATGCTATTAATACATTAACTGCATCTGTAAAGGAATTGACATCTAAGAGGGGTGTCATTCCATCAAAGAGGATTTTATTTTCATCCACTCCATTAGAGATTAATGCTAAGAAGAAAAGGAAAGTGATTTCCAAGGCATTATCAAGCATCCAAAAAGCGAAATTGCAACTCCTCTGTCTGTGTGTTGCACTGAGTAATGTACAATGTCCAAAGAAGAGCAGCACAAGCTAAATAAGGTGAAAATATATGTCTTCCAACTAACAAACAGACATATTTTGGTTTCAATGGATGATTCATCTGTTAAAAATTATTAAACAAATATATACATCTGTTGCAATAGTTAACTAACTTGTTGCACCAGATAAAGTACCTATTGCGACACATGTATCGTCTATTTTAGAAAATCAATCAGCTCTTCATACCTCTTTTATTTGTACCAAGAGATGACCTATCTGCTGCAACAGATGGTTCATCTATTGGAAATTATCATATAGGTATTCTTTATGTAGAAATTTGACCCAACAGTTGATTCATTATTGCAACTGAAATATAATCTGTTTGGAACAATTTAAAATAGGAGGAAGACCTGTTTGATTTGCTAGAACATATGAGTTATCCTTTTTCGTTTTCTTGTATCTCCATGATTAGCATTGACCAATTTTGGCTTTCCAAGTGGATGTAGAAGCTACTGCTGAACAACATTGACAATATGCTACTCTAATCTTTTTATGGAAATAAGGAGAACATAAAGCGCAGAAACCGTACATAAGCGACAATAAAGATCTAGGATGAACAAAACCAAATTCTATAGAATTGGATGAAGAACAATTTGTCCATATTGAGTAGATCTTTATATCTTGAATCTGTCAAAGTAATAACCTCACCCCTCCTTCAAAATTCTTGGCATCAATACTTAAATTGTTGATGTATTTATTGAGATTTGTACCCATAACAATTTTTTTATATTTTATTTATTCGTTGATTTTATTTCAGCTAATTTCTTAAGGCTTCGATTTACTTTATTTTGTCTATGAATTTTATTTTTTTCTTAGATTTTTACTTGTTAATTGTAATAGAATACTAGATTCAAATATTGCAACTGATAATGTGTCTAATGCAATAGAAGGCACATCTGTTGGAAAATATCGAACAGATTTGACATATGTTGTAATAGGTAGGTAATTTGTTAAAATTTATCAAATAGGTCTTCCCATTGCTGCAACAGATAGACTTAGATATAAATACCGACATAATGCAATAGATGACCAACCTATTGCAATAGATAAACTATATATCAGAACAGGTGGAATATCTTTTCCAACGGATGGAGAATCTGTTACGTTATAAAAATTCAACTTTTATTGGACATAAAAAAAATGCCACTACATGTAAAAAAGTGAAAGTGAATTGAAATAAAAAAGGCAAAACCTATCGACAGTGTTCAATTCAAATACCTAAAATAAAATAGGCATCAAGTAGATAGTGTTTATTTTAAACACGTAAAATAAAATAGGCATAAATGTGTCAGGTTGGCACTTTTTGCTGACTTGGCGTCTGATTTGGCCCCCAGCGGTCCTTTTGTTTTTTCTCCCAATGTCTTATATACTCATCTTCTTCCTAAAATTTGACCCTAAATTCCCAAATCTTCTTCTTCGCCACCATCTTTTTTTATCTATCTAAATTCTTCAAATTATTTGCTTTTGATCTTTCTTTTCTTCGTCTTTTTTTTATTTTTCCCAACGGAGCTTGACAATGTCGAGCACATCTTCCACTATTTTTTGTGATAACAATTTTTCATATTGTAAGTGCAGTCATGAAGCTATATTGAAGACTTTTGGACTCAACAAAATCCAGGTCGTAGGTTTTTTACTTGTAAGATTTTAAAGATAATATTTTTTTATTTAATTAGTTGATTAATTACTGACTTGTAATTATTTTGTAATTGTGTTCTTGTGATTACTTTGATTGGTATGAAGAACGACATCCTTCACAAGAAAATTGTGTAATTTGGGGTTTGTTGAAGAAAGTCAAGGTTTCTGAAGAGAAACAAAATCGAGCAAGACGATACTACATTGTTGCCGTTATTGCTACTAGTTTGGTGGTGTTGGGCACATGTATTTTCAAGCCTAATTACTGAAGTTTTCATGGTAGTATTTGCTACTGGTTTGGTATTGTCGAGCACATAGATATTCAAGCGTAATTGTTGAAAACAGATTTAGTCATATGTTGCAAAATTTAGGTCATCTGTTGGAAATTATCAAACAGGTCTTCCCACTGTTGTAGCAGATTCGACTTAGATTAGATAGAAATTACATCGGTATAATGCAACAGATGACCAACCTATTGCAACAGATAAACTATCTGGCATAATAGATAGAATATATTTTTCAACAGATTGACAATCTATTGCATTATAAAAAACTCAAATTTCATTCATCAGAAAAAAATGATTGCCACTATATGTACATGTAATTTAAAGTAAAGTGAAGTGTGACTTGAAATAAAAAATTATTATTTCACAGGCTCTTCTATATACACAGGCTCCAAGCATCCAGTTAGTACCCCATAAGCACAGACCTCTTGCAGGTTTCCCATGGCATTGTCATATAGAAAGGTCGTTAGCTCGACCATTTTTGTGTCAGTTAGCAAACATTTGATGTATGCAAGAGCGTGCGACCAGCTCGCATAATCGGTATCATTTTTTGGAAGGGTCATGCCCTTGTTTCGACCTTCAAAATCCCATGATTTCTTCATCAATACTTTCTTTGGAAAATGATTCATTAGTTTACTCTCCCTCGACAAGATGGGAAACAGCTCCATCAGTGGCTGCACGAGGATAAAAAAATCGACATCGTTGACGGCAGGTTCGTTGCAGTCATAAACTTTGATATTTCCCTTCTTGAGTAGTATCTTAACAGATCGATAATGAATGTCGTTCACGATAATGACTGCAAGAATCCTCTTTGCCTTAGTCCATCTCTTGCCGTATGGATTTGACCTCTCCCCTCTAACATATATTATCATTTTTCTTCCTCCAAGTCCAACGTAGAAACTAAGAAATCAAGTCCCGCACCACAGGATGACACTTTAGAATTGAGTTGATCGTACTTATCCTTGAGCTTCTTGCAGAAGTCGAGGTCCATTATCCTATCAACAGTGCCATAAGCTTTTGGGTACGCTAATTGCCTTTTCCTCATAAGGCAGAGAATTTTTTCAACACGCTGTAATATAAGAAGAAAATTTTTAAATAGGTTAGTAATTGTAAAGATGGTTCATCTGTTGTAAATGGTTCTCTGAATCAATAATCCAATGCAAATTATGCAACAGATGGATAGTACGTTGCAACAGAACCACTACCAGTTGCACTAGAATACCCAAGTATTGCAACAGATTTCACATCTTTTGCATAGCTTCTTCTGTATGGGGTAGATTAGATTAGAAGTTTAGGTTAGGAAAAGTAAATTTGCTTTATCCTCGTACCACATATGCATATCTGTCATAGTCTGAAAGTCTTGGGGAGGGAAGGAGGCATGTGGTAATCTGGTGCGCCTGGCTTGGCATTCTTGGCTGCTGCAGATCCCTCTGCTCTTTAGCATCAAGTTTTGTGTATATGTCCACCTTCTTGAATGCCCCCTGAACTTCAACAGCTTTTTGAGAGGGATGAGTTGTAATTTTTTTTCGACAGAAGAGTATATCGGTTATTGCTCTTTTCTTCCTTTTAACCAATAATGTAGGAGTGTATGGCTCCCTCACCTTATTGGATGGTATGACACCTCTCTTGGATTTGAATTCTTCAACAGCTTTAGAGATAGCCTCTACTTTTTTAAAGAATTTATCCTGGTTGTCCTTGCACTCTTTGCAGTCGCAACGAGAACATGAGGGTGAAGAGGGATGAGAGGGATCGTGTGTAAGGGTAAAAAGGGGTATTTTCAAACATATTTATTTTTTCTTGAGTATCAACATGCTCTTTATCACGAGTTGTGGCAGCATCTGTATGCCTGCAACCAAAACCAACAACTCCACCAGAAGAAGCACCCGAATCTGCCTTAGTAGATTGGTCATAAAGAGCCTCAACATTAGGATGACCTTGCCTAACTGCTCTTCTTATGGTTGTTGCTCCAGCCAATTCCATCCTTATTAACTCCACCGTTGGGTCTGCTATAGTATCAACATGACCTAGAGTAATATAAGAAATCATCAATGACTCCTCCATAGTAGGCACGATCCATGGATGCACAACCAAGAAAAAAAAGACAGATATATTTAAATCATATAATATAATAATTTTCACAGTTGGGTTAACATTTTAACAGTCAATTTCTACAACAAATTAATAATATGTTGCATCATATTACCCATTTGTGGTATAGTTTACAGTAGATGGTTAAAATCTATTTGAGTCGATTTCAGAGAAACAGAGCAACACACGGATAATCTGATGCAAAATATCAACCATATGTAGCAACAAATTAATATGTTGCACCAGATGCACAAGATGGGTAATTTGTTGGGTTATATATTATGCAACAAATTATTTGTATG
Source organism: Capsicum annuum (assembly GCF_002878395.1). Taxonomy (NCBI): domain Eukaryota; kingdom Viridiplantae; phylum Streptophyta; class Magnoliopsida; order Solanales; family Solanaceae; genus Capsicum; species Capsicum annuum. Next base: position 207,195,389 of record NC_061111.1, on the reverse strand, counting down.
TATATTAACAATATGTTACATCATATTACACATTTGTTGCATAATTTACAGTAAATGGTTAATCTATTGGGAGTCAGGTTCAAAGAACCAAAGCAACAAATAGGTAATCTGATGTAAGATATCAATCGTCTGTCGCAATAGATTATCCACCTGTTGCACCGGTTGGCACAGGACGGGTAATTTGTCACAACAGATGCCCCATCTGGTGAATCAGATATAACATCTATTGCACCAAATATAACATCTGTTCAATATCTCTTATTGAGTAAAATTATTTTACTTGAAGAAGATGTACTGCATCATCTGGAAGGTTAAAGAGATAAGCCTCCTTAATTTTGGTGTTGCTCTTTATAGCTAACCACCTAAACATCCTTGGATGAGAAACCTCATCCGGGTAATCCATTACTTGCTTTTGGAGAGAAGAAATGGCTTCAAATGCCTAAGCCAAAAAAATGTAAACAGGAAGCAAGCAAAAAAAAATTCATAATAACTACGTATAATGTTGTCATCCCTGAGGATAGCTTTATCAATAAATACTGGACAGTCAAGTAGAAGTTGTCATATCCCCAGGGATAATTGTTGAATTTTCAAAATCCTCACCACACGCCGACAAATCATCTTCTATGTCCTTGTTGACGTCTCTTGCCAATATAACCGAATGGGCAAACCAAACTAAGAACAATTTCTCCCTGTATTGCTTTGGTATGGTTTTATTCATGAGATCTGTCAATAAATCCGATGCTTTGTAGCCACGTCGAGCAATGTCAAACAACCCATCTATTTTTTCTTCATATTTTCTTGCCTTGGATCTTTTGTGGGATGTTCCCTTGGCAATAGGTGGTTCTTCTGGACGATGGCATCTCAAGCCCGTCACTATGGCAAACTCTTGCAAGCCAAAACAAATGAGCATGCCACAACAGTTGATCCAGATTTCATCTATCTTTTTGTTGCCCCCTCCTTCTGATCTTCATCATTCCCCACGTACTTGATCCTGCGCTTGAGAAGATCATATACCATCCTCATATGGAAACAGGCAGGGGACTCAGGTAGCTCAAGAAAGCATCCAAAGTAGCTCTTCTTAAAAAGTCCGTCTATGTTTTCATCCTTCATAATTTTCCTAAAATAAATAAATTTACTCCCCATCTGACATTTAAGTACAATTTCACCAGTTAGTTCTTCTTCTGCTTTTTTGTCATTTATTGGCATCGCAACATAAAACTTGTCAATATTAAAAGTTTTGACAGGATCATGCTGGGATGTCGATATTAATTCACACCCCATTGGTAATCCATTATCATCATGTTGATGATCATCCTCTTTCTCACTCTCTAATTTCTCTTCTTTCACACTTTTATTTTTTTATCGTCGTCTACAAATCCTTGTCCACCTCCCTCAATGTTGTTTACATATCTTTCCTTAGCTTCACTTTATTTTCCCGACTAAGATTGTTCAAGAAGATACTCCGAATCCCTCTGTACTATAGCCTTTTTTTGGGGTGGTCAGGCGTTGATTCACTTTTACTTTCTTTTCTTTTGGTAGACATGTTTTACCTACAAACAAAAGAAAAAAAAATTACATTACAATTGATGAATGCATAAATTTTTAAAAATACATTACAAACACCACCAATAATGGCACACCAGCAGCCACCACCATCACAAACACCACCAACCAATGCCACAAACACCACGAATACCGACACCATCGACAGCCACCACAAACACCACAAACCAATACCACCATAAACACCACCAACCAATGCCGCCAACAGCCACCACCAGTGCCACCACGATGATGATGACGACAACCACCACCACCACCACAAACATCATCCAATAATACCACGATAGTCAATGGAACACGTCGATAAAAACTAGGGTTTTTTCAAGTTCTTCCTACAATTTTACCATCAAAACTCAAAATTGTAAATCCATTCTCAATGATAATACAACTAAAAGTTTTTTTTCATCATTAACTTAAAAGCCCTTATTTTTTAGAAAAAAACAACAAATATAGAAATCTTCTTGAATGTTGTTACCTACGAAGATAAAAAAAATGACTGATACAAGCAAGAATGAAGTCAAAAATAACATCTATATGGTCAGACATAAGAAGAAAATCAATTTATTGTGAAGGGTAGAGCAATTTTTTGAGTAGTTGTAGTTGTTGTTTGTACTGTATAATTGAGTGAGAGAGAAAAAAGAGCGAGGACTCGAGATTTGAAATCATGAAATATTTTTCTCGCAAATGAATGATTTGTATGGATTGATTTGTATTTTGAAAAAGAATGACAAGTTTTGAAAATATTAATTTGGTCTGAATTGATCGTAATTATTTTTCAAAATTATAAAAGATATGCGTAATTTTTAACCCTCCAATTATGCAATTGCCAAAAGACTCAATTGAAATTTTAGTTGACCCTATGACATAACTCACCCACCCCTACTCCTAGATTAATCAATTTAGGTATATGAACTCGATTGAAATTGTATAAAAATAATTGTTCTACCTGTTGCATCAAATACTCATCTATTGTAAATTATCAAATAGATTAAGTAATCTGTTGCGACAGATTATCCATCTGTTGTTAATTATTAAATAGGGGTTGCCATCTGTTGTAGTTGACCCTATGGGAACTCACCCCTGGGCCTAGATTAATCAATTAAGGTATTAGTCTAACATACAAGGTAGTAAGAATCAGTTTAGTTCAGAGTGATCGATCGACGACTCTGGTCGGGAGGAACGCAATACCGTCTCATTATTTAATTGCCAAAAGACTCAATTGAAGTTGTAGTTGACCCTATGAGAACTCACCCATGGTCCTAGATTAATAAATTAAGGTATTAGTCTAACATATTAGGCAGTAATAATCGGTTCATCTTAGAGTGATCGATTGATGACTTTGGTCGGGAGGAACGCAATACCGTCTCATTATTCAATTGCCAAAAATCTCAATTAAAGTTATAGTTGACCCTATGAGAACTCACCCCTGGTCCTAGATTAATTAATTAAGGTATTAGTCTAACATATGAGGTAGTAAGAATGGGTTCAGCTTAGAGTGATCAATCAACGACTCTGATTGGGAGGAACGCAATATCGTCTCATCATTTAATTGTGAAAAGACTCAATTGAAGTTGTAGTTGACCCTATGAGAACTCACCCTGGTTCTATATTAATAAATTAAGGTATTAGTATAACATATGAGGTAGTAAAAATCGGTTCAGCTCAGAGTGATCGATTAACGACTCAGGTCGGGAGAAACGTAATACTGTCTCATTATTCAATTTCCAAAAGACACAATTAAGTTATAGTTGACCCTAGGAGAACTCAACCCTTGTCCTAGATTACTAAATTAAGGTATTAGTCTAACATATGAAGCAGTAAGAATTGAATCAGCTTAGAGTGATCGATCTACGACTCTGGTTGGGAGAAACATAATACTGTCTCATGATTCAATTACTAAAAGACTCAATTAAAGTTATAGTTGATCATATGATAACTCACCCCTGGTCCTAGATTAATCAATTAAGGTATTAGTATAACATATGAGGTAGTAAGAATCGGTTAAGCTCATAGTGATCGATCGATGACTTTTGTCGGGAGGAACGCAATACTGTCTCATAATTTAATTGCCAAAAATCTCAATTGAAGTTGTAGTTGACCCTATGAGAACTCACCCCTGGTCCTAGATTAATAAATTAAGGTATTAGTCTAACATAGGAGGTAGTAAGAATTGGTTTAACTTAGAGTGATCAATTGATGACTCTGGTCGGGAGGAACGCAATACCGTCTCATCGTTCAATTGCCAAAAGACTCAATTAAAGTTGTAGTTGACCCTATGGGAACTCACCCCTGGTCCTAGATTAATCACTTAAGGTATTAGTCTAACATACGAGGTAGTAAGAATCGGTTCAGTTCAGAGTGATCAATCGACGACTCTGGTCAGGAGGAACGCAATACCGTCTCATCATTCAATTGCCAAAAGACTCAATTAAAGTTGTAGTTGATCATATGAGAACTCACCCCTGGTTCTAGATTAATCAATTAAGGTATTAGTATAACATATGAGGTCGTAAGAATCAGTTCAGTTCAGAGTGATCAATCGACGACTCTGGTCGGGAGAAACGTAATACCGTCTCTTCATTCGATTGCCAAAATACTCAATTAAAGTTATATTTGACCCTATGAGAACTCACCCATGGTCCTAGATTAATAAATTAAGGTATTAGTCTAACATATTAGGCAGTAATAATCGGTTCATCTTAGAGTGATCGATTGATGACTTTGGTCGGGAGGAACGCAATACCGTCTCATTATTCAATTGCCAAAAATCTCAATTAAAGTTATAGTTGACCCTATGAGAACTCACCCATGGTCCTAGATTAATCAATTAAGTTATTAGTCTGACATATGAGGTAGTAAGAATCAGTTCAGTTTAGAGTGATCAATCGATGACTCTGGTCAGGAGGAACGGAATATCGTCTCATCATTTAATTTCTAAAAGACTCAATCAAAGTTATAGTTGACCCTTTGCGAACTCACACTTGGTCCTAGATTAATCAATTAAGGTATTAGTCTAACATATGAGGTATTAAGAATTGGTTCAACTTAGAGTGATCGATTGACAACTCTGGTCGGGAGGAAAGTAATATCGTCTCATCATTTAATTGTCAAAAGACTCAATTAAAGTTGTAGTTGACCCTATGTGAACTCACCCCTGGTCCTATATTTATCAATTAAGGTATTAGTCTAGCATATGATGTAGTAAGAATCGGTTCAGCTCAGAGTGATCAATCGACGACTCTGGTCTGAAGGAACGCAATACCATCTCATCATTCAATTGCCAAAAGACTCAATTGAAGTTGTAGTTGACCCTATGAGAACTCACCCCTGGTCTTAGATTAATTAATTAAGGTATTAGTCTAACATATGAGGTAGTAAGAATCAATTCAGCTCAAAGTGATCGATCGATGACTCTGGTCGGCAGTAACGCAATACCGTCTCTTTATTCAATTACCAAATGAATTAATTGAAGTTGTAGTTTAACCTATGAGAACTCACTCCTGATCCTAGATTAATCAATTAAGGTATTAGTCTAACATATAAGGTAATAAGAATAGGTTCAGCTCAGAAATATCGATCGATGATTTTGGTCGAGAGGAACACAATACCATTTCATCATTTAATTGTCAAAAGACTCAATTGAAGTTGTAGTTGATCCTATGAGAACTCACCCCTGGTCCTATTTTAATCAACTAAGGTATTAGTCTAACATGTGAAATCAATTGAAATTGTATAAATTCAAATGTTCAACCTGTTGCAACAGATATCTTTTCTGTTTGATTGAATCAAATATATTAAGTCATCTGTTGCAACATATTACGCATCTGTTGCAATGGATGACCGAGTTTTGGAAAGTTTCAAAGAAAAATTGTTATCTGTTGCACTTAGATGTTTTAAGCCCCTTTTTTTCTTAAGCAATTTAGGTATTTCCTGTTCGAGATAAAAAAAAAGTTAAAATACTAAGGCAGTGAAAAATATTACTTGGATAACTCAAAAATATCCTGAGTGAGTAGTCTTATCTGGTCTTTCCAATGTCACCGTCTCCCCATGCCTCTCAAAAGTCAAAAGTTATTAATGAATATTTAAAACCCTTATCTAGAAGTATACTCTCTCTTTCATCCATAACATAAGTAAGACTCAAGACTCAACTCAACTCATCTATCACTCTTTCTTCTTTATTCTCAATTCTTTTTCATTCCTTTTTGCCTCTTTTTTCTCTCTTCTTTCGGATGAGGATCCTTTCGTATCTCAACTGATCAATATCTATTCTCGACTGAACTGGATGTTCTGATCCCTTTGCTTTTTTCACATTGGAGGTATGGTTTACTTTATTTTTTCCATCTCGTCTTCTTCTTTGTATGTTATTTACTATTGATGATGTACCCATTACCAGTTTCCTATTTATTGAGAAAACTGAAGGAAAGGTGACTTTTAAGTCTTGAATGAACGAACCATTATTTTTATATCTATTGAAAAATTCCTCATCGGATGAATAGATGGGTAATTTGTTGCATCAGATTGGTCATTTATTGATACACTCAATTTTGTGTTACCCTTTTGTAATGTTCTTTTTCTTCTTCTTTTGTTTGACTTCAAATGTATTTCTCTTGTTTGTAGATAAAAAGAAGTGAAACTGGAACCATTTTCATTATGTCTATTTCTTCTTCTAAATATTTTACATATTAACATGTCGACGGTTGGAGGTAAGGACCAATTTTTAATCCAATAGCAATAGCAATTTTGGCTTTTGAGTTCTTTCAATAGATGGACCATGTGTTGGAACAAATTGGTTATCGGTTGGGTTTCTGTCAACAGATTATCCATCTGTTGCGACATATTTATCATTTATTGAAGGAAAATATTTCAGTTTTATGTAACTGTGTTGTGTTCTTCCAGTTAATGTCCATCTGTTACAATAGATGGGTAATCTGTTTAAAATACTTGTGGTCTACTGTATTGTTTAGTTCATGTTTTGCCTCTTTTTATTGATGCACAAGTTATTAAAAAAGATATCTTATATATATAATAAATGATAACATTACGTTCACAACAATGATTTAAATATATAAAAGTACACCACAAACAACAACACAAGTTTTTGTAATTACAATGATATGGTGGATTACGATCCAGGCATGTAGTTCTTTTGTGGCCAGCGTGCTTACATATGAAGCACTTGTTTCTTCTTGATGAAAATAATTCTCCAACTCCACGCCTCCTCTTATATGGCTTTCTTCTCGATTTGATAGTGCTTGGGTCAATATATGGAGGAGGTGTTAATCTCTCCATAAGCTATGTAGGAACAACCCAAGATTCTTCGGGAAGCACCGAAGTAATACGCCCACTATATGCCACTTCATATTTTTCCACCGAATAATATTGAGAGGAGTGCTCATAAACTTCAACTCCATATTTATGATCATATTGAGCTCGAAGTGCTGCCATAGCATGTGGACAAGGTATTTTGTCCAAGTCAAAAACTCTGCACGTACAAGATCTTGTTTGAAGATCGACCGTGGCAACATCACCATGACTGGTGATACTGAATTTGTAATCTACTATTTTATGAGATAATAATCTATTCCCCAAACTGACGTTCATTGTTATTATTTTTTCGATTTCGAGAATAAATTAGGTTCTTTTTTTGGGCACTTGAACTGCAGACGTCTTTCGTTACAAAATTCGCCATACTTCTGGCTTATTTTTTCAAACATAGCCTTGATGGGAAATTCTCTTTCATCACCAAACAATGATTTCACCGATTCAGCTATGTTTGATGTCATAATATTGTACCTATACAAAAGAATCACTTAGTATGACATCATACTATTGTAACTCAAACAAGACATTAAATCTATAAGAATGTACCTATTTGTCGGACAGAATGCCCGGATCCATCTCTCAAAATCGACACGTATGAGAAATTCTGCTACCCTGGGATTCACATCCGTTATTTGACTGAAATAGTCTAAAAACTCCTCTATACTATATGCTTTAGCTGTTGTATAAAAAGGGTCATGACCCTTTCGTTGTGATAGTTAGTCCGAATGTTCTCTCCAAGATGCCTGATACAACAACCAAAGTAAGCTGAAGTGAAAAAATGTGAACCCATCTTTGGAATACTTGGATGCCTATCTGATACAAAACACAACTCTTCGGTATCTTCAACGCAGCTTCACAGTTGTTCAAAAAAATCCATAAGAGGCATCACATTCCTTGTCCACTACACAAAAAGCGACAGGAAAGATGTGATTCTCTACATCCTGTGCCACCACCACTAGCAAAACTCCATTATACCTGCTCCTCAAGAAGGTACCGTCGACGGCTATGCCTTTTCTCAATTGTCAAAAACCTTGAATCCAAGCACCATAGGATACAAAAAAGTACTTGAACCTTTTATTTTTATCAAGATACAATACAGTCTTACTTTCGGGATTTGTGGACTCAATCATGTAACGGTAGGCATCCAGGACTGCATACCCATGCTCGAGTGTCCCCCTAACCAAGTCCTTGGCAATACCCATAGCCGTATATATCTTTCAATAACTGACCAGGACACCAAATTCTATAAGGAGTTGATTGGCCATAACCCTTGTTAAAGAGCCTTTGCCATCGGGGAAACTACTCCTGAAATATTCACCGAGGACCTTTGCCATGGCGTGAGGATTTTGGCCCGAGATGTGCTCCGAACCACATATGTGATGCTTTTCATGTTTATGAATGACGAATCTATCAGAACTTACGTACTTCACCACTCTTAACCACTACTTGCAGTTCAAATTAGCACATTTAAAGAAAAAGACACTACTCGGATCAATCACCTTCTTTATTCTGAAATCTTTTTTCAAGTAAGAAATAAATAAAGTGGTAGATAGTTCATTCTTATCCTTGAATGATATTCCAATAAAAAAGTCGGTCCCGTCGTTTTGAAGATGTCCAGATTGTGTCAATTGAGAAGAATTGCACATCGTATTGGTCGCATCAACGAGCGTAGATGTTTGATCATCATCTGGAACATTCATGTCTAGATCATCCAACCTATCATCAAAGATGTCTTGTTGTTCTTCTTCTTCTATGTTTTGGTTTTTATTCTCTCTCGTCTTTTCAACCATGTACACCCTTTACATCGGCCTGGATGAATCACTAAGATAAGCATGCAACCGAACATGGTCGGTTATCTTGAAAGACAGTACCCTCTGATTTTCAAAGGAGCTGTGCATGTAGCTGATGATGAGTTTTTCCGATTGACAATTCAGTCCACAATAACTGATGATTAAGTTCACAAAATTATCATACGAAATATCACTTTGGACTGTCATAGCTATCGTCTCTAACATTTCACCCTCATTCCAATGCCATACATATCGATTGTTCTTCTCAATCCGTTAACCATGACAATCTACCCCTATTGTTATTGATCCCTTCATTAGTGGTACCTAAATAAAGTCATTTATTAAAAAAAGTTAATAGTGATTTTATAGTGTTGTAAATGAATCCAACAGATGTGTAATCAGTCGCAACAGATTACTTGCCTATTGGGATTCATGTTACGCTCCTGAAGCTGATTTCAACAGACGACTCGTCTGTTGTAACAAGTGAATCATATGTTGCAATAGACTATATATCTGTTAGGATTAATGTTACAGTACTGAGGCACCTTTGAAGCTAATTCTAACAGATAAGTGACATGTTCTAACAAATAATTAACATGTTGCAACAGATCACTTACCTGTTGCGCAACAAACTACGATCTGTTGGAATTGAGGTCAGGTTTTATCGCAACAGGTTACTAATATGTTGCAATAGATATTTACCATCTGTTGGAATCGAGTTCGGGTTCTGTTGCAACAGATTTATAATCTATTGCAACAGATATTTATCACGTTGCACCAGATAACTAATCTATTTAAACAGATAAACAATCTATTGTAACATATGACCCATCTGTTCGATTCATGTTACAACCTATAGAACCATAAACATGAATCCAACAATCAGTCTTCTATTGAAACAGATCATCTGTTGCAACAGATGACTCTTATGTTGGATTCATGATTGGGTTCTATCCATTGTTGGAAAAAATGCACAATAGCAGTTACCCATATAAAAAATTCAACTAAAAATCATAATTTGACTTACCAAAGTCTCCTATGAAGTAATGCCAAAGTGGAAAGTGATGTACGATACAAGATTTGACCTAAGAAATTGGTCAAATAACAACAGTAGTGGTAACAACAATAACAACAACGACAATGGTCAACAAGAAGAAGATGAAGATGATAATGAAGTCGAAGATGATGATAATGAAGCAGAAGATGATGAATAAAGCAGTAGCAATAATGAACAACAAAAATCGCTAAGAGAGAGAAAACAACAATGGATGAGAAGAGAGAGAAAGACGCCTTTTTCCCCCTCCGTTTTCTGTTATATTAGGTAAATATTTGGATCAAAGTGTAAATTCAAAAACTCCTGGGCTATTTTCAAACTTACCAAACTTTCTTAATCTATAATAAAGTAATTGTTACCTGCACTCAATAATTAAAAATTGTATCACATACACCTCATTTTAAAACTCTTTTGTGACCTACAGCCCAAATACCCTACTTAGTGTGCTATTAATGTTGAAGTGTAATCAAGCAACCAACTAACTAGTTAGGATTTAGTTAAAATAGTTTAATATGCTGCCTGAATTTTTATGTATTCTCAAAATTCTGGTTTTTTTTTGTTTGACAACAATTCAAGTTAACATGTGTTTAATACATACAATAGTTTTTTTTTTCCTTAGAAACGACGATTTGTTGAATCAAAATATAAAGTTTATTACACACACAAGGAACTGTCGGAGAAGTTTCAGTAGCTTGAAAGTCACCAAATAGTTCTTACAAAATAAAAAAGGGAGGAGAATCAAATGTTACAACATTGTTTCCCATTCTTTGACATTGGTGCTTTCCAAACACAACAAGTTTATTTGCCCAATACGTAGTTCATAAAATTCAAGTTAACATATGTCTAATACGTAGTTCTCAACCATATACACTATACAAAAATTTGCATGAGTGAAGTTCATTCACCATATTCAGTAACGTACGTAAAATTTTTAGCAAACGATTTAAACAATCATCGTAATTCAACTTGACTTGTATATATGAGTTTGAAGGTGCTGTTACTGAAATTCAAATGGCTTTGAACTTTTTATATATTTTTCTTGATTTTAAGAAAATGATATTTATAAATATATTTGGAATTAATTGTTGTGAAAAGCAAGATTATACCTTTATAAATGATGTATGTGTCCACCACTCTTACTGAAAGGCCTCACTGAGAAATGTAAGTAAAAGAAGAAGCGAATTACCAAACATGTCTCCTTATTCACCTGCTTTAGCTGCTGCATAAATTTACTATATTATTCCTAATTAATTATTTTAAATTATTTACATATAAAAAATTAGTAATATTTAATAAAAAAAGTAAAATAGATATTTATGACAAGTCTGTTTCAGCTGCTTCAATCATAAATTTATTATATTACATCTAATTAATTATTATAAGTTATTTAGGTATTAGAAAATTAATAATATTTAATAAATAATAAAATAGACATAAATGATAAATTAATTCTTGATGTTTTAAATTAATAGAACATCTTATATGAGACTCATTTAAAAAATTTCAAAAATATTTTTACTCCATGATTTTACTATATTACCCTATGAATTATAGTAAGTCGTTTACATATAAGAAAATTAATAATATTAAATGATAATGGGAAAATAGACAATGATTTGTCTGTGGCAGCTGCTTCAATCGTAATTTTACAATATCACCCCTAATTATTTATTATAAATTATTTAGATATTAAAAAATTAATAAAAATAAAATTGACATAAAATGATAAATTAGTTCTTGGTGTTTTAAATTAACATGAAATCTTATATGAGATTCATTTAAATTTTTTCCACAAATATTTTTTTATAGTATTTTTGTTATATCACTTCTAATTAGGTATTATAAGTCATTTAGGACATATCCGCTTCATTGCTTCAATCATAAAATTTGGGTGACTCTAGAAATTATTTCAGTCCCACTTAAATTGGACTAGAATAAAAAGTATTATAAATCATGATAACTAAAAACTTAAATTATTTTAAGAATATAATTGACTATCAATGTCACAAAATTTGACAAGGAGAGTAACATATATTATTTAAAAATTACATAAAAAATATTATAAATTACAATAGCTAACAATTTAAAATATGTAAAACATATTAAAAATATGATTGATTATCTAAATTATATTTGTGTCACATAAATTCAGGGATAGTTTTGACATTTTATAGTTTGCATGTTTTAATTTAGTAATTTGTTGATCCAAATGATGTTTTCGAATTTAACATTTTTTGAAAATTTAGTACTTTGTTTATTTTATTTTGGTAAAATATTATATATTTAAAAATTATGCAAAAAAAATTAATAATTATAAGTCATAACTATTGACATCTTATAATATTTTTAAAACATCTATAATATATTAAAAGTATGAAAACCTTTAGAAAAGTGATTTGAACTTTTTACCCTTTATTAAAATACTTTTCAATAGACAAAATTATTTGTTTACTATTTTCTTAAATTATAGTTATAAATAAATATTAATAATATATATATTTTAAAAGATTTTAAAATATGGAAAAAAATTTAAAGGAAAATCCTACAATTAAAAGGAATGAAAAGTCTTAGAAATGTTAAGGTAAAACAAGTCCAGCAGGATTTAAATCCCTTAATTATAGGGATATAACCAAAAAAGATTCCTAACTATTAGATGTAATAAATTATTATTTAAATAATAATAATTTCAATAAATACTCAAACTGCCTTATTTTTGAAAAAAAAAATGTCATTTTTTAGGAAAAATTTAAAGGAAAGTCCTACAATTAACAGGAATGAAAAGTCTTAAAAATTTTAGGGTAAAAACAAGTCTCGCGGGGTTTTAATCCCTTAATTATAAGGAAATAACCAAAAGATGATTCCTAACTATTAGATGTAATAAATTATTATTTAAATAGCAATAATCTATATCTATATTCTATAGTCTATATCTAAAATTTATAATTTATAATAATAATAATAATAATAATAATAATAATATATTAAAAGTGTGAAGACCCTTAAAAAAGTGATTTGAACTGTTTGCCCTTCATTAAAAGTGTTCTCTTTAGACAGAATCATCAAAACAAGTCTCGCGGGATTTTAATCCCTTAATTATAGGGAAATAACCAATAGAAGATTCCTAACTATTAGATGTAATAACTTATTATTTAAATAGCAATAATCTATATCTATATCTATATCTATATCTATGTCTATATCTATATCTATAATCTATATCTATATCTATATCTATAATATATTAAAAGTGTGAAGACCTTTAGAATGTGATTTGAACTTTTTGCCCTTCACTAAAAGTCTCCTCTTTAGACAGAATCTTCTTTTCACTATTTTTCTCAAATTATTATTTAGTTATTATTAATATTAGAACTTTGAAATTAATTAAAATCCTTATTTGAGTTAGGAAAGAAAGTTCTAAATCAATTCAAATCTTACCTTATATGTAATTTATTAATAAATTAAATAAATAAAAATTAATGCTGATTTGAATTGAAGAGAACAAGAAAAAAAAGTCCAAAGCAAAAACGAGAACCAAAAAAAAGGAAAATACATAAATGGAAAGAAAACTAAATTGAATTGAAAAGGAAGAAAGAAAACGTGCGGAGGAAAAAGGGGGGAAAAGAAGAAAGAAAAAAGAAAAACAAAACAAAACATAGAAATACAAAAGATGACAAAAGTTAATTTATTAAATTAAATAAATACAAACTGAAATGACAAAGAAGGAAAGTAAACTAAACCTAAAATTTCTTATAAATTTAGAATTCTTCCTTTCTACAAAAATACGTCCACAATGTAGTTCTTAAATAATTTTTTTTTGGGTTATCGTTGTTCATAAATTTGATTTGATTTAAGGTATGTTTTCTAAAATTTTTGTTTTTGATGTTTACAATCTTGACAATATCTATGATTAAAGAAATAAATTTGTTTGTGATTTGAGGTAAGTTTTCTAAAATTGTAATTAGTATGTTCTTGAACTTTATAATAAGAAATCATCTTGTATTCCTGATAGTCAATTGCTAATTGAGAAGTTTTTAGTGAAATATTAACAGTATTTATGATTGAAGAGACAAGTTTTCTTGTGATTTGAGGTAAGTTTTCAAAGATTTTAGTATATTTTTTATGTTATAAAAAAAATTATCATGTATTTTGTTAGACTTATACTAATTGAGAAGTTCTCTTTTATGATTTTTGTATGTTCTTGAAGTTTAATTACTAAATTATCATGTATTCCGGATATGTAATTGTTAATTGAGATTTTTTTGTGATTTTTTTTATAATGACTTATATACAATAAATAATCTGAAATAGACTTATTTACAATTTTGACCAGATTTTTTGGATTATATTTCGTCATAAGAAATTCGTTAGCCACTCTAATTGTATATGAATTTCTTCTTTTTTCCCCTTTATCCACGTGAGATATTAGGAGATTTAGTTAATTAACAATCTAGCTTTTAGAAAAGTACCAACTGAATCGAATTCTAATGATATCAAATAATTTATCCAAAAATAAAATTAAAAGAAGTGAAAGTAGAATTTTAATCCAATGACTATATATTTATAGTATAATAGGCATGTTTATTTATTAACCAAGATATATTTTCTTTTATAATACTGAAGTGATTTTATAAAACTGAACTCATTGTACGAGATACACATGCAAAGCGCAATAATTAAATATATTTATGGTAAACTTTTACTTATTAAAAATCATCAGAATTAATGACAACTAATACTTTTTTCATTAGTTTAAGAATTCTAATAAACTAAATTTGATTTAAGAATATTTGAAAAGTCTATACTTTTTTCATTAGTTTAAGAATTCTAAATCAACAAAATTAGGTTTTGAGAAAATTTGAAAAATCTAGAAATAAATATAAAAGCGTTAGAATAAAAAAATTTTAAGAAGTACCAAAGTTTTAAGTACGTAATAAGAATGTAATCAATGATTTTATAAAGATTTGACTTTAAAAATAAGAAAGATTTTAAATATAGAAGAAAAAAAATAACCGTTCCTTTTTTGAACTATTACTTTTCCCATTAGTTTAAGAATTTTAATCAACTAAATCTGATTTTAAGAAGATTTGAAAAATAATTCTAAATCAACAAAATTTAATTTTAAGAAAAATTAAAAAAATTAGAAATAAATATAAAAGCATTAGAATAAGATAAATTTAAGAAGTAACAAAGTTTTAAAAGTTTTAAGTACGTAATAAGAATGTAATCAATGATTTTATAAATATTTGACTTAAAAAATAAGGAAAGATTTTAAATATAGAAAAAAATAATCATACCACAAATATGGTTGAAATTGATGTGTTTCTCTTAGCCTATGACAGCAAAGGAAAGAGATACTGCATAACAAGCGCAAAAGTGATGATCGATCAACCATTTGAAACTTCTAGTGGTAATATATATATGTATATATATATATGTGTGTGTGTGTGTGAAATTGAAAGAGTTTTGAAAGAGATAGAGGAGATTGAGTTTGAAATACTCGAATTGAATAATTTGAATAGTTGAATAAAATTTAATATTCGAAGTTGAATAGTAACTTGAATGAATTTTAATGAATTGAATTTTATTGAATAAATTGAATTTTGATTGATTCAATAATGAAACTGAATTGTATACTGAATATTTAAAACTAAGGTACAATGTTCTATTTATATAAGTGATCAAACGAACTAACCCTAATTCAGAACCAATACTAAACTAACTTCAATCTCTCTAAACAAGATAGAATTCTAAATAAGGTACAAAACACTTAAGGTAATACAATTCTAAATATGGTAGAATATACTCCTAAATAAGGTACAAGATATTAGAGATATATATTAAAGATTTATCTAAAGTGTACAAAAAGAAATAAAATAATATGTATAAATTTTTTTCAAAATTTGAACCGAAATTAATATGTTGAGACAGCTGAAATCAAGGCTAGCCTAAGCTATGTACTGCAATAGGCGAGTATATAATGACATGAAACAGATAAATCAACCCGATTCAATAAATAAATATAATAATATTTCAATAATTTGATCTATGTGTGTTTTATTTACAATGTTGGATAATAGGTCTGCAGTGAGATAGTTTCCCATATTAATTTGCTCTTAATTTGAACATGCATTAATAGATTTCTAAAATGACAAACTCTAATCAAATTCTACTCCATGTTTGTCTTACTTCCTCTCTCCTTAACATATATTCATCATCTATTCATTTTTTCATATTGGTGTGAATATATTATTTAAGCATAGTAACTTATATTTAGTAATGATCAGAGACGAATCTAAGATTTTAAATTTGTAGATTTTTAATAAAATAAATTAATATGTAACAGTATCATATTAAAGGCAATTAATAGTATCATAACAAAGGTAACACCCCAACACGGATCGATCCCATGATTATGAAAATAAGTAATTCAAGGATCCGTTTTATGCCATCAAGCTAATATTCTTTTTGTTTGTGAGTTCTTATCTAATTTTGTTGACTTATTCTATTTTTTAATATATTTATCGGATCTACAATAGTGATGGGGATTTTCGAAAATCCCCATCCAACACTGTAGATCCGTCCCTGCTGATGATACATGATTATAAATAAATTAAAGTAGATAGATCAATTATATAGTATATACATTATTACTTATATATAAGAGGGAATTCAAGTGATGAAGC
Source organism: Capsicum annuum (assembly GCF_002878395.1). Taxonomy (NCBI): domain Eukaryota; kingdom Viridiplantae; phylum Streptophyta; class Magnoliopsida; order Solanales; family Solanaceae; genus Capsicum; species Capsicum annuum. The sequence continues at coordinate 207,178,977 of NC_061111.1, read as the reverse complement.
AGATATGAGGTCAACATGCCTGTTTCAACTGCATCAATTGTGATTTTACATCACCCCTAATTAATTATTATAAATTATTTATATATTAAAAATTAATAATATTTAATAAAAATACAATAAACATTTATGACATGTCTGTTTCAGCTGCTTCAATCGTAATTTTACTATATCACCCTAAATAATTATTATATCCCTAATTAAATATTATAAGTCATTTACATATTAGAAAATTAATAATATTTAACTAAAAAAAATAAAATAGATATTTATGACATGTCTGCTTCAGCTGCTTCAACCGTAATTGTATCGTATCACCCTTAATTAATTATTATAAGTCATCTAAGTATTAAAAATTGATAATATTTAATTAAAAATGTAAAACAGACATAAAATAAAAATTAACACTAGATGTTTTAAATTAACTTGATGACTTATATGAGATCCTTTTAAGTTTTTTTCCACAAGTATTTTTTTAAAGTAATTCTCTTCTATAATAAGTGACAATGAAGCAGCTGAAGCAGGCTGTTCATGGTCGACATGCCTGCTTCAGTTGCTTTAACCGTAATTTTACTATATCATCCATAATTAGTTATTTTAAGTTACTTATGTATTAAAAATAATAATATTTAATAATAAAGCAAAATAGACATTAATGACATGACTACTTCAATTGCTTCAGTCGTGATTTTACTATATCACCCATAATTAAGTATTATAAGTCATTTAAGTATTAAATAATTAATAATATTTAATAAAAATAAAATGATAAATTAACTCTTGATCTTTTAAATTAACTTGGCGTTTTATATGAGCCCACTTAAATTTTTTTCACTAGTATTTTTTATAATAATTTTACTATGTCATTTCTAAATAGTAGAATAGAAGAAAAATTATTATAAATCATAATAATTTAAAATTTAAATTATTTAAAAAATATAATTGAATATCAATGCCACAAAAGTTTGAACAAGGAGAGTAACATATATTTTTTAAAAATTACATCAAAAGTATTAAAAATTACAATAGTTAATAGCTTAAAATATCTAAATTTATAACAAATATGATTAATTATATAAATTTTAGTTATGTAACATAAATTGAGGCCAAAAAATAATTTATATTGCACTGGTCCTTGATATTTAGTAATGTATAATAAGATATAAAATGGCACGTATAATGTTTATGCATTCTTATTTATCATGTGATACAGATTTTAAAAATAAAAGGGAAAAGATATCGTTTCCACCCCAAACTATATCCGAAAAGTCTAAGCCACACCTAAACTATACTAGTGACCTATTACACACCTTAACTATAAAAAAGTGATACTTTTTACACCCTGTCAGGCATTACACCACTTGCATATGGTGTGGTATTTTACACGCGCTGCCACGTCAGCGCCACATCAGCACCACGTCAGCGCCACGCCAGCATCATCCGAAAAAATAATAAATTTATTATTTTCTTAAATTCTTCTTTTTTCTTTCTTCTTTTTAATTTAAATCCTTTTTGTTTCTTTCTTTCTTCTTCATAATTTTTTTTATTTAAATAATTATGTCTTTTTCCTTCAATGTCCAAAGCCATGGAAGTGCAGGTATTCTTCAATGTCCAAAATCATCTTCTTCAATGTCCAAAACCTTCTTCTTCTTCTTTTTCTTCAATAAATTCTTCAATGTCCAAAACCATCTTCTTATTTTTCTTCAATTACCAAAAAGAAAAAAATAAATTAACGGGATCATATTCTTAACGGGAAGATGATATAAAATCAAAACACCCAAGCAACAACTTCATTCAAATTCAATGTCATCTTCTTCTTCTTTTTCTTCAATTTCTTCAATATCCAAAACCATCTTCTTCTTTTTCTTCAATTTTCCAATGATCATAATGCTATCTTCTTCTTCCATTGTTGATATAAAATCAATACACCCAAGCAACAACTTCATTCAAATTCAATGTTATCTTCTTCTTCTTTTTCTCCAATAAGTTTTCTCCAATCTTTACAAGTCTCATCAAAAGAAATTTTGATCGACTTTTTTTTTTAATTTCAATAATTTTCAACAAGATGTGTAAAGAATTTTGAAAGTACAAGTATCACCAAATTGAATTGAACTTCTTCTCCCATGAACAGATTAATTTGAAAGTACATCAACAAGATGAATTGAATTTAGAAAGCAATAGTTCAACTGCGTCCAGTGAACCTTCTTCTCACTTCAACACGCCGATTCAACGATTCAACTTCTCTTTTTCTCTACAAAAACTACTATGAAAAATCATTTTCGTCAACCACAAGGAGCAGTGGTTGTGATTGAGAGAGAAATAGAAAAAAATAAAAAATGGGATTGAAGGAGAGAGAATTTGTGTGGGGCTAGATTCTGGGGTGGGGGTTTTAAACAATAATTTTGGCTTTAGATGCGCCTTTTTTTCTTTTTAATTTAATTTTATTTCCACGTCAGATCTAGGGTGTAAATAGTTTCACTTTTTTATAGTTTAGGTGTGAAATAAGTCACTAATATAGTTTAAGTGTGATTTCAACTTTTCAGATATAGTTTGAGGTGAAAACGATGTCTTTTTTCCAAAATAAAAAGAATTCCACAGTAGTTCAAAGAAAAAGTTATAAAAATAATTTAACTCATCTTTACAAAGCAACTGAATCTTCCCAATATATATAATTTTCTTTTACAACTTTTTTTAAAAAAAAAAAAAGCAAAACGGAGGGGAGAGATAATTTATGGTCCTTCCCATAACAAACTGATACATATGAAAATATGACAAAAGAAGGAAAGTACGTGGACAGATACTCACCTTTCACCAACTAAACCAAATTCAACTTTTTCTTACACATATATATAAATAAATAAATGTGAATATAAGTTGCACATCTTGAATAAGCCTCACAATATTTTAGGATACTTTTCTTCCACCAACCCCACAAAAATAATAAATAAACACAAAAAACACAATTTTTCCCACTATAAATAACCTTCCTCATCCATACTCTCTTCACTCAAACATCTCATTATAACCTAAAAAACTTCAATTTTTTCCCATCCATCCATCCATCTATATATCACTATGGGTACAATTGAAAAAAACCTCACAATTACTGAAAAAGTTTATGTTAGAGTTCGACTTGCAAATGAAAATGATATTCATCATGTATACAAACTTTTTTACCAAATTCATGAATATCACAAATTCACACATCTTTACAAAGCTACTGAATCATCCCTTTGTGATCTTCTTTTCGATAAAACTAACCCTAAACCTCTCTATTATGGCCCCTCAGTACTTCTACTCGAAGTATCACCAACACCTTTTTCAGATATCGATAATAAAGACGAAAAATTCAAGCCTGTCCTGAAGCGATTTGACCTTAGAGCAAATGTCGTGGACAAAGAAGCCGATGAATTTAAGTCCAAATCATGCGCGCATGATGAGAAAAATGATGTGTATATTGCTGGATACGCATTTTTCTACGCGAATTATTCATGCTTTTATGATAAGGCAGGGATTTATTTTGAGAGTCTTTATTTTAGAGAAAGTTATAGGAAATTGGGCATGGGAAGTTTGTTGTTTGGGACAGTTGCATCAATTGCTGCAAATAATGGATTTTCTTCAGTGGAGGGAATTGTAGCGGTTTGGAATAAAAAATCTTATGATTTTTATGTGAATATGGGAGTTGAAATATTTGATGAATTTAGGTATGGGAAATTGGTTGGTGATGCTCTACAAAAATATGCTGACAAGGAGAAGGTTTAATCATGAAAATATTTAAATTTATTTATCAAGCACTTTTTTATTGGATGTGAAGTTTTCCTTTTTTTTTTTTTTTTAGTAAAAGCAATTTTACTGAATGTTAATTATTACTACCATGTATTAAATGTGTTTCCAAATGTTGGATGAATAAACATAGCGTTGATACTTAGCCACCTTTTTGCTTTTTATTTTTTATTTTTATTTTGTGGATTCTCTTCTCAAAATAGATAATTTAAGAAGTTATGGAAATAGTTTCTTACAGAAATACATGACAAAATAATGTATAATAGATCTCGATGTGATTCGATGATCTCTGTACTCCTCCTATAGCAGGAGCTTAATTATGAGTGGACTGTTTTTTTATTAAAAAAAAAAAAAAAAGCTTGGGATGAGCCGTCTTTTAACTATATTTAGCCTGTTAGAAATATAATTATTATTATTATTTCCTTATCCCAGAAGTAAATTGCATATACATTCACTTTGATACATTTTTGGTTAAAAAAATTGATTTTCACTTTGATACATACTCCCTCCCTCCCTTTCTCTCAATATATGTGACACTTTAAGGGTAAAAATAAAAAAAATTAGAATCGATTTTACACAAGGGAGTTTAGTAGAAGTTCACCTTTAGCAACTTAATTGTAGCGTAATATATATATATATATATATATATATATATTTCCTTTGAAATTTCAGATTAAAAAAGAAGTCACATTGTTAGAGAAATAAAGTTTCGATGATTGACTTATGAATGAAACATGTTAGTCATGCTGGTCCTCACAGGAGAAGGTGTTGAGCAAGGCTGATGATAAATCATGGTTGAAGTCAGAAGTTGATTAGCAAGCAAATTCAGTATTTGTCACGTCCAGAAAAGAAGTTTAGAAAGAAGATAAACATGACACTTGAAGATTGAGTTATTAAAGGAATCCTACCAAGACAAGGAGATAGATTTCAACAAGGAGTGAAACTAACTGAGAGTCCTATTGGAGAAAGAAGACTACATCATCCAGATGACTCCATCAAGAGTTGGCTTAAATAGAAGAGATTGCTTCGAATAGTTTCACTTATGCACCAATAAGAAAAGCATCAATCATCAAATTCATTCACTAGCTTGAAGAAGAACCTGATCCTTTACTTAGAGAGTCGTAGACCTTGTGTAATAAGTTGGTTCTTTGAGTTGGAATGAGTTTTAATTCTAGTCTGAGTGAAATATAAACTGAGTTAGGAGTTGTGTCTTCAAGTTAGGGAACTCGAAGACTTGGGAACACTTATCTTGAAAAGATTTGTGTTATTGTAGAAATAGGAGTTAGAGTTTAATTCCTAGTTTACAAGAATCTTGTAATTTGTTAATTGTTGAGGCTCAAGAGTATTAGTGAAATTGGGGTTAAATCCTATAGAGGTACAGGTCGTGTGTTTTTACACCTTTCTCGGGTGTTTTTCATGTAAAATTATTGTCTTCTCATTTACTCTTCATAAGTGAACCACGTTAGTGTACTTGTTCCACAGATAGGCAACTAATAGAGTAAAACAGTAAAATCAGTAGGGTGCGCACTCTAACAAGTGGTATCAGAGAAAGGTTGTCTTAAATAAGGTTAGCACCTAAGAAAAGATCACTATGATGAATTCTGCACCTTGTACTAGTCACAGTGAAGGTCAGTCAACTACTAAACCTCCACTCTTTGATGGTTCTCACTTTATATGGTGGAAAGTTAGGATAGAAATGTTCATTCAAGGAGAAGACTACGAATTATGGGATAGGATCACTGATGGTCCACTATTCCAATAAAGCTGGTTGATGGTGAATAGTTCAAGAAAGTAAGAAGTGAGTTTACTGTTGATGACTTGCTAGCATTCTAGAAGAATACTAAGGCCAAGAACATCTTGGTCTGTGGATTAGGTCCAGCTGAATACAACAGAGTATCAAATTGTACCACCGCTAAGCAAATTTGGGATGCCTTGGTCAATGCTCATGAGAGTACCTCTCAAGTAAGAAAGTTTAGAATTGCCCTTTTCTTTACTGAATATGAAGCTTTCAAGATGAAGGAGAATGAATTCTTCATGAAATGATGACCAGGCTTACTGCACTAACAAATGAATTGACCACCTTGGGAAAAGACATTCCTGTGAAGGAACAAGTTGAAAAGGTGTTAAGGGTATTACATAAGTCTAAATATGATGTTAAAGTCACTGCCATTAGGGAAGCAAAGGATCTCACTCAAATGACATTAGATGAACTGGTAGGTAATCTGAAGACCTATGAAATACAAATTGATGGGATCAAGAAAAAATGATAGGTACTGAGAGAACCTTGATATTGAAAGCATCAAACAGTGATGAAGAAGTTGAACTTGATGAAGAACAAGTTGCCTTCATAACTATGAACTTCAACAAGTTCTTTAAAAAGAATAAAGGAACAGGTGGCAAGAAATGTTCCAATGACAATCCAAATGGATGGTACAAGTGTGGTAAGATTGATCATCGGATTAGAGACTTTCCTGTATGGGAAATAGAGTGGAAGAAGAAAAGAGCTGAAAAAGAATTAAAAGAAAAAGCTAAAAGGAGGGAGGAGTATGCTATGGTAGCCATTTGGGGATCTGATTCAGATAAGTTAGAAGATGAAAAAATTTATAAGACTGCACTTATGGCCATTGGAGATTCAGACTTGGAAGAAGAAGACGACACTTCTGAGGTAAGCATTCTTCAGCTTAAAGAAAAACTGCACTTATTTTATAAAACAAAACTTATGTCCTTAATGAGTTCTCTAATTTATGATTTCCAAGAATTAACTTTTGATAGGGATGAGTTGTTCAACAACCTTGCAAGCCTCAAATTTGATTTTATTGATTTAGAAACTTGTAAGAATATCGTTAAAAAGAAAAATAACATTCTTAAGGAACAGGTTGTACAACTTGATTATGTAAATGTCACACACAAAACTGAAGTCCTAAAACTGACACTTTTTGAAAAAGAAAAAAAGGGTAAAAGCAAGGAACAGGAAAATGTAGAGCTTGAGTTAATCAAGTACAAACAAGAGTGCTGTGATGCAAAAGAAAAAATGAATAAGTTGATTTAATAAATTACCAAACTAAAGCTTGATCTTGAAAAAGCAAACAGGTGGACAAATTCTTCATGAAATATTCACAAACTAAGTGAGAGAAGTCACAATGAAAAAGTTGGACTGGGTTTTTACAAAAGCTTTGATATTACTCAAGATTTGTGCTACATATGTGGCAATTTAAGTCATCCAACTACTGAATACCCTATTACTACTAAAAGTAGGTCTAGGAGTATAAATCTGGTAAATAAACCAGCTTAAACCAACATAAGGAGAACAAAAACAGTGAAAAGAAACTGGTCATGCAACCTATTGCCTGTATGGACTAGCAGAAATCTAATTCATCCTTTTACTCATAAAAAGAGCCCAAGCTTGTCTGGGTTCCTATATCTAACCCTTAATTTACTTTTGCAGGTGAGAGTGAAAGGAAGCAAAAATCATTGGTACTTGGATAGTGCATGTTCAAGACACATGATTGGTAATAAAGAAAAATTCCTTTCACTCTCCAAAATAAGTGAGGGTGGAGTTTCATTTGGTGATGGCAAAAAGGGAATCATTACTAGAGTTGGAAAGATTGGTACTTCTGAGACAAGGGCACTGGAGGATGTCTATCTTGTGGAGGGATTAAAGCACAACCTACTCAGCATATCACAACTGTGTGATAAAGGTAACAAAGTTGTTTTTACTTCTACAGAAGTTAAATTCAAGAGGATGGATACCAAAGAGATTGTACTCACTGCAAAAAGACACATGAATATGTACAAAACTGATATAATGACAATGCCAGGAACAAAGTTAACCTGTTTGAGTGCTATAGAAAATGATCCCCTCCTTTGGCATAGGAGACTTGAACATACAAGTCTGAAACAATTAAACAAACTTTCTTTCAAAGATATGGTACTGGGCTTGCCCAAAACCAAATTCAAAGAAGAAAAAGTTTGTAGTGCATGTGTAAGGGGGAAACAGGAAAAGTCTTCTTTCAAGTCAAAAAACCATGTTAGTACAAATAAATGCCTTGACCTGATTCATATGGATCTGTATGGACCAATGAGACTGCAAAGCAGAGGTGGAAAGAGGTATGTTTTTTTCATTGTTGATGATTATTTTAGATTTACCTCAACATTTTTTCTATCTTCTAAAGAAGATGCTTTTGATGTCTTTACTATTTTCATTAAGAAAATTGAAAAGAAACTAGGCACTTCCCTAATTTCCATAAAATCTGACCATGGTACAAATTTGAAAATGTCAAGTTTTTGGAATTTTGTTCTGCAAATGGTATTGATCATAATTTATATGCTCCCAGAACACCTCAACAAAATGGAGTAGTAGAAAGGAAAATAGGACTTTGAAAGATATGGTTAGAACAATATTGCTGCCAGGAAATCTTGCTAAAAACCTTTGGGCTGAGGCAATTAGTACTGTTACATATATCATTAATAGATGCATGATCAGACCTATTCTAGAGAAGAATCCCTATGAATTACTAAAAGGAAGAAAACCAAACATCTCTCATTTTAGAACTTTTGGTTGTAAATGTTTCATTCATAATAATAGGAAGGATTATTTGGGAAAATTTGATGCTAAAAGTGATGAGGGAATCTTCTTAGGATATTCAGAGCATAGTAAGTCATATAGGGTTCTTAACAATATAACTAATTGTTTTGAAGAAAATGTGCATGTAGTTTTTGATGAATTTTGTGCTAAGACTAACTTGCAGGAAGAGAGTGATTCTGAGAAAAAGGTTACCCAACATGGTCTATCCACTGGAATTACCAAACATGGAGGTACCTCGACAGGGGGAACTAATTCTAGAGGCACATTGTCAGGGAGAGCTGAACCACTAGCTACTCCAGTTCAGGAAAATTGTAGTAATCCTAGTAGCTCACCAGGATTTGTCCCAAAAGGATATAAGTATCAAGGACCATATCTTATTAAGAACATACTCATTGATCTCATGTCTGGGATTACCATAAGGTTTGGGTTAAGAAGCATGTGTGTCTTCAAAATATTCCTGTTAGAAATTGAGCCAAAGAAAGTGACTGAGGCACTTCTTAATGCTGATTGGCCATGCAAGAAGAGTTAAATTAGTTTGAAAAAAACAAAGTGTGACACTTAATTCCTCTCCCAAAAAATAGAACAGTGATTGAAACTAAGTGGGTGTATAAAACAAGGTTGATGAACATGGAACGTTACAAGGAACAAGGCAAGATTGATGGTCCAAGGATAAAATCAAGAAGAAAGCATAAATTTTGATGAGACCTTTCCTCATGTTGCTAGAATTAAAGAAATAAGACTTCTTGTAGCTTTTACAACTTATATAGAGTTCATTCTCAATCAAATGGATGTTAAGAGTGCTTTTTTGAATGGAATACTGAAGGAAGAGGTGTATGTCAAACAACCATCAGGTTTTTAAAGTAAGAAGTTTCTTGATCATATGTACAGGTTTGACAAGGCTTTGTATAGATTGAAACAAGCTCTAAGAGCTTGGTATGAGAGATTGTCAAAATTTCTTCTAGAGCATAGTCAAACTAGAGGTAAAATTGACAACACTCTTTTCTTGAAAGCTAATAAAAAAGATCTGTTGGTTGTGTAGGTGTATGTTGATGACATTATTTTTGGCTCCACAAACATGAACATGACACATGACTTTGCAAAACTCATGAGTTGTGAATTTGAGATGAGTATGATGGGGGAGCTAAATTAATTCATAGGATTGCAAATCAAACAAATAGCATTTGGAACCATGATCCATCAACAGAAGTATGTCAAGGAACTTCTCAAAAGATTTTTCATCGAAGAGGCAAAAGAGATCAACACTCCAATAAACACTGCCATAAAACTAGATTTGGATTAAAAAGTTCCTGCTGTGGAGCAAAAGCTATACAAAGGGATGATAGGATCATTACTGTATCTTACAACAAGTAAACTTGATATTGTGTTTAGTGTGGGACTATGTACAAGGTTTCAAGCAAATCCTAAAGAATCTCATTTGAAATCTGTGAAGAGAATCTTTAGATATCTCAAAGGAACTAGTGATCTTAGCCTATGGTATCCAAAAGGTAATAATTTTAACTTGGTGGGTTATTCTAATTCTGACTATGCAGGCTATTTGGTGTACAGGAAGAGTACCACATGCATGGCACACTTCCTTCGATCATGTCTAATTACCTGATCCTCTAAGAAACAAAACTCAATAGCTTTGTCTATTGCTGAGGCTGAGTATGTTGCTTCTGGATCTTGTTGTGCTCAATTGTTATGGATTAAACAACAACTCATGGATTTTGATGTGGATGTTGGATGTGTTCCTATTTTCTATGATAATACAAGTGCCATTAATATTGCAAAGAATCATGTTCAACATAAAAGAACTAAACATATTGATATTGGACATCACTTTCTTAGAGATAATGTTGAAAAAAGTCTTATATCAATCATGTTCTGTTTTACTGGACAATAAATTGGTGATATATTCACTAAGGCATTAAGAAGGAAACACTTTGAAAAAAATAGGTTAGCTTTGAGGATGATTAAGATTGCATAAATCTCCCCCAATGATTGACTAGAAAAATTGATGTGCTCTTGAATTTTTATTGATTAATCCAGTCTTGCACATTTAGTTGTGTGTCCTAATTCCAGAATGTTGAGTAATCTAACCTTTATTTGTTTAATTTTTTCAGTGATGTTAGAACACTTAAAGCAATTGTTGTTCAGAATTTTCAAGAGTTTAGATATGATCACCAGTTTATCTTAAATTGATAAAGGAGAAACAGGTTGGCCCTCTTGGTTCTTTAATTTTTTCTAACTGCTAAATCCCAAGAGTCCAATATTTTTAAAAAGCTACCACCATAATCCCATCACCACTGTGACTATTCATTATTATCCTACCGCCTATCAAATCCCTCTTCGTTACGCTTCAACTTCTCTTCACCTTTTTATATCTATTTTTTTCTCCTCTCACCTCATTCATTCCCTATTTCACAAGCAAAAAAAACTTATTTTTTTTTAATATGGCATCCTCATCATCAGCACCATCTTCTGACTCTAATAATCCTCCTTTTATAGCCATCATTCTTCATCCCACTGCTTATGCAACACCACCTATTCCACCTACCATTCCAATTAAACTATTTGATTTCGCCGCCTTCAAAAATCTCAAAAACCCTTTTGCTCAATTTTCTTCCAATCCTTCATTCTATCCTAACCCACTCCACCAACTTCGATTCCTCTACAAATTATCAACCCTGATGATGTTCTTATTGCTAACTTGATTCCAAGAAAGTCAAGATCTCAATCAAAAAGAAAACATTCTTCCTCCACCATTGTTGTTGAGGATCATGATCTTGTTGAATCTTTTCCTGTTGTACCCACTCCTAGAATTCCTTATACTCGCCAAAAGAAACAACAGGAAGAAACACCCTTGTTGAAGCTCTTTAAGCTAGTAAAAGGAAATGAGTTAATACACATGTTCCTCCTCTTTCTCCTCCCCCTTCCTCCTCTCCAGATATACCGCTTTGCTTTGTGCGTAAAGGTAAGATAGTGAAATACACGATTCCAAAACCCTCTTCTTTTCATACACCTTCATCCAAGCCAAAGTCCACCCCTGCCTCAAAATCTTTCTCATCTTCTAAATCCACTTCTCAGAAGTCGTCCACACATTCAAATAAATAGGTTAACAAATCTATTCTCTCCGATTCTTCTAAGTCTAACTCACTTCCGGATACTCCTACTGAGTTAGACCCAAATTTTAAGCTTCATGAATCCTCTGCAATCTGAACTCTCCAGCAAACCATCATCTGCACTTTTAAAAATGCAAGATAACTCGAGCACATATTGTTAGTGGTTTTGGGGGTGCTAATATGGATGTGTTGTTAACCAAGTTAGAGGCACAAGGGTGGTAACACTTGTTTCTTCAAGGTGACTTACAAAGGAAGTTTCCAAAATCAGAGGTCTATGAGTTCTATACAAATAGGATTGCTATAGGTGAGATATTTTCTACCACTATTAGAAGGGTCACAATAAATCTCTATGCTGCTGATATTGCCAGAATCCTCAATATTCCTCGGGGAGGGGGGGTTGGGGTCACTATGTCAAGGTTACTTTTCCTCCACTTGACAACCTTGCCTCTACCCTTGATATTTCTTAAAAGTGTTTTGGTAATCGCTAGCTGGTCAATCATCTTAGGGTTCTCAAGAGAGATTTTTTCTCTTCATCGCCTCTATTTTAATGTCGTTCATAAGATGATCACCCCTAGGAAATAAATAAGGACTATAGCAAATTTTCTTGATCTTACTCTCATGGAATTGCTGGATACTGAGGTGCTAATTATTTTGCCTAGGATCATTCTACAACACATGCAAAGGATTTTTTCAAGGATGTGAGTGGTCATGCTCTCCCTTATGAATTCTAGATCACCCTTATATTTGAAGAATTTAGGGTGCCTATTCAAGTATGGTCTATGCAGACCACCAAAGACGTCATAGGAGCTGTGAACCATATGGAGCTACCTGTTTCAATAAGGAGTGCTGACAATCCTGTGCAACGTTTGAGGAATGCACTTGCTGATAAAACTACTGAATCGAAAGCTTCTCAAACAACTCATGATGCTGAAAAACTGGTGCTTCAGGCTCAGATTACTTCTCTTCAAGCTATCATTGAAAGTGAACGATCCTCAAATGCTAAAATCGTGCACAAATTGACTATTCTTATTCCCCTTGCTTTCTCTTCCTCAAATTAAGCTCTCTTCATAGCACCTTAGGAGTACTATTTTCTATGACTGGCCTATTTATCTTTATCAATTTTTTTGGTACTTGTTGATTACAGATTGCTCTTGGATGTATTGGACTTTATTGCTTTTTGTTTCTTGCTCCTGTTTAATCTAATGAATGATGGTTCTTTACTACAACTTTTGATTGTTTTAGTGATAGCCCCAGTGACTATGGATTATTAGACATCTCTGACTTCAATGAGTATTTGCCTTTTGATGATGTCAAAAGGGGGAAGAATTAGATTATGTAATGTTTATAACTAAAATAACCAACCTATTTCATTTTAGTTATCCTTGTGCTTAATCCTTTATTGATTATGTCAGGAACATGCCAGGAACTTAAGGGACAAGCTATGATATTGTGAAACATGTTCTAGTTTGTCATCATTAAAAAAAGGGAATTTGTTAGAGAAATGAAATTTTGATGATTGACTTATGAATGAAACATGTTAGTCATGCTGGTCCTCACAGGAGAAGGTGTTGAGCAAGGCTGATGATAAATCATGGTTGAAGTCAGAAGTTGACAAGCAACCAAATTCAATATTTGTCATGTACAGAAAAGAAGTTTAGAAAGAAGATAAACATAACACTTGAAGATTAAGTTATTAAAGGAATCCTACCCAAACAAGGAGATACATTACAACAAGGAGTGAAACTAACTGAGATTCCTATTGAAGAAAGCAGACTACATCATCCATAGGACTCCATCAAGAGTTGGCTTAAATAGAAGAGATTACTTCAAAGATTTTCACTCACGCACTAATAAGAAAAACATCAATCAACAAATTTGTTCACTAGCTTGAAGAATAATCCGGTCCTTTACTTAGAGAGTCGTAGACCTTGTGTAATAGGTTGGTTCTTTGAGTTGTAATGAATTTTAATTCTAGTCTCAGTGAAATACAAACTGAGTTAGGAGTTGTGTCTTTAAGTTAGAGAACTCGAAGACTTGGGACCACTTATTTTGAAAAGATTTGTGTTATTGTAGAAATATGAGTTAGAGTTTAATTTCTAGTTTACAAGAGTCTTATAATTTGTTGATTGTTGAGGCTCAAGAGTATTAGTGAAGTTGGGGTTAAATCCTGTAGAGGTACAGGTCGTACTTTTTTACACCTTTCTTGAGCCGGGTGTTTTTCACATAAGAATACTGTCTTCTCATTTACTCTTCATAAGTGAACCACGTTAGTGTACTTGTTCCCCCGATAGGCAACTAATAGAGTAAAACAGTAAAATCAGTAGGGTATACACTCTAACACATATTAATTAGTACAGGGAGCCTAGAAACATAATTTGTTAATCTTGGTAACAATATAATATTTGCAACCGAACAAACACAAAGACTTTATAAACCTCCAAAGTAATTAGTTGTGGCATATCAGTTTTCTTTAGGGGCCCTCTTATAAGAGGATCATTTAAGCGTATTTGACAAATTCAAATTTTGGATTTCAACACTTATAAATACTAATAGAAAATTATATTTAGAACAAAACTTAGGGTGTCTTGGAAAAAAATTAGTCATAAAAAATACTTTGGGAAAATATTTTCTTGGGTAGGATTCAAAACATCACCAATTAAGTAGACAGGGAGAATGTGAGAAGAGAATAATATTTCCTTGAGGGCACACTCACTCCTCGCCTCTTCTCTTTCGATGGCTAGCTAGGGCAACTATGATTGCCATCGTCTCTCGCTATCCTTTGGATGCAGGAAAGTCTTCTCAAAATCCTAAAGAGAGCATATCCAATCACTACTAAATAAAGAGGAAAACCAACCTCAAAAACCGATCATAAGTGGTCGGTTTTCCTCAATTTTTGACCACAAAATCGATCAAAATGCGTGATTATTAAAACTGTGGTAGCTTTTTTAAAAACTGACCACGTGTGGTCGTTTTTAAAATATATATATATATATATATATATATTTTTAAAATTCATTATTATTTTATTAAAATATAAAAAATAATTTTAAAAATAAAAAAATTCAAAATAAACCGACCACAAGTGGCCGGTTTTATTAATTAATTAATTAATTTTAATAAAACTGACCACTGTGGTCGGTTTTATTTTAAGATTAATTAATTAATTTTTTTAAAATCAACCATTTGTGGTCCATTTTTTGTAAAATTTCCAGAAAAACCAACCACATGTGGTTGGTTTTTCTGATTTTTTTAAAATAAAAAGCAACAAATGAAACAACATACAATACAAAAAAGAAAAAAAAAGTGTATTCCCACACAACATACAAAATTCCACTATAATACATACAAAATGTCCAACAAAAGTGTAAAAACTACAACAAAGCATCTAATGGTATAAAAACTACAACAAGATGTCCAAATCCAAGGTACAACACATACAAAAGTAAAAAAAAACTACCACTAATCTTCATCGTCATCATCTTCGTCTTTCTCATCCTCATCTGTGCTGATATCATCCAGTGGACCTAGACCTCTTGCCGCCCAAACTGTATCACCAGGACATGGAGGAATAATCCCTGCAGTCTGAATAAAAAAGCTGAACTGCTCCTGCAGCATCCTTATTTGTGATGTTGTTTCCTCCTTCTTCTGTGCCCTCTCTCTCTGTTAGCAATCTCTTAAGTGAATTTAGAAATCGTATTTTTTAGTGATTCAATGGTTTCTCTATCAACTGAAGAGGTATAGGATGTAGGACAGGACGAAGACCTAATGTTCTCACCAAAATAATTTCTGTGTTATCCGTAGTAATAGCCTCTAACTGCAGGACCCACAGTTTGTTCCCATAACTCCTCCACTATATGTTGGGGTATTGGGTTACCCTGACTTTCAAGAGGCTGACTACTACGAAACTCACTAAGGAGCTACATATATTTGTCCGATATTCAAAGTAAAGTTAAAATTAATAGTCAAAAAATATTAAAGTACTTATACTTGAATATTATCAACTTTGAGAAAAAGATTCATAAATTCAAAATTTGATGCTTACATGGGCAGCTTTTACATGAGACTCAATCCAGACATCTTCATCAGTCGGGTTCTTTTTCTTCCTCTATGCATTTCCTCGAATACCTCATCGAAGGATATCTTCCTACCCTTTTCTTTTTCCTACATATGAAAAAATATTAATCTTCAAATAATTAAAAATTTAAATAGAAACAAACAATTAAAACTGTAAAAGTTACATACCATTTTTTCCTCCACAACAATCATACTAACTGCACCCGCAGTATATAGGGAGCCACTCTTGGATGATGCCTGGGCTTTCTGAACTTTGTTCCTCAATAATTGGTAATTTTTGCTATTCCAATAGCAAATATACCGTTGCCATAAGAATTCACTTATCCAATCAGGTCATACTAAGTTGGTTCTAGCATAATCCAACTGACCGTTAAATCTGGATCTAGCTCTTCTGTAAAAGAATTTCCTTATTGTAAATTTATTCGCATCATCCCACCAATAATATTTCTACAACAAAAACAAAAATATAATATTCAATCTTTTGTTCTAACAATGTGTTAAGTAGTCGATAAGTTAAATCCTTACATGAAATTCTTTAAACATTCTTTCTCTGTTATTTTCTGGAACCTTTTGCCAACTGGTCCAGTAGCCGTTGAAGTGCCTACAAATGCATTTACTCGCAATTTTTCCAACTCCAACATCTGGCTTAAACCTACAACACAAGATCAAACAGTAATTTCATAGAGCATAATAATATAGTAATGAAAAATGAATAATGTAATTATATTTAGAAATCTTACCCTGCTCCATATTAAATAATACAACACCTCCCATAATTATCTTTGTCTCCAGGATGCAGAGCAAGTGTTGGTGGATGTACTGGTGTGGGAAAATATGAAGTATCGGATGGAGTTCCTCCCAGATGAAGATCCGACAATGCAATAGATCCAGCAAAATCACTGTCCAAACCTGGGTGACTGCTACAGGAGGAGGGTACTGACGATGGTAGATGTCTGGATGTGCCAACGGTCATCCGATAGTACTGTGATGGCAGTGGCACGATGATAAGAGCAGAATGAGTCGGTTTAGACCCATGAAGTGGCCCTACATGCTTAGGAGAAGGAACCGAATGCTGAGACGACCTAGAATATGAGGGTCGTGCTGGCGCGTTAGCAAACCGACCCTCAGATATATGAATATCTGTCAGTCGTTTATAAGGCGAAGGTTATTTTTTCTTTTTTGTTTTTGTAGGATCAACTTTTTCCTTACCTTTGTCCCTTTCTACCAGACATCTAAATTATGGAAAGTTAACAAGTAGTTAGTTCCAACAAAATAAATATATAAGAAAATATTCCAAGTAACTAATTTCAAGTTACTAATTCACATTTCAAATCGCTCCAACAACACTAGATAGACAAGAATATTTTTATTACTATATAAATTATGGAAAAGTGAAAACAACAATCTTAAACAGTATATTACATATCAATCTTAAACAGGAAACATAAAGGTAGATATATAGTACAAAGCATAAAGATATCAATGCATAATAAATACAACATACACAAACTAATCTTCCTCTTCTGAAGACTCTCCACTAAACCATTCACCCTCTTCGGAAGTTTCCTCATATCCTACCCACTCAGCCTCTTCTTCCACAATAATAACTTCTTCAAATATATTTTTCAGGTGATTCAAACTATCCACTAAGTCAATGCCTACTAGTTGGTGATCAATCTGCATTTCATTTTGATCCGTAGTCTCCAGCACATTCTCAACTTCCACCCGTCCTATAGGCTTTGTTTTGATTACAGCCCACCAATCAGACTTATCACTGTGCAACGGATAAGGAGCATAATACACTTGTTTAGCATTTTGCGCTAGAACAAATAGATCGTAAATAGGATACAACCTATTGTGCTTCTCTTCAATGATGTTATGCTCCTTATGTAATCTTGTACTTGGATCAAACCACTTATATCAAAAGAGGACAATTTTTTTATTGAAAAACCAGTATACTCTAGTTCTAAGATCTCGTGTATGATGCCAAAGTAATCAATATCATCATCACCCTTAACCCAAACACCACTATTGTATGTTTTTCTTGTTCTAGAGTGTTCTTCGGTGGAAAATTTAACCCATTTACTATGTAATGGGACATTGCATGAGCTTCAACTGGACCCAAGGAAATATCTCCTAGGAATTGATCGTATGCGGCTGCATTTGGTGACTGTTGTACCTAAAAATATTATATATACATACACACACACACACACACACACATATATATATATATATATATTTACTATGTAATGGGACATTACATGAGCTTCAACTAGACCCAAAAAAAATATCTCCTAAGAACTGATCGTATGCGGCTGCATTTGGTGACTGGTGTACCTAAAAATATTATACACACACACGCACACACACATACACACATATATATATATTAGTTGAGGAATGTGTAAATGCTTAAAATTTGTAGAAATATTAATACGCTTACGAACCTCATATGTAAACCATGTTGCATAGAATGAATACACTTGATTTTCATAGGATTGAGTCTTAAGTAAACTGAAGATCCAACAAGTGAAATACAATTAGTTTCTTTAAGGGAATGAGTAAACAAATAAGATATGTTAAAATTTTAATCTCCTTACTTCAAAAAGGGCTCAACTTCCAGGCAATTCAGAAAGACATACAAAGTTGCTGATTTGCGCTCCGTGGGAGTGAGCAGGCAAAATATGGTCTTTTTAGCCTTGAAACTAGATTGATTAAAAATTAATATCGGTTGCAAATGAGGCTCATTCACATCGTCCTTATAACGATTCAGTCAGTTTCTTGAACAAGCAACTTCATCACGAAAGTAGTATGAACAAAATTGAGATATTTCTCTTGCAAGATATGCCTCAACTATAGAGCCTTCCACCCTATGTTTGTTTTCAAGATTCCTTTTTAATTTTCTAATTGCTTACCGTTCGAATGGATGCATGCACCTAGTTAGAACTGGACCGCCTAGCCGAGCTTTGTGCACAAGGTGAATGGGAATATGTTCCATCACATCGAAGAACGTTGGCAAAAAAATCTTCACCAGCTTGTTGGTGATAACAACAATATTACTTTCCATTTGCGCCAGATTTTATTCTTTTTATGTGGTGGCACATAAATCTTTGAAGAACAAACTAATCTCTGCTATTGGTTTTCATATATTTTTAGGTAAACCAATAAAAGAAATTAGAAGTAATTGTTCCATGAAAACGTGACAATCATGTCTTTTCATTTCATGCAAGATTCCTTGTACAATATCAACCCTCTTTCCCAAATATCTATCGGACATATTCAAACTTTGGACCCACTCACATATTTGATGATTTTGGTTCAACTTGAATGTAAAACTAGCCTTGGGATTAAGAACATTTTCATTGGGCCCCTCCTGTAAGTGTAATTCTCTGCATTTGCAATATTCTTGTAAGTCAAGTCCGGCCTTACGATTATCCTTTGTTTTGTCGGTGACATCCATAACTGTGTTGAACAAGTTATCAAAATAATTCTTCTCAGTATGCATGGCATCAACATTATGCCTAAGTAAATTATCTGGTCAATATTCTAACTCCTAAAATATACTTTGCTTAGTCCAGTTATGCGAAACGTCATATCCATCCAACCTATGCAATGGTTCCTCGCTGACTTTAGGCAAATCCTGAACTATCTCCTAGATGTCATGACCAGATAGCCTTGGAGGTGGACCATCATGTTCCCTTCTATTCCTCTGGAATGCATTCTTAAGTCTTTTAAATTCATGATCAGGTGGCAAGAAACAACGATGACAATCAAACCATGAATTTTTCCTACTATGTCACAATGTGAAAGATTTTGTTTCTTTCCATGCAGTATGGACAAGCCAACTTTCCAGATTTCATTAACCTGGACAACATTCCATAAGCAGAAAAATCACTAACAGTCCACATTAGATATGCACGCAGATTGAAATTCTATTTAAGTGAGATGTCCCAAGTTTCAACCCCCTCATGCCATATAATTTAAAGTTCATCGATCAAAGGTTATAAGTAGACATCTATTCCTCTTTTTGGATTACACAGTCTAGGAACAACACAATTCAGAAATATATAGGGAATAGTCATCAATATTTCAGGAGGAAGATTATACGGGGTGATATATACAGGCAAACATGAATATGGCGTAGCACCAATTGAAAAAGGAGAGAATCCATCCGCACATAATCCTAAACGAATATTTCATGGCTCAGCTGCAAAATCTAGATAAGTTGCATCAAAATACTTCCAAGCCTCTCCATCGGATGGATGACACATAACACCAGTGGGCCTTCTATTTTCACCGTGCCATCTCATATGAGGAACTGAGCTGTTTGAAGCATACAACTTTTTCAACCTTGGTATTAGAGGTAAATAATGCATCGCCTTAATCGTAATTTTATTTCCACTACAACCACGCTTATATCGAGGGTGCTGAGAAAACTTGCAGGACTCTAGGGTATCATCTTCCTTAAAGTATAACATGCAACCATTTTCACAACAATCAATTCTAACCGAGGAGATACTTAACTTTGACACCAATCTTTTTGTCTTATGGGAAGAATCAGGAACCTCCAAGCCGAGGTCAGCTAACTCTTTAATAAGGTCTATCATTGGGTCCATTCCTCCTTCAATAATATTTCGGTCAGATTTAATACTTAATAATCTAACAGTAACAGACAAATAAGAGTGCGAACAGCCGTCAAACAAAGTATGACTATCGACATGCAATTGTTCATTGAATTTGCCCGCTTCTATATTAGGAACATCTTTGACATTTTTCCTAAAGTCACCCCCGTATTGCATCCCAAAAGTATCGTGCACCATTTCAGTCATCCTAGTATCTTGATATTCATTATGCCCCGCAGACCTACTACTTTCTCCAACAACAAAGTTATTTTGCCCAATATCACCATCATAGCACGCAACCTTAAAAAGTCCTCGTGAAACCCCTTTCTATAAAGATGTTCCTTCATAACTTCTTTTTTTAAAAGATTTATACCATCATATCTAACACAAGGACAACGAATAACCTAAAAATATGACCAAACATCAAGTGTCTTAGCATGTTCAAAAAATTGTTTACACCTTCAACAAATTCCTCCCTAAGACCAATTCTATTATCATTATTCCGTTGATATATCCAGCTATAACCAGGTTCCATCTACACAATCAATCAGATTCAACTAATTAGATCAAGTTACAAAAAGTTTAGCAAGTGATGACTACACTTTATCAAAATAAAAAATTCACCTTTACAGTACCTACATTTTATCAATTTCAAGTGACTAAGTCACCTACCAAGTCACCAAACTTAACTACATTCAAAAAAAAAAAATTTCACATTTCAAGTACCTAAACTCCAACATTTTCAACTTACTAAGTTATCACTCAAGTCATCAAACTAAACCACATTTAAAATAAAAAAATCACCTTTAGAGTACCTACACTTTATCAATTTCAAGTGACAAAGTCACCTACCAAGTCACCAAACTTAACTACATTCAAAATTAAAAATTTACATTTCAAGTACCTAAACTTCAATATTTTCAACTCACTAAGTCATCACCCAAGTCACCAAACTAAACCACATTCAAAACATAAAAATCACCTTTAAAGTACCAACACTTTATCAATTTAAAGTGACAAAGTCACCTACTTCAAAACCAAAAATTCATCTTTAAAGTACCTACACTTAGTAAATATCAACTCACTAAGTCATCACCCAAGTAACCAAACTAAACTACATTCAAAATAAAAAATTCATCTTTAAAGTACCTACACTTTATCAATTTCAAGTGACTAAGTCACCTACCAAGTCACCAAACTTAACTACATTCAAAACCAAAAATTCATCTTTAAAGTACCTACACTTAGTAAATTTCAACTCACTAAGTCATCACCCAAGTCACCAAACTAAACCACATTCAAAACAAAAATTCACTTTTAAAGTACCTACACTTTATCAATTTCAAGTGACAAAGTCACCTACCAAGTCATCAAACTTAACTACATTTAAAACAAAAAATTCACCTTTATCGTACCTACACTTTATCAATTTCAAGTGACTAAGTCACCTACCAAGTCACCAAACTTATCTACATTCAAAACCAAAAATTTACCTTTAAAGTACCTACACTTAGTAAATTTCAACTCACTAAGTCATCACCCAAGTCACCAAACTAAACCACATTCAAAACAAAAATTCACCTTTAAAGTACCTACAT
>NC_061111.1:207150841-207157093 GCF_002878395.1 Capsicum annuum | reverse complement strand
ACTAAGTCATCACCCAAGTCACCAAACTAAACCACATTCAAAACAAAAATTCACCTTTAAAGTACCTACACTTTATCAATTTCAAGTGACTAAGTCACCTACCAAGTTACCAAACTTAACTACATTTAAAACAAAAAATTCACCAAAGTACCTACACTTTATCAATTTCAAGTGACTAAGTCACCAAACTTAACTACATTCAAAATCAAAAATTCACCCTTAAAGTACCCACACTTAGTAAATTTTAACTCATACGTCATCACCCAACCCACCAAACTAAAACATATTCAAAACAAAAATTCACCTTTAAAGTACCTACACTTAGTAAATTTCAACTAAGTCACCAAACTAAACCACATTCGAAACAAAAAATTCACCTTTAAAGTACCCACACTTTATCAATTTCAAGTGACTAAACTTCAATATTTTTAAGTATCTAAACTTCAACATTTTCAAGTCACTAAGTCATCATCCAAGTCA
This sequence comes from Capsicum annuum, assembly GCF_002878395.1. Classification (NCBI taxonomy): domain Eukaryota; kingdom Viridiplantae; phylum Streptophyta; class Magnoliopsida; order Solanales; family Solanaceae; genus Capsicum; species Capsicum annuum. Next base: position 207,156,613 of record NC_061111.1, on the reverse strand, counting down.
CCAAACTTAATTATATTCAAAACAAAAATTCACCTTTCAAAGTACCTACACTTAATCAATTTCAACTCACTAAGTCACCACTCAAGTCACCAAATTAAACCACATTCAAAATAATCAAGCATACAAAAATTCACAATAACAAGTTCTCATTTCAAGTACCTACGCTTCAACAAAATTAAAAATAAAAGTTCACCTTCAAGTTAAGTTACTACACTTATTCACTTTCAAGCAACATATTCATTTATAGTATAACAAGTCAAACAATTGAGCAAGTGTAACAAAGCAAATATAATTAGAAGCGTCGTATGTCCCTCTCACACCATATAATCATCACAAAATTTCTATGGGTTTCAAAACCTTCTACAACGAACAATCCCAAACTAAACTACATTTAAAACTTCATTATAAGAAAATAGAGAGAAATCAACTTACCTTTGCTTGGCCTAAAATTGTAAACCTTCTTTTTACAATTGTTTGATAAATTATTGATAAGTATCCTTTCTTTAGAATTTTAGTCAATTTTTTGTCATATTTTTATTTTTTATAATTTATTAATAATTTTTCTAATTTTAGAATTTTTATCAATTCGTTATCGTTCTTAACATTTTACAATCACCCGCACACGTGCACGACACGAAGTGATATATATATATATATATATATATATATATATATATATTTTACAGTATTTTAAAATTAATTATATTTTAATAATTTTAATATTCTTTACATTTTTTCATTCAACATCTATATTTTACAGTCCGCAAACGCTGAGTCGGATTAATTATTTTTGTGCAGTATAATAATTCGATGTCTTATCACATCCGACAATGACTACACAATAATGACTTGTCACGTCCGACAATGACCACTCAGTGTTGTCTTGTCACATCTGACAATGACCGCTCAATGACACTACCCTTTGGACAATAACTCTATTCATTGGTCAAAAGGATGAACAACCTTTGGTCAATATCTTAAGAACTAAAGGATGTACTATTATAAAAAGAGGGGACACCCCTTTATCCATTGGATAATAGGAGTGCCCAATTTTATTATAAATAGGCAAGGATGGAAGACAATTTTATTCATCTTTTCTCTCTACACATACATTTTCATACACCCACACATATTTTTTCTCTCTCTCAAATACATACACAAAAAAAAACACAAGAAAAAATCTTTCCTTATTTTTCATTTTCTCTCTCAAAAATACACAAATGCATATGCACATTTTTTTAATCACACACGCATTATATTCTTCTTTCTCCCCTCTCTCAAGAATAAACAAATACTCACGAATTTTGTCTCATTTTTCTCTCTCTCAAACACACAAAAAACACACATATACACATAAAATAAAATAAATTTTTGCTCCCTATTTTGGTGAAATTCCACCATTTTTACTAGGGATTATATATATATATATTTCTCAAGTGTTGTTGTTGCTATTCATATTTTCTTACTGTTCATGGTCGAAACTTTGTGTCCCAGTGACTTTCTTTCCTTTATTCATTTCCATCAATCTTCGTTATATTTTTAAAGGGTTTTGTTGATTGATATTTTATGTGAATTTATTGTCGTATTTCTTTGTTTATAGATGCTTAATGATGGTTATTGTCACTTCTCAGTGAATGTTCACATTTTTCAATCATGTTTGAACTATTATTTCTATTTTATTACATTATTCTATTATACAATTAGGAATTTTACTCTATTTTTATTATTTTCAATTACTTCGTCATGACTACATCATTTTTATTCATTAACTTTGACCTTTTTGTTATTTTATTATTTTAATCATTGATAATCATTTGAATTGCTATGTATGATTTTGATATGCGTTCAGTGACTTTGTTAATTTTTCGTCATTTTTCATTGTTATTAAATACCATTAATTATTTGGCCGATGAAACTATCTATCCGTCGGATACTTAAGGCCACTCCATTACAAATGACGGATTTTATTTTCAAAAGATTACTATTTTATATCAAAATAAATGCTTGGCCAATGAAATTATCTCTCCGTCGGATACTTGAGGCCACCCCGTGACAAAAGATGGATTTTTATTTCTCAAAGTTTACTTATTTACATAAAAAATAAATGTTTGACCAATGACATTATCTCTCCATCGGATACTTGAGGCCACCCCATTACAAAGACGGACTTTATTTTTCTCAAGTTTATTTATTCATATCAAGTATCAATACAATGGCCGATGAAAAATTATTATTAATTTGAGGCCTCCGTAAACAAAAGACGAACTTTACGTGTACAAATATGTAATAAAATAAATATTTTGGAGGATGATGAAACTTTATAACAATACAAGATTTTGCAATTCAGATTTTGATAAGACGATTTAAGACGGTCAATTAATTGAACAACCACTTCGTAGCAAAATGATTTATGACGACCAATTAATCGAGCAACCATTTCATAGTCATGACTTAATCTGAGCCCACTTTTTAACAAAAAAATATCTTTTTAAATATTTATATACACACATACTTGTTCAATTTATTTTGATTATTATTTATTCGTTACTGACATTTTTACAAGTCTTTATACAGGTTATTTGAATTACTCGTCGAGAGTTGCATTCAAAGAGACCCTTTTAATTTTGTATTGTATTTTTATATTTGTACAAATGTTATTATAGTGAAAACTTTATTTTTGGGTGTTCGGCGGAATTTTCTTTATACAACTTCACCTCGCGTTTATGCAAACTTAGGTTGTTAATATTTACACTAATAAATTAAATTAATCAAATTAGTTTACATACTTTGACATCTTAAACATTATGATCTTTTTGTTAAAGTAAATCTTTATTTTTTCATAAACTTTAATGAAACAAAGAACATTATTTTTCTCTTTCTCTTCATGATATATCAAGATATACTTTCTTTCACACAACATAAATTACTTTTCTTTTCACATGTATTTTTATACATATCTTTTACATTGTTTATAATAACATGTTTTATTTATATATTTAATATACATACGTCTTTACATAATTTTAAACATTTATATTATTTTATATTTAATACATACACTTCTACATTATTTTTTGTACCTCCTCCCTCTTTGAAAAATTTAGTCTAGTCGGGTACCACACTTGTGGATTCTGAAGGATGCCTAACCCCCTCCCTTCGGAATAACTTAAACCCTTACCTAGAATCTCAATTGTTTTTTCGCAGACTAAAAACATTAATCGCATGTTAATACTTCAATAGATTTCCTTATTTTCCTTAAAAATTAGGTGGCGACTCTGTGCAAATTTTCATTCTTTTAGAGTCCATAACGTCGTGCTCGTTTTAACCTCAGGTAAAAATAGGGTACGACAGTCACAAAAAAAAATAACAAAGCAATACTTTTACCGAATTCAGAATCTGTGAAATAGTAAAATTATTACAAAGAATAATCTTTCGCTTAAATAATTACAACAATTTAGTAAAGGAATAGGAATAAGATTTCACCCCCCCCCCCCCCCCCCCCCCAAAAAAAATAAAAAGGAATAGTAAAAACGACAATGAATTTGGTAAAATTGAGCTAAGGTCTTGCTCAATCTTTTCTTAAAGATTCAATCTTTTAACACAACTTGACCAAATAAGAGATCTCAACAATTACTAGTAGCATAAACAAGAAAACCCCAATTCATAAACAAGAAAAAAAATTAAATTTACCAATATATAAGCATTAGGTATGGTTAATTTCTTAATGATAAATCAACAAAATGTAACTAACAAGATCCAATCTCAACAAGCACATTGCCGAGAAAAAAGAAAAACCCCAATTCATAAACCCAAACACAAAAAGAAAAAGACATGTACATAAACCCAAACACATAAAGAAAACAACTCACAAGTTGGATTCACCGGAGAAGATGGCCGAGCTCCATCGCCGTCGCCGTCACCGGATCCGTTCAAGTGTGTGTTGTATTTGTTTAACGTTAAAGTGTGAGATTGGAGGGTTTGGAGTTGTTGCTGTTTTGGACGGGAAATTTGGGTGTGTTTTTGGTGTGTTTTGTGTTTTATTATGTAGTACGGGTTGGGTCGAGTTAATGAAAAATATTTTTTTTAATTATTATGAAAACCGACCAGATGTGGTCGGTTTTCTGGAAATATTTTTCAAAATCGACCACACGTGGTCGGTTTTCGTAATAATTCAAAAAAAATTATTTTTGAACTTAAAGTTTAATAAATTACAAAAATAAGTTAATAAATTAAAATTAATTTTTAACAAATTAAAATTTTAATAAATTCTATAATATTTATAACAACATCCAATTAATTTAATACAATTCGTATATCTATAAATACACAGTAGATACACTGTGTATGGGACCCAACAACATCCAATTAATTTAATACAATTCATATATATATAAATCCGATAAGTAGTTATTTTATCATCACATTAACACGAGTAGTATATTTCCTCAATCGTATAATAATATAAATGAATTTTGCAAATTACGATAAATTTTTGGTTAATTGGCTTTTAAATATGATATATATATATATATATATACCTCGTAATACAAGTTTTACGTTGTTATAAATTCAATAATATATGCGTGTCTACATTGACCCAAAATAGTATATCGATTTTCACAATAGTATGATACATATCAATGTATCATTCAAACTATTTTGATATATAGATTCAGTTATCTAACTTTCGATTACTACATACGTCACTACACGAGATATATGTATATATCACTACACGAGATATATGTATATATACATATATATTCAATTGTCTATCAGCTTTCAAATATGTACTATAAACATCACATACATGATTTTACTACCCCAGAATAATATACAACGTATTTCACATATACTCAGCGAAAAAACTCAAATTCACCGCCAATTTTCAAAATTTGAAATTCAAAGCAAATGGTAAGTATATGCCAGTTTCAGGATTCAATTTTATGTCTCCCTCCCCTACTTCCTTCCTCCCCCATATACCACGTAATACATGTCTTATGTTATTACAACTTCAACAACATATGCGTATCTACATTGACCCACAATAGTATATCTATTTCCTCAATAGTATGGTATATATCAACGTATCATTCAAAATATTTTGATATATAGATTTAGTTATCTAGCTTTCGATTACTGCATACGTCACTACACGAGATATACGTATATATACATATATTTAATTGTCTATCAGCTTTCAAATACGTACTACAAACATCAAATACACGATTTTACTACCCCATAATAATATACAACGCATTTCACATATACTCAGATGAATTATTGATTACATTATCTTATGTCATTAATATACCTTCACTATATAATATATATATATATATACTATATATATACCTATACATACACACACATATACACACTGTCGACTATATCAAGTTCTAAATACGTACTATATATATCACATACGTACACAAGTATATTATCCAATAATATAATGAGACGTGTTTCATATACATACTTAGAGGAGTGATCAATTAATTATATTTGATTAGCTTAATATACTAGGTTTTGACTACATCATTCATCAATCGATCAATACCTGATATATATGTATATATAAAGATATTTATATATATGAACTCTTGAATGCGCACTATATATATCACATCCACAAGTATATTAACGTATAATAGAACATGTTCATTATATTCTGATGAATTATCGGTTTTATATTACATTATTATGACTAGAATAGTAACACAATATCATTATCTCAACGGTATGATATATATATATATATATATATAT
>NC_061111.1:207120926-207147841 GCF_002878395.1 Capsicum annuum | reverse complement strand
TATATATATATATATATATATATATTTATATATATATATATATAATTATTTTTAATGAAAATATAACATATATTTGATTACATATATATAATTATTGGTTACTAAAAATTATTTACTTTTTAATTTTTTTTTAGTTCAAAAACCAACCACAAGTGGTAGTTTTTTTAATTATTTTTTTTATTTTATTTAAAAAATCGACCACAAGTTGTCTGTTTTTAAAAAATATTTTCTTTTTATTTTAATAAAAATCGACCACAAGTGATCTTTTTTTAAAAATATTTTCTTTTTTTTTTAAAAAAAATAAAAACCGACCACCAGTGGTCGATTTTTTAAAAATAAATTAAAAAAGAATTTTTAAAAACCGACCACAACTAGTCGATTTTTAAAAATATTTTTTAATTATATTTAAAAAAATGACCACAACTGGTCGGTTTTGTTTTTTTTTAATATTTAAGAAATAAATAATAATTAATATAAAAATTATTAAAATGATTATTTTGAAATTTTAAAATATAAAAGCGACTACATGCGGTCGCTTTTTTTAAAAAATAAAAATTATAAAAAAATAAAAAACCGACCACAATGTGTGGTCAGTTTTTTTAGATTTTTTTAGTAGTGAATCCTTTTACACAACTACCTTATGCTTAATTGCATAAATCACAACAAAACAACCATAGCTTTGCAAAAATGTAGTAAAACATAGTGAATAAATTAGTTCATAGAATACCAGCCTTACATTTTTTGTAATAGAGAAATGTGAAGAGTTTTTCAAAAAAGAGGGACTCCATCAAGCAATAATGGTGAAACTATCCCCAAGCGCACCGAATTCGCAGATGTTGCACAGAATATTGCCAACCAGGGGCAGACCCACGTGGTATCCAGGGGCTCGTCCGAACCCCTTCGACAAAAAATTACGTTGTATATATAACGTAGAAAATCTATATTTATGTATATATATTAATTCTGAACCACCTAAAGACAAGGTTATTGGATAACCTAGTGGTTCTATGTCCGTTTCTTGAGTTGCTCCTTTAGCCCTTGGTCGTGGGTTTGATTCCTGCTACTAGTGAAGGCTTCTTTTTTATTCCTGGATCCGCCACGGTTGACAAACCCTTAATATCAAAGCTTAATCAGTTTACTTGCTCCAAAGAAGCTTCTTTTGAGGATGGATCAATATGAAAAATTCACAACTTTTTTATCTCGGTCCGTGGATTATTTTTCATTCAATGGGAAGGGACATCAATTTAGAGTATTTTCATGGAGTATTGGTTGTACCCCGAAGGAAGAGATATCAAGGGCAGTGAAATGCATCTCTTTGCCAACTCTGCTAATTTATTTGCTAGAAAAGTATTAATGTCGGTTGTAGCGGCAGTTGAAAAACCATTTCCCACATATAAGGAAACTCAAATTCGATCTAAGCCTGTAGCAAGACTACGATTAAAGTTATTTTGGACTTGTTGGACAGTCATCATACTCATATGAGGTTATAATACGTGGATGAAAAAACTGGTAAGGTCGTGAAGGAGCTCCAGGAGGTCGTTTATGATAATTTACTCCTTTATTGCAATCTTTGTAAGCAACAAAGACTTGATGAATGCAAATATCATGTGCTTTTGTGGAAAATAATGGTTGAACAATAGAAGTGGTGATCCACTAAAAATGAACGAATGCATAGTTGAAAAACTTCAAGGCGATGCACGAGATTATTTGAATGCCGAGAAATAACAAGTAAAGATATTCCTATGAAATCTATATGATAGCATGGAAACATAGAATACTATAGACATACAAGATGATGTTGAAGATCAAAGAATCCTGTAAAGAGCATTGTGTCAAATGCTCAAGCTGAACAACAAACAACTTTTTAAAACAATGATGCTACAGGTGATATTTATTTGAGGAAACGAGAGTTAGATCTAGTTCCCAAACATTTACGATAAAAAATTAGGAATATATATAATATTATAGGTGCATCGCTAGATGACTCAGGAAAGAAATAAACTAATGTTAAAGCTGTAGAAATCTTTATACATAGTGACATGTAGGGTGAAAACGATAATACAACGAGAAATTGGACATTGATGGCACACAAAAGTTTAATTGATTTTTCATTGGCTAGTCAAAATAAGTCTTTGGGTCGTGAAAAGAATGGGATCGTAAATATATTCAGTGACCTGTTGATCCTAATGCAAATTTATCTATTCAAAATATATTTGCACGTTCATCTAATACTAGAAGAATTAGCTGGAACATTTGAATAAGAGTATTGGTAATCAAAGGTTGCAACAAACAATTAAAAATACATACAATGGAAGGCAATGTTATTGGAATGGTTGAGGAATTTATACCACGAAACCTATCTGTCACCATTCGAGATTACCCCTAGTCGTAACACGGTGATACTTAGAATCATAAGTAATCTCAAGCTAACTCATGGCCTGACATAACACTAAGAATACTGAAATAAATGATAAAATACTAGTGAAAACTAAACTAAAATGTCATAATCATAATAAAAGTAAAACCAATGTTGAATGTCAAAACTGAGATTGTCTAATACATTTAACATGCTCAAAATCTAACTGTCTATTTGAAAACCTCTAAATAAGATGAGTAGTTGGGACAAGCCCCCATCTAACTCTAACTATCTAAAACTGAAATAATAACATAATGAAAGTACTAAAATCTACTCCTCGGATGATGAGGACTCACCAAGCTCTACTGTTAATATAGGTACAGAATCGTGATAACCGTGAGTTGAATGCTGAACCTCTGAATTTATATTATAAAATAATGTAGCACAACGAAAGTATGTTGTCAGTATTTTGAATATACTGTGCATGCAGAATATGCACTATGCTACATGAACTGAATATACTAAAGATGACATGATAAACTGAGCATGAAATTAGAATATTTAAATTGATTCAATGACCACGTAACAAACATGTAACTATATAATGTGTTGAATAAACTAAATACAATGTCATTCCAGGTCTAAGTCTGAACTATGGGAGCTACTATTAACAGATATACCCAAATCTGAGCAAACTGGAGTCCAACATATAACTTTAGCTGGGAGGGTGTTTTATACCTCATCAAGGGTACGAACACTGACTGATATGGATTCACTAAACTGTTGTCCAAAAAGACTAAGGTGGAAAGCCCAGTATGACGGATCTACCTTTAAAACCTATGATGGCGACGTAATTCTGGAACTTAGGTATTTCTACTACAGGTCTCTGCCTAACTAGAGGGCGAACCTTCATCCCTGCGTTTACTCGGTGCAAAGTACTACTCTCTACTGAATAATAATCCATAATTGTATGCTTCACTGAATAACTGATAAGCTCAAAATAATGATATTTGAGATTAAAATAGTAGACACTTCATCTGGAAAGCATCATACATTAGTAATTATAGAGGACTAAGTACTCATTAATATTACATAAAATCTTAGGTCATCGAGTGTTCATAACCTGTCATCTTGGAAGAATGTAACTACTCATGATAATTTTCTTAAATTGAATGACATAGTAACTTAAGTCAAAAATTAGGAATTATACGATATACTGAGGATTCAAATCATAAAAATGTAGTGATATTGAAATTCATGGGGAAACTTGTGTTCATGGCTTAACTATAACAAGAGACTGAAATATAAAGAAATACATGATATTCATGAACCCTAGGCTCTGAGGGAGAAACTAAACTGGGGAATTTAGTTTACTTTGGAACTCAATACGTAAGAGAAAACCCAAAGATTAAATCCCGTATGCCCAGAGATGGAAACCTTGTTCAAACCTTTGAATTTTGAATCTGAAGTTGAAGAACCCTAATTTTTACCTTGGAAGAAGAAAAACACCTCTTTCTCTATCTTCTCTCTATGTATTTACTGAATTTTGAGTTAATGGCGAATTTGGGGCATTTTAGTCTTATATTTTAGCCTTAAGATATCTTAAACGACGTAGTTTTGGTGTTAAAAGAGTGGCAAAAAAACAAAAAACCTCTTAAAAAATGTTATAACAATTAAAAACAGTTCCAACTGACAGTTTAGATGACAGACCATCAATTCCTTGTCTAACTGTCACCGAAAGTTCACAAAATTAGCAAAATTTGGTCATGCTATTTAATACCGACTACTTTCTTTGATAGGTTATCATAGGTGTGATGGTTCCATATTCTGGTAGACATATAACTTTTGATAAATTGAGCATAACTATTTACTCTTACATTGAATTAATAAATGCATGGTGGAATTGGAAAGAAGACTCAAATAACTTTCAGTTAGTGGGTCATAAAACCTAAATCTCTTGATGTGCTAGGAGTTATGGTCATTTGAAGTTAACTATAGAAAAATTCTTCACAAGAACTCAATCGGTAAGGAAGGTTTTGGCTTGGCTATGACCTAGGAGTTACTTGTGGCCTTAATACTTTTATAAATCACTTCTCATTCTATCAAAACATATTGTTTGATTCTACATGTACCTGAATGATGACTTTAATCTTAACTCAGATTTTTGGGATATTACAATATCTCTCCTTTGGGGTCATTCGTCCCTAAATGAAAACTAAGTTGAAAGGTTAGGAAAAAAGTTGCAACCCCAACACTAAGTTCTAAGAGCTAAATACTGATATGATAGTTGAACTTATAATTAAAACACGGACTAAACAAACTCATGAATGCATGTTATGACATGAGGATGAATGACTGGAATGAAATGGAAAGAATTAATTAAGAGAAACTTATCACCTCAGTCTGGAACTTAGTTCAAAGAGAAAAGATAAGGTACTTAGTCATTATATTTGACTCTGCTTCCCAGGTAGCTACCTCAACCAATTGGTTCCACCAAAGAACTTTTCCTAAAGCGACCTCTTTATTGCTTTACTTATGAACCCGACAATTAAGAATCTCAACTAGGACCTTCTCATAAGAGAGATTATCTTTTACACCTACACTATCTAAAGGCACAGTGAATACTGGATAACTAATGCATTTTTTTAGCAGAGACACATGAAAAATCAAATGCACTAACACTAAGTCTGTAGGCAAATCTAACTCATAGGCTATATTGCCAAAGTGACCAACAATGTTATAAGGACCAACATAGCAGGGACTGAGTTTTCCTTTCTTGCCAAATATCTTTATTCCTTTCATGGGTGAAACTTTTAAGTATACAAAATCACCAATAGAAAACTCTAGTTCCCTTTTCCTCACATATGTATAGGACTTTTGACAACTTTGAGCTATTTTCAGTCTTTCTCTAATTAACTAAAATTTCTCCATAGCTTCATGAACTGAATCTGGCCTTATCAAAATGTAATACCCCGTATTTTCCTAGCTCAATGTAGCCCTCAGTACACGAGAATTTCTATATAAAATTTTTGAAATACTTAGAATTTTCCAGTTTAAGAATTATCAAAGTGTAGGAAATTCAGTCAGCTTTCTAACGATATAAAGTTCGCCCAAATTCGATATCTGGGTGAGAAGTTATGGCCTTTTTAGTAAAACAATATGTCAAATTGAGCATCATCGCGTCACGGAGATAGGCCAAATGACATTTGTCAATTTCCAGTGAGATACCGCGATTCCAGTGCATCTCAATAAATATCCAGTTCCCATTTGTCATTTTCCAGTGAGGCACCATGATAGCATCGCGTCGCGCCAAGGTGTCATTTCAGAATTGTCAATTTCCAGTATCCCAACGCGATTCCACCGCGTCACGCCAAAACTCATTTTCATAATTGTCCATTTTTAAAATAGTTTCAGCCAACTTCCAGTGGCTCACTGCGTCGTGGTGAAGGACACAACAACAATAATAACAAACCCAGTGTATTCCCAATGAAGGACAAAATTGAGATTTTAAATGATGGAAATTTAATTCTTTTAAAGGGAAATTTGGTCTTTATCCACGACCCTAATCAGTCTAAACACATTAATTAACCCCTAATTACCTAATTAGATTATTATTTACTCAATTCCTCTGAAATTAAGATCATTCTCTCTAAAAATAAAAAAAACCTAGCCTCCAAGAATCAAGAGCAATTCTCAAGAAATCCATCAAGAAACTTCAAAAACTCATCTTCTCAGGAATGTTAGATGTTCATCCATGGGTCCTTACCATCCATGGAGCCCAAGAATCCTTTTTCAAAATACAAGATTGAGATTTAATGATTTACATGTTTGAATTGGATTGTGTTCATGTATGTATTGATGGTTGATTTTCATTCCATGACTAATTACAAGTTTCATGAGAATTAAATACCATGAATGTAGAGTTATGTGATCTCATTTAAAACCCTTGAATTTGCAAGTAGGAATTATAATCATGATGCTTATATGTTGTTCGTTATTATGTGCATCAATTATACTTCCCAAGTGTTTGATAAAATGCCTATGTGAACTGAATAGTGAAATCATGACATGCTAGTATGTGATCCCCTCATGTACAAGGTTGTGCCTTACAAGTGTTTGACAAAATGCTTCAATGAATAAATTGTGAACAAGTATCTATTACTATGCTTTCAAGATTGTGCTATGTTTACTGTTGATTCTATCGAGTCCTGGAGGTATTCAATACCCAAAAAATCAAGCTATTTACTTAGACTACAGTAGTTACAGAATAGACTCAGTAGTGTCACTAAAGTAGTATTCGGTCAGTTTACACGATCAACGTTAGTTCAGTTAAACTTAACCCAGTTTAGTTAAATTCAACCTAGTCCAGTAATTCAGTTCTGGTGTCTTTTCAGTTAGGAGTAGGATTCAACACCGAATGAACCTAAAGATGGGGGCTGCCAGTTGAGGGTGTGACCTTTAGTAGCAATCTCTATGGTCCAAAACTACATAGCCAGTGTAGGTTGAGATATATACATACCAGTTGAGGATTGATAAAGTGATTTCCTGCCATTTAAGGGTAATACTGTTCTCATTAGGGCACCTGCCATATGAGGGTAATTCTTTAGCCTATGAGTACCTGTGGCACGGTACTGACACCCTTCGAACTAGGGTTACAGGTCCCCCAATCAATTCAGAAAGGGGCATGTATGTTAGATGATTACCTCCCACAATTTCAGTTTCAGTCTCAACATAGATTTAATTCAGTTCTATAGAATCAGGACTGTCAGAAACAGTCACCCAGTAATCAGTAATTTAGTTATCAATAATCTCATATATCTATTACTCAGTTATCAAAACTCAATACTCAGTTTCAGTATAAATCTCAGACACAGTATATAGGTATATGCATAGTATTGTATAATCAGTGTTTACAGTAGATTCAACTATCTATATACTCTTATTCAGTTATATTCATATCACTCAGTCAGTTATTGTTCATGCATATGAACGCATGTATTCAGCCTTACCTCATCTAGCATACCGTTACATTTTACGTACTTATCGCATACTCTTTTCTTATGTTATGATGAATCTTATCATAGGTTCGGACACTCAGGTTCCTGACCGCACTTAGCCAGATTCAGTTAGCTGCAACAAATTCAGTAGTGAGTCCTCATCAATTGAGGATATTATTTCTTTTAGTATTTTAGTAGATTAAGCATTTTATTAGTCGGATTTAGTTGGGGGGATTTTCCCATCAACTCCACATTTAGACTGTTTAGTAGAGGCTTTTCAGACTAGACTAGTTCAGACAGTATTCACTTTTCAGATGTTATTATCAGTTGTTGTATTCAACAGTATTCAGATTATGAACCTTATGGTATTTTAGCCTAATATCCACATTATTTCAGTATTATTTTTCAGTGCTCACAGCAGGTACCAGTCATGGGTTAGCTTGTGGTCTTTTAGGGTCGTAAGCATCGTGTGGCATACGGAGTGTAACTCTGGGCGTTACAAACTTGGTATCATATCCTAAGGTTCAACAGAGTCCTAGGGAGTCTGAAAGTCACGTCAAGTAGAGTCTTGTGCAAGGGTGTATAGCGCGCCACACTTATGGGCAAGAGGCTACGAGGCGTTTCTAGGAAAAGTTTCCATTCTTTCAGTATTCATGTTGTATGAGTGAGCATGAGCTCAAGTTAAACTCTCAGTATAATCCAAATCTTCCTTCTATTTAAAGAACATGCCTTGCAGAAAAGCTAATGGAAGAAAGAATGAAAATCAGCCAGTACATCCGCCTGCTCTAGCAAATCCCCTGAATGAGCATGTCTCCCACGTAGTTGCTTTCACTACTTTAGATTATTTAATATTTACTCAGAACAACCTGTAGGCTATTGTCCTTCTAGGCTTGGGGTTCATACTCCACAGCGCAAGGGGGAGAAGCTTAGGAAGAAAGAAAGAGAGAATAAGAGAGTCAAAACAAGTAGTTTTAGGCTAAGGTTAGAGGGTGGTAACCGCTTCCAATTTTGTTAGAAATTCTTAGCCCTAAATCCTTCTGCAGCTAGTGTGCCAGTGCCATATTTTTGAAATGACAGTCGAGATAGCACATCAGGCTCTAAGTCTCAGGGCTGCATGAAAAGAGGTCGTAATAACCCACTTTGCCAAAAATGTGATAAAAATTATCAGGATATATGTAGAGCTGGTAATGGTATGTGTTTTGGATGTGGTAATCCAAGCCACGGGATGTGGGAGTGTAAAGTAATGGCTCAGAGAGAAAATGGTTTGCGCCAACAGGGTCAGTATAACTGTCCTCTAGTCCCATCCGGTTGCCTGACTCAGCAGGGCACCACTTCTAGTGCCTCCAGCGGTCAACACCAGAATGAACTATATGCATTCCAGTCTAGTCATGATCAGGAAATTTCTCCTGATGTAGTTATAGGTACATTACAGGTCTTTCATATTCTTATGTATGCTTTATTAGGATCGGAGCCTTAATTTCTATTGTAACTCAGTATATAGCTCTTAATTTTGGTCAGTTCCAATACTCTAGTAGAGCCCTCCTCAGTGCCTACCCCAGTAGGTAAACCTATTCCATCCAGATGAGTATACAAAAATTACTCGATTACAGTATTCCAGAAAATCACTTCAATTGATTTTAGTAATAGAGTCGTTCAGTTTTAATTTCCTAATGAACCAATCATTGAATTAAGGGGTAGTACCTCAGTGCTTAAGAGTTAGACGTGTTTCTAGATTCTTTCAGAGTTCTATGATAGCATGTAACCCAGAGTTAGAAGTATGGACTCAGGAGTTTAGCAGCAGTAGAAGGGTTGGGATAGTGTTATCTGAATTTGGGCAGGTTATATTTTGTGGGGCTAGGTGTATGAAAGATGAATCAATAAGATTGAAATAGTGTATGCAAGAACTTAAGTTTGTTGATTTGAAACATATGTTTTGGATGTAGTATGTGTAGGCTATGATGAAAGCAGTATAATTATCAATGGGGGGTATTCATGTTATGTGTTAGAATCTAAGTTTGAATTTTTATAGATTGAGCTAGTAGAAAGAAGAGTTAAGAATTCTAAGTTAGTCAGTGTTGAGGTTGGTATATGATGATTGTTGGGGAAATAAAAAGCTAAAAATTGTGTATTGAAAGGAAGTACTAGCAGTAGACCTTATATTATCAGGTGTAGTCCTTCAGGATAAGTTTAGTGTTTATGAGTATTGTTATATCTCAGACTCTAGAGTAAAGTGGTTTCAGTTTGATTTAGAGCTTATTAAGTGGTTCACGGACTTAGAATAATAGCTTTAAGCTAAGGGGGAAATGGTAGAACAAGTACCCAAGTCAAGCTTTCAAATTTTAGTAGTAATGTCAGTATGTGTAGAAAAATAGTGGGAGAGGATGATACCCAACCCATCTTTACCTTAGTGAAAAGTTTTGTACTTTAGCTATCATGATATCTTTTCATGCCTTATATGTTAGCTTTATTATCATAGCTCATATTCGTGCACACTATCAAAAATCTAGTACGCTTACAGTTCCTAGTATAAGGAGTTCCAGTTCACTCAGTGCTACAAATCATGTTCCATGAATACAGAAACTCCAATCTCAGGTCATGCAGCTCATGAATCATGTACTCATGCTTTACAGTATGCTCAGTTCCCATGACTTATGCTATACTTCTAATGATCAGCTAAATTCAGATTATGTCATGTATATTTTCAGTTTAGATCTCTTGATAAATCCATGATGTTGATATTCTATTCCTCAGGCCTCAGTTAAGTGTCAACTTCTATATAATGTCCATTTATGCTTCAGGTCCTCATATTTTAACCTTTTAGTGAACTCTCCATATGAAATCATGTAGTGATGAGCAATTTCATCAATGGGAGAGAGTAAATATTTCAAGTTAAGGAAAGATTGTTGCATGTTTGTTTTACACGAGGTTGTAATTATGAAGATAGGCTTGAATATCATGTTGGTGTGTAAGTGGATAAATGTATTTCGCATAGTGAATGGCTAGTAGAAGGTTGTATTTAGTTGTTGAAGGGAAAATCAGAATTATTCAGCTGGTGGAAAGTTATGAAATGCGAAGTGTATTGAATTCATGGCTCATGTTAGTACTACAGTGTTATGTGTGCATTTCGTAGATTTGAGTAGGCTTGAACATAGTGGGAGAATTTAGTCCAGCTTAGACCTTAGTAGGTAGAGTTGTCAGTGCCCATGTGAATATTTTCAGTAGCCTCAAGTGAAATGTGGTGTTGAAGTAGAAATTATAGTTGAGGGAATAGTTGAGAAAAGTGGCTAAGATTGCAAGTTAGTAGTTGTAGTGCATAAGGTTTAGTAACTCTATCTTAGATGATGTTTCATAGGCTTTTCTCCATATTACAAAACTTTAGCCATGTGGTGATTTCTTATTTAGATGTCTTATTTATACCACGCCAAGATTCCTTGCTCTCTAAAGTCATTAGAACTTTATAGAAAAGAGTGTCAAAGAAATTCTCCAGTTAAGTATAAGTTTTCAGCATGAGTTAGTTCGTAAAGCCAGCAATTCAGTTTAGCAGTCAGGTAGATAATAATGTATGGTTCCCATCTTTCTATCTAGTCGTACTATCTGAAGACTCATGAATATGACTATTCCAAGATGGAGCATCCTAGTAGTTGTGGGTTCAACTCAGTTCATGTATCATGACTCAATTTTAGATCCTAGATATTCAGTCACGATTTAGTTCGTAAGGGCCTCATTTATCGACTCAACCTTTCCTCAGTATCTCAGCCAAGTCAGCATCCTTCAGGGGACATAATATCCCAAGGGGGAGATGCACTATAATCCCCCGATCTTTTATGTCCTAAACCTTTTATTTTCTCTTCACGTAACAAGATCCAGCTTGAATTAATGGGTACTCATAAGTTGAATCTCTCATTCCAATCTCAATCGTATGACCATTCCCATATCATGGCATGTATTCAAGGAATCAGTTTAGTTCATGATATTCAGTTCATGTATCATATTTCAGACTCAGTTATGTTCTCATATTCCCATTCATGCATGTTCAGTAAATGATCTCAGGTTTATCAGTATTCTCATCTTGAGGTAACAGTCTTCCTTAGATTTACTCAGTTCCATATTTAGTTACAGTTACCAACTTGGTATCAGTTACCACTGCATATCATCTTCATGACAGTCACGCATTCATGAATTAGTTTCAGTCACGTATTTTAGGCTTTAGTTATGCATGTTCAGTATGTAAACTTAGTCTATCAGTATTTCTCAACTTAATCAATCTCATTTGAGGACGAATATTCCCAAGGGGGAGATATTGTAATACCCCATATTTTCCTAATTTAGTTTATCTCTACATGAGAATTGCTATATAAAATTTTAGAAATACTTAGAATTTCCCAGTTTAAGACTTACCAAAGTTTAGGAAATTCAGTCATCTTTCCAACGATATAAAGTTCGCCCAAATCCGATATACAGGTAAGAAGTTATGGCCCTTTTAGTAAAATAATATGCCAAATTGAGCATAATCACATCGCGAAGACAGGCCAAATTGAATTCGTTAGTTTCTAGTGAGACACCGCAATTCTAGCTCATCTCGATGAATTTCCAATTCCCATTTGTCATTTTCCAGTGAGGCACTGCGCTAGCGCCGCGTCGCGCTAAGGTGCCATTTCAGAATTGTCAATTTTCAGTAGCCCAACGTGATTCCACCGCCTCGTGCCAAAACCCATTTTCGCAATTTTCCATTTTTAAAATAGTTTCAACCAACCTCCAGTGGATCACGTGAAGGAAAAATTGGAATTTTCAGTGACAAAAATATAATTCTTTCCAAGGGTAATTTAGTCTTTTTCCACAGCCCTAATCAGTCTAAACACGTTAATTAACCCCTAATAATCTAATTAGATCATTATTTACTCAATTCCTCTTATATCAAGATCATTCTCTCTCAAATTAGAAAACCCTAGCCTCCAAGAGTCAAGAGCAATTCTGAAGAAATTCACCAAGAAACTTCAAGAATTCATCTTCTCAGGTATATTAGATATTCATCCATGGGTCCTTACTACCCATGAGCCCAAGAATCCTTTTCAAAATACAATATTAAGATTTTATGATTTACATATCTGAATTGGATTGAGTTCATGTATGTATTGATGGTTGGTTTTCAATCCACGATTAATTACAAGTTTTATGAGAATTAAATAGCATGTATGTAGAGTTATGTGATCTCATGTTAAAACCCATGAATTTGCAAGTAGGAATTGTAATCATGATGCTTATATGTTGTTCGTTATTATGTGCATAATTATGCTCCCCAAGTGGTTGATAAAATGCCTATGTGAACTGAATAATGAAATCATGACATGTTAGTATGTGATCCCCTCATGTTTAAGTTCATGCCTTACAAGTGTTTGACAAAATGCTTAAATAAATGAATTGTGAACAAGTGTCTATTACTATGCTTTCAAGATTGTGCTATGTTTACTGTTGATGATATCAAGTCCTGGGGATATTTAATACTCGAAAAATCTAGCTATTTACTTAGACTACAACAGTTACAGAATAGACTTAGTAGTGTTACCACATTAGTATTCAGTCAGTCTACACGATCAGCGTGAATTTAGTTAAACTCAACCCAGTCCAACAATTCAGTTCTAGTATCCTTTCAGTTGGGAGTAGGATTCAGCACCAAGTGAACCCAAAGATGGGGGCTCACCTTCCAGTTGAGGGTGTGACCTTTAGTAGTAATCTCTGCATTCTAGAATTATATAGCCAGCGTAGGTTGAGATATCAACCTACCAGTTAAGGATTGATAAGGTATTTTACTTGCAGTTGAGGGTAATACTGTTCTTATTAGGGCACCTTCCAGATAAGGGTGACTCTTTAGCCTGTTAGTACTCATGGCACGGTACTGATACCCTTCCAACTAGGGTAACAGTTTGGACCCCAACCAATTCAGAAAGGGGCATGTCGGTTAGATGATTACCTCCCAAAGTTTTATTTTCAGTCTCAGCATAGAACTCAGTTCAATTCTACAGAACCAGGACTGTCAGAAATAGTCACCTAGTTATCAGTAATCTCAAATACTAGTTACTTAGTTATCAGAAATCAGTACTCAATTTCAGATAAATCTCAGACACAATATATAGGTATATACACAATATTGCATAATCAATGTTTACAGTATCTTCAATTATCCATGTACTCTCATTCAGTTATATTCATATCACTCAGTCAGTTTTTATTCGTGCATATGAACTTGTGCATTCAGCCTTACCTCATCTAGCATACCAGTACATTCCACGTGTTAATCCCATATTCTTTTCTTGTGCTATGATGTATCATATCATAGGTTTGAACACTCAAGTTCCTAACGGCACTTAGCCATATTCGGTTAGCAGCAGCAGATTCAGTAGTGAGTCCTCATCCATCGAGGATATTATTTCTTTCTTTATTTCAGTAGATTCAATATTTTATTATTCGTAGTTAGTTGGAGGGCTTGTCCCATCAACTCCACATTCAGACAGTTTAGTAGAGGCTTTTCAGACTAGACCAGTTCAGACAGTATTCAGATGTTATTATCTGTAGTTGTGTTTAACAGTATTCAAATTATGAACCTTATGGTATTTCAGCCTAACTTCTGCATTATTTTAGTAGTAATATTCAGTACTCACAGCAGGTACCATTCATGGATTAGCTTGTGGTCCTTTAGGGTCGTAAGTACCATGTGGCGTCTGGGGTGCGGACTCGGGGCGTTACACAAAGTAGCTTTACCAACCTCAAACTAACCAATAGAAGATCTACACATCCTACCATATAGTGCTTTAAATTGGGCCATTTGAATGCTGGAGTGATAGCTATTATATAGGAAAACTTAATCAAAGGCAAATGGTCTTCCCAACTACCCTTAAGTCAATCACGTATGCTCTCAACATGTTCTCTAAAGTTTGAATGGTCCACTTTGCCTAATCATCTGTCTGCAGATAAAAATTCAAACTAAGATACACTTGAGTGCCAAGAGCCTTCTGAAAAGTCTTTCAGAGCCAAGAGGTAAACTGAGTACCCCTATCTAAAATTATGGTCAAAAGTATTCCCTGTAATTTCACCTACTCTCTAAAACAAAGTCTAACATATTTCTCAACTGAATCTAAAGTGTTAACTAGCGAAAAATGGGCCAACTTGATTATTCGGTCTACAATAACCCTAGAAGAATCATATTATCGGTGAGTATGAGAAAACTTTGTAATGAAGTCCTTATTCACAACTTCCCACCTCTTAGTAAGAATACTGAATCCTAAAGCATACAGCTCGATTTCTGGTGCTCAACCTTAATCTACTGGCAATTTGGACACTTATCCACAAATTTTTTGATATCTTTCTCCATGAAATTCTGCCAATTAAATCTCCAAAGATTATGATACATATTAGTGGCTCCTAGGTTATAGACTATTGAAATTGTGAGCTTTTATTAGCATCCATTGTCTCAAGTCATCCACATTTGGAACACATAGTCTGGCTTGACAATGAATAATACCATCTACCTTTTGGGAGAAAATCTCAACCTTTTGAATCTGTACTGTTCCTTTTAACTTAAGCAAAATAGGATCACTATCGTGTTTTTCTTTCACCTCAAATATCAGTGAAGATTCTAAATTATTTTGAACCAAGATATTACCTTCGACCGAATCAATCAACTGAACTCCCAATCTAGAAAGCTAATGAACCATGTGAACTAACTCTTTCTTCTCATCCTCTACATGGGTAACACTTCCCATAGATAACCTACTAATAGCATCAACCACTACATTGGCTTTACCCAGATGGTACAAAATATTAAGATCATAATCCTTTAACAACTCTAGCTAAATACTCTGAAGAAGATTTAGATCTTTCTTACTAAACACATATTGAAGGATTTTTTGATCCGTAAATACATCAATATAGTCCTCATAAAAATAACGCCTTTAAATTTTTAAGGCAAAAATCACTTCTACCAACTCAAGGTCATGAATCAGGTAATTCTTCTCATAAGGTTTGATTTGTCTAGAGGTATATGCTACAAACTTTCCATGTTGCATCAACATACAACCAAGGACAATTCTGAAAGCATCACAATAGACCACAAACCCAGCTGAACCCTTTGGTAGAGTTAAATATAGAGCGAAGGTAGGTCGAGTCTTCAACTCCTAAAAATGCTTCTCGAACAAATTAGACTACTAAAACTTAACTTTATTCCATATTAGTTTGGACATAGGGGAAGCCATAGAGAAAAATACCTCAATAAACTGTGTATAGTAACTAGCCAAACCCAAGAAACTCCTGATATCTGATGGAGAGATGGGTCTAGCCAATTCTGAACTGCTTTGGTCTTTTGAGGATCTACCTAAATGCCCTTACCAAAAATTATATTACTAAGGAAAACTACCATTTTCAACTTGAATTCACACTTGCCGAACTTAGCGAGTAATTGGTAATCTTTGAGATTCTACAAGACAATCATCAAATGGTCAACATGTTCATCCTCAGTTTGAGAATAAAAAAGATGTCATCAATACAGACAATGATTAATATGTCTAAATACTGCTTGAATACCCTATTCATGAAGTCCATAAAAGATGCATGAGCATTCATTAGTCCAAAATACATAACAATAAATTTGAAATGACCATACCAACTTTTGGAAGTTGTCTTTAAAATATCACATTCTCTGACTCTGAGTTGATGATAGACAAATCTAAGGTCTATCTTAGAGAAGAAATTGACACCCTGAAGTTGGTTGAACAAGTTATCAATCTTGGGAATGAGATACTTATTTTTTATTGTGAATTTGTTCAACTGAAGGTATTCGATGCATATTCTGAGAAAACTATCTTTTTGCACATAAAAAGAACTAAAGCAACCCAATGAATGATACTAGGCCTGATAAAACCCTTGACTAGGAGGTCTTTAAACTATTCCTTGATGTTGTCCAAAACTACACCTCCAAGAAGTATAATGTAGTTGATGTCAAATACAGTAACCCAACAGAGGTTGGGCTCGAACCCACAGAAAATAGGCTAAATCTCTCTCACAAATCTGTTGAAGTAGTTGGAAAAATATAGGAAAGTAAATGGGGGGTCTTGTTGTGAAAACAGTAAAGTAGTAACGAGTCTTAATTGATTTAGTTAAAATCAATCTGAGATAAATACTAGTATTGTGTTTCCCCTGCTTCCTAACTTTGTAGACTTATCGTGCTCAATCCGACTATCTTAATGCTCTGTATACAAGATCTGACAAGCTATGTATCACTAATCATCTTGTGAACGCCTTTAATGAATTTCACTCTTCACCCTGTTTGTCTTAGAGTGTCGCCTTACTAACCTTTATCTTTGATCCCAATTCGACTACCTTCTTTTAGGTGTCAAGTTTATTAGATGAGGGTTGGTAGCCTCAAACTACTATTACAATCTTCTTTTCCTAATCTCAACCTCTCTTGTGAAGATGATCTCGAATAAAGGCAAGTTCTTAACTTCGGTAATAGTTAAGAAAGCATACAAATCAAAGAATATCACAATACATACATAAACACTGATTTAGAAGAATCTCACACTTTCTCTACTTCGTTATTCAGCCAGGGTTCCCACAACCCCAGTTAGGTAGTTTAGTCTCTCATGTTTGCAAGAGTGTCTATAAAATTCATAAAATAAGGCATAAGATGAATCTCACAATAATTTAAGAATAAAACCCAGATTCTCAAATTAATAATCAACCAAATAATTAAGAACAAAGGATTTCAAGATCAAAAGTCAAATCTTAGAATCAATATTTATTTGTGAATGTAAAGAGTGTGTAAACTAATACAAAAACACCAAAAGTATATTTATAGTTTACATCAGAAATCCAAAAATCCTAACCAAAATGAACAAGGAAAACTGGGATGGTGGTCACTTACGGACCCACTTATGGGCCGTAAGTGGTACTTACAGACCCCTTCTATGGGTCGTAAGTTCCAGATTTTCTTTATGTTGTAAAGTCTCTACCTACGAAGGTATTTATGGGATATAAGTGTGACTTATGGCCTATAGCCTCTTCATAACTATCAGGTACAAACATCAGACTTTAGGTTCTTAGATGTCTCTCTTTTGATACTTACGTGGCCACTTATGATGGACGTAAGTGGCACTTACGTGGCGTAGATACATCTTCATCAATGTCAGACCACACGTCAATTTTCAACTTCTCAGAATCATCTTTTTCTGATATTTAAGAGGCCACTTACAGTGGTTGTAAGTGATACTTACGACCCGTAGATAGTCTTGTAGGTAGGGCTTCCTGCACAACTTCAACTCTTTTTCTTTGTTTAAGCTCTAAAACCTAGTTTCTTGTAAAATAAACACAAAAACACATCATATCTAACAAAACAAATCTAAGTACTTGAATATTTGTTGGTTTTAAGAATCAAAAGTGCCATGAAATCATGGCACATCAACACCCTCAACTTAGAACGCTTGCATGTCCTTAGGAAACACACACATAACAAAAAAAACACGACAATGCTTAACCAAGAGAAAACTAAGGTACCTACGACAGTTAATTCAATTTTAGCTCAAAACATAAAAGTCCTACTCTCATCATATAATCATGCATGTTAATGTGGGGACAACAATGAGACACTCATACTCACAAAATAAATTCCTAATCAATGTGCATAGAATACCGTAGGCTTGCCCTTATTTTATTTACCTTAGTCTTTCAAACAGTCGGACTAGGATCACTATAGGATTTATTCAACTTGTAACATAGGCTTGGAGGCTGGTATGGTACATTTGGGAATTAGAGACTAACTCTCCTTGACACTACAATTACATTTGGGGTGCACTTCTCAACCATAATTTTTCTTTTGTTTCTCCCTTATTTCTCCTTTATCTCTTTTATTGCTTATTCAAGTTGCGTTTGATTTCTTTTATACTTTTTTTCCTTTTCATTTCTTTTCTTTTTGTTTTTCTTTTTTTCAGTCTTTTTTTACCAAACTGAACCCTACTTTATTTTTTTTCTTTTTCAAACTCTTCTTAATCCCCAATTTTAACTAAGCACCCCTATGATAGCCACCCTCAACTTAGGCGATTTGCCTGTGCTGAAATGCACAATGTCCAAGGAGGGACCAGGGCCAAACCAGATTCACTGTAATTAAACTGGAAGGTAAAAGATAAAAATAAAAAAATAGGTCTATGTAGGCTCAAAATGGGGATCAAGGGATAGTTTTTCATATTTGGATAGTCATTTAGGCTACGAGTGGACTAAATAAAAAATAACCTATAATCCTTTCCTAACCAACTATTGTACAACCTAGGCAAGACTAACCGAGCAAGTTTCGAATTAAATGCACAAAGAGAACTAGGTAAGAAACCTCACACACATATAGTATAGGGTTATGTTACCAACTACTACCTAGCTATGATTATTTTGTTCGTAAGTCCTAATGCCATGACAAGATTCATAGTGATCACACATATAAATACATCCCAAAGTTCAAATAAATTTTTTGGAGGGATATTATTGTTCTCAAAATAATTGGACATAATTAAAATACATCAACTGCCTTTAGGTTTCTTATTCTTTTTAGTTAAACAAAAACAAAACATAAAACAAACTAAATATGTCAATTCTACTAAGATACTAAAGCCGATGGAAAAAGAATCACGACAAGAAAAATCCTCAATGGTGGTACACCCCCACCCCTAACAAAAAGATTATGTACTATCCCTAGTACACAACTACAGTAAAAACAAGTGAAGAGGACATACCTGGGATGCTCCAGGCATCCATCTCAGACTCGCTCCCCTCTAGGGTAGTTTAGGAGGAATGATAGCTCCTATCAATAATTGTAATTGGAGCATACTTTGCCAAATAAGTAAATTTAAGAGAATACTTATTCATACTCATGTTATCTATCTTCAGATTTATGAATTATTATACCTTGGATACCCTTAGCTTAAGTGTGAAAAACCTGTCAAGAAATACATCGAAAAACTCATCCCACTCTACTAGTCCTATATCTGTACCTCTATCATCTTTCTATTGCTAGTATTAGGTGTAAGCCACTCCTTGCAGCTGATAAGCAGTCAAGTCAGTACTTTTAGTTAGAGTGACACCTATGATCTCAGTAACTTTCTGAATACTATCTAGAAACTCCTGTGGATCCTCTTTAGACTTATACCCAAAGAATACCAGAGGATTCATCCGATTGAAGTCCCAAACTCTAGCTATTGTTGTATTCACTACCGAATTGGATGGTGCAATAACCTGTTGGTTATTCTGAAAGGTCATGGACTGGTCTAATACTCTGAAAGCAACCCTGAATTTGCTATGGGAAACTTATTTGTTTAGTGGGTTTACTGGTGGTAGTGATGGTCCTTGTTGATTCCCATTACCGTTGCGATTTCCATTTCTTGTTGCATTAGTTCTCTTTGGAGGAATTTTTTATAACTATGTAGAGCATAAGTTATAAGAATATTTTAATAGAGTGCACACTGTATCGCACATTATGAACATAAAAGAAATGAAACTTTTTCTAAAATTTTCATAGTCTCTCACTTCTAAGTATGATGCGCTTCACACCTATGAACAAGACTCTACTTAAAATGGCTTTCAGACACCATAGAAAACTTCAAACCTAATTCTTTAATGCTAAGTTTGTCATGACCTGAGACTACTTCGTAGTTGTAACACGATGCTTAGAGTTACAAGTGACCCAAGCATAACACAAAGAATACTGAAATAAATAATAAAATGGCAAGAGAGAACTAAATTAAAATGATATAATCATAATAAAAGAAAAATCAATACTGAATGTCAAGACTAAAACTATTTGACATATTCAACATGCTGAAAAACTAACCGTCAATTTGAAAGCCTCTAAATAAAAGGAGTTATTAGGACAAATCCCCAGCTAACTCTAACTATTCAGAATTGAAATAACAACATAATGAAAGAACTAAAGGCTAGTCCTCAAGTGATGAGGACTCACTAAACTCTAATATTGATATAGGTACGGAATTATGCTAACCACGAGCTGGATACTGAACCTCTAAATCTATATTATAAAATAATATAGCACAAAGAAAGTATGTGGTTAGTACTTTGAATAGACTGAGCATAATAAATATGCACTTTGCTGCATGAACTAAAGATGCAAAAGATGAATGATAAACTGAACATGAATCTAGAATATGTAAACTGATGCAATGACCATGTAATGAATATGTAACTATATAATATACCGAATAAACTAAATACAAGTCATGCGAAGTATAAGTCTGAACTGTGGGAGCTACTGTTAACTGATATACCCCAATCTAAGCTAACCAAAGCTCAACTTGTAAATCCAATTGGGAGGGTGTTCTATACCTTATCAAGGATACGAACTCTAACTGACGTGAATCTACTAAGCTGATGTCTAGAAGGATTAAGGTGTTAAGCCTAGTCTGATGGGTGATCCTTTAAAATCTATGTGGTGCCATTGTTTTGGAACTTAGGAACTCCTACTAAAAGTTTTAGCTTAATTATCAGGTGAGCCTTCATCCCTGCGTTCACTCAGTGCTAGTACTACACCCAACCGAATAACAATCGATAATTGTATGCTTCATTAAACGAGATAACTTATAAGCTTAAAATGTTGATTTCTAAGACTAAAATAGTAGACACTTTATCTGGAACACATCCTACATCATGTAAATACTGAGAACTAAGTATTTATTAGCATATGTATAAATATTAGGTCATTGGGTGTTCATAACCTGTTATCTTTGATGAATATAACTACTTATGATAATTCCCATAAACTGACTGACATAAGAAATTTTGTAACGTAAGTCCAAAATTATGAGTTATACAATATACTGAGGATTCATAAGCATAAACATGTAATGGTATTGAAATTCATGGGGAAATATGGGTTCATGACTCAATTATAACAAGGGACTGAAATATAAAGAAATTCATGAATCCTAAGCTCTAATGGAGGAATTAGCTTGAGGAATTTAGTTTATTTTGGGATTCAATGGGTAAGAGAAAATGAAGAAACCTCACATACCTAGAGATGGAAACCTTGGTGAAACCTTTGAATCTAGTGTCTGAAGTTGAAGAACCCTAATTTTTGCATTGGGAGAATAAAATCATCTTTTTCTCTATTTTCTCTCTATGTGTTGACTGAAATTTTAGTCAATGGAGTAATTTGAGGCATTTTAGTCTTATATTCCAGCCTTAGGATAGCTTAAACGCTGTAATTTTGATTTTAAAAGAGTGTAAAAAAGATCAAACAACCTTTTTGAGGACGTTATACTAGTGAAGAACTGTTTCGACTGATGGTTCGAGGGATGGACGTCAATCCCTTGACAAACTGTCACTCGAACTGTACAAACTAGTCAAAAGGTGTGACAGTTCATCACCCGCGCTGTCATACTCTAGCAGATAGACACCCTCTAGTAAATTGAACATAATGTTTTACTCTGATGTTGGATTAATGAACGACGATCGCGTTGGAAAGAAGACTCAAATACCTTTAATTTAGTGGGTCTTGAGACCTAAAACTCTTTATGAATTAGGAGATATGAATGTTTGGAGTTGACTATTGAAATTTTCTTCACAAGAACTTAATCAGTAAAGAAGGTTTCAACTTGTCTATGAGTTAGGAGTTACTTGTGGCCTTAATACTTGTCTAAATCACTCTCATACTATTAAACTATGATGTTTGTTCTACATGTACTTGAAGAATGACTTTAATCTTAGCTCGAATTTTTGGGATGTTACACTATCGATGCGATTGATCGAAAAAAACATAATCATACAATTGCATGTGTTAATAACTTTAACAAGAACGAATAAATTCAAGAAGAAATGATGAATTATCAAGTATTGTTGGATAGATTAAAACAAGAAGACAACAAAATTATTTTAATTAGATGAACAAACTATCTTTACTAGTTTATATATATACTAGATACCCATGTCCGTGCAAGGCACGGGCATGTTGGCAACACTAATGAACAAAAGCGATCCAACTTTGGGGAAGATTATTTCCTACTTATTTTAATTTTTTAGTATAGGAGTAAAAGAAAAGAAATGTAGTACAATGAATCGATGCTAATATAATATATACATTCAGTGTAGTCATTTAATAAGGAACAAGAAGATATTTATAAAAAAATACTATCATGTATAGTTCAATTACAAAGGTCTAATCAAAAATATTATTAAAACAATACATGAGGACAAAAATAAAATATATAAGGAAAAAGTAATATGCACGTGTAACCATTTTATTGCACCATAAAAATGAGGATAGAATTAATAAATATAAGAAAAAAATCATATGCATGTGTGATAATGCTCAACTTACACGTCCAATTAAGTGCAAGGCTGTCGTTGTCAATATATTTACCTAACTAGGAGTCGGGGTCGAATCCACAGGGAACAATATGAGTGGCGATCAAGTAGGTTCGGAACGAGAGATACTAACTTGATTCAAACCTATTGTACACAATGGTTTGGGGGTTTGAAATGGATGTCAATCATGAGAACACTTTTTGGGCTTCTAAAGACCTAATTCAAGACTAACAATGATTAGAGTGTAGTAGATCATGGGACTATGATATCCTAGGGGCAAGATATGAATGGGTATGTAATGATTTAACGTCAATTCTAGTTTTTGATGATATGGTCGGCTAGGTTTAAAGTCCTTGAGGCTAGTTTTTCAACAAAGCCTCAATGCTTTCACTCGTTGACCCTTTTGAGTACCTAACGAGAGTGCAATTAAAGCCACCTAATACCTCAATTAGGCACCCCAATTTATAGGATGGAACCCGAGGGATAATCAACCTCATATTCACCCTTATTTCTAAGATAGTGAAAATTAGTAAACTATACCCATAAATTATCTACTATTGCCTTGGTGCCCACATCCCTCTTTCAAGGATGATGAGGATTCCTAAAGTTCACCAAAACCCTTCTTTCGACTAGAGTTTGGAGTTTTCACCCATTAAATCTATGTGAGTATTTGGAGCTTTCACCCATCAAATCCTAACCTATTTAATCAGGAAATAATAGAACCCATCATCAATAAACTAAAATCTACACAAATACATCACAACCCACACACTTGCACCCTATTCAAGCATAATCTCAAGAGGAAGAACTAGCAAACCATAAAGACAATAAACACAAATAAACCATGAATTGTCAAACAAATTCATGAAGAATAAAAAGAATGCAAACCAAACTTTAAATCTCCACAAATATCCAATGGAATTAGCTAATTCTTCATATGAAAGTCACCGTAATGTCTTCTTAGTTCAAAATTAGTACAATCTAGGCTCCAAGCTCCAAGAAATTACAAACCCTAATCTAAGCTAAGATGGAGGAGTGTGTAATGATGGAAGATAGATAAAAGATCGTGAAAATGAACTAAAATCCCCTATTTAAGCCTAATTCCACATTTTCCCAATATTACAAAAATTCCACCTTGCTCTTGATCTGCTTAAGCAGATGGGGAGTAGGTGGAAAGCAGATGTAAAGTAGATGGCCCTTTACTTTCACATTTGACCTCCTTTTGACTTGAAAGATTTGCTCATCTTCCCTTTTCAACTTCTCCTACACAAATGAGCTTTAAGTATGAGATAAATATCAAATCAACAGAAACCAGTGAAAAAGTATGGTAATTTAGGCTTAAAAGGTACTAGAAATTCGTTGAATGATGGCTTATAAATACCCCCAAACTTAAACTATTGCTTGTCCTCAAGCAATCAAGAAAAATTCAATGATATAGAGTATTTAACTCAAATCCACCAAAAAGATAGCTATAGTAAAGGAATAAGCTAACAAAGGTCTTCAAATACTTTCTAAACATGTCATGGCAACAAGTAAACAAATTTTTTTCAATAAGCACATATTTATGTAGCTAGGATGCAAGCTTGTATAATATGAACCTTCCAAATCAATAAAGCATCTTAAGAGGAAACACAAATTTTTCAAAAATTGTCTCATTCTTCACAATACAACTTACTTCACCCATTTACCAAACCGAGAGTAAGACTTCACCCTGTACCCCAAAGTATCGATGTCGCTCATAAGCAAGAGTTAGCTATGCACACAAAATACATGAAAATTTCTAAAGGAGCTCAAATAATGAAAGAATTCACATTCACTCTAGCAAAGAAATTCAAGTACAATGAGTAGAACCATCGGCTTGCCCTTTGTATTTTTCGTCACTAATATAGACTTACTTAGTTTGGAATCACCAAGGTCTCGTGAGTCAAGATGAATACTTAAGGTGTAGGAAGGAATATCTATGGATCAAGTGACCAAAATACCTCCTTCAATGCAATTTCTCAACCTTTTCTACAACAAAATTTTCAAACTATCCACCTTATTCTCCTTTAAATCATTTCCCATTTTTCCCAACCTTTTTGATTAACATTTACCAAATAATTCAAAGCCACCATTTTCTTTATTTCTTTCTTTGACTTTTTCAAGAGGCATTCTAACTTTGAGCTCTTCTTTGCCCCCCATTTGTCTCATTTTTCTTCACATTCTATGGGCTAGGCTATACAACTTTATCATCAAGTAAGTCTCTTGCCTATTAAGCACATGAATTGAACACCTTATATACACCATTTTTTGGCTCATCTTAGCACATCGCGTTAATTCCCCCCAAACTTGGAGTATGAACCACCCTTACATTACTCTCCCAACTACACAAATCCCCTAAACTTAGGCTTTCTCCTATATTTCATTACGTTGAATCATTCAATGTATCAAAAGAGGTTGAGTTCCAAAAAGAGGATTTTAAAAGGGCTTAGGCATTTTAGCAAGTTTATCATTACAAAAAGAAAGAAAAATGGACAAAAAGGCTCAAAGAGTTTAACTAGGGAATGATGTTAAGGTGGAAATTTGGCTATGTGATGGATCAAAAATGGCCTTGGGTCATTCTCCAAATCAAGCTTGTCTAGAATTTCACTTTGAACACACTCGGGGCAAGTTTTAGACTACACATGTGTACGAAAATTATTCAAACATCTCACCACACATGGCATCGTACTGATAGAGCAAAAAGTTAATCTCTCAACCAATTTGATCAATTTGAGCTTAATAAGTTACTCCGAGTCAAGGACTCATCCTTGTAAAGAAAGAGCCAAAAATATCAATTTTAATGGTCTCACTCAAAAGAAAGCTCAAGAACATCCTTGATCTCCTTTTTTAAAAAAAGAAAATTATAATTTTTTGGTTTTTTCTCAAAATAATTTTATTTCTTACCAATGACATTTTGAAAGTATTTTTGAACTTTTTCCTCTTCCTAAATAATTAAATAAAAACTTGGGTGAATGCGAGGCAACATTATCATTATACCTCATGGGATTCTTTTCTCACCACTTCACATATCGCCTATTAACATCATAAAATACTCATAACACCAATAGAAACATAAACGACCCTATACCCTTAAGAATGGTGTTATACAATCTATCATAGGGCAAGACAAGCATTCATGTCTCTCTTACCATGGGCATAACATTCCTCAACAATTTTAATCAAAGACCACCAGTTATTCCACATTCAAGACCAATTAGACTCTAAGTTATTCTCCAAAAATGATCACATAATTCCCCAAGAAAGTTCACATTAACCTTTATGTAATACCCCAAAAAAAATTTTGTTGAAATTTCATGCGTAAACGTGTTGGGTTCTATTTTCTAGGATAAATTATAAATTTTTCGTGCAAAATGTCTTATATTATGACCCACAATTGTGTAGAGTATCAAATAAGCTTTCCAAAAATATGTGGATCATCCAAAACGGACACCCGAGCAACGAGTTATGAATATTCCGATCGAACCATGAATAGTAGTGAACAATAAAACGTGCAGAAAAAAAGTACTGAGGCCTGGCGTATTATTGCTCCAACTTTAAACAATCATAACTTCTCGTACATAATGATTTGGGTAATTTACTATATATCAACGGAAAGCTCTGCGAGTCCTCTTTCTGATGAAATTAGTTTCATCCAATTTGTCTATCGAACCAAAAAGTTATGGTCGATCTACTTCAGCCTATCAAAAGTGAAGTTTTGGGTCAACTTCAAACGATCATAACTCCTCATACATAATGATCTGGGTGAGATACTATATATCAATGGAAATATATGAGAGTTCTCTTTCTAATAAAATTGGTTTCATCCAATTTAGATATCAGAGTAAAATGGTATGGTTGATCTACTTCAGACTATCAAAACAGTCCACCAAAGGACAGATTCGAGAATTATTTGATTTTTAGGGGCATTTTGGTCATTCCCCCTCATCCAAAATCTATCCAAACCCTATATTAAAGCCTATTAGAAGCATTATATGTTATATTTCATCAAATTCCCTCAAAAAGAAAACCCTAAGCTCCTACATCCAACTTCAAGAACCTCCAAAGTTCATCAAGATTCCAAGTTCCTAGTTCAAGAACTCCAAGAACCATCATTTAAAGGCACGATTAACATCTCAAAAATGAGTATCAATCTTAAGTTCATCATTCAAGGTATGTGGGGTTTTTCAACAAGAACT
>NC_061111.1:207104433-207117926 GCF_002878395.1 Capsicum annuum | reverse complement strand
CCAAAAACAAGATGAAAACTTAACAAATAAAAAAATATATATTAGAAAACATCAAGAAAAATTCCTTGGGTTGCCTCCCAAGAAGCGCTTTAGTTAAAGTCGTGGCACGACATCTTTTGACTATTATTTATGCATCCACTTGGAGGATTCGAAGCATCGGCCCAACTTTTGATCAATACATCTTTGAGGCACACAATGACACTTTTTTAATCTTGCCACTTTAACAACTTGAATCTCTTATCCAACTTCACATCAAATTTCCGAATAGACTCGTTGCTCATCGATGAGAACATCAAAAATCCACTTATTGCACATTGAATTTTTCCTTTATTGACCTTTAAGTGGGGGGCTTTGTTTTGCCCTTTTGAAAGGACAAACTCCAAAATGTAGGGATTTTGCTCCTCATCCTTAAAACACATCATTTGCATGGGTAGGTGGACTTTCATCATATCCACTAACCACAATGTTGAAAAATGATTTGAATGAGAGTTATCCCTTAATTCCAGAATAGCATCCCTACCCTAAAATGGACTAGCGTCTTCACAAGGATTGTGCTTGATTTCTTCGTTCGACTCTAGTACCATTTCTTCATCTTTGGCATCTTCTTCTTTGATTGGTTTAGTTAGTTGGGAAATCATCAAGGATTCTTTAACGTCAAGCTCACCATAGACCATGTGGCTTGACACCTCTACTTCCTCAACCCCATGATGAAGAGTGGGTGTGTTCATGGTGCTTGAAGGATTTGCATCTTCACCCACTTCTTCTTTCTTTTCACTCTCCTTTCCAAATATCGCCATGGATTGATGCATGACATGCATATTATCCTCCGTTGATTCCACCCGTTCCAAGATACGTTGAAGTATTGCTTCAACACCAACATTTTTAGTACTTCGTTCTTCCCATTATTTTTCATAAGACCTATCAAAAGCATAAAAAGAACTAGCAATTGGGTTAGCATAACGGGGGAAGGGGCATTTGGACAATCACTCCAATGTCCATCTTGACCACCACATAGAGAACATTCATACTCCAATGTCCATCTTTTCGGGGAGCATATTTATATTCTTTCTAAAAGTGGGGTCCACCACAATATGGACATGGATTATCAAAATATGTTTTTCAACCACCAAACCCACATTCATTCCTTGATGCCATAGTAAGAAATAAACAAGAATAACAGAAATCTACCTAACACAAGAAACAAAGAAAATCACAAACAAATATTTACAAATTTGAATTAAAAAAAGTAAGCTAAATTTCCAAACTAACTCAATACGCTAAATTGTTCCCTAGCAACGGCGTCATTTTTTATAACGCTCAACTTACACGTCCAATTAAGTGTAAGAAAGTCGTTGTCAATATATTTACCCAACTAGAATTCGGGGTTGAATCCACGAGGAACAATATGAGTGGCGATCAAGTAGGTTTGAAACGAGAATTGATAAGTAGATTCAAACCTATTGTACACAATGGTTTGGGGGTTTGAAATGGATGTCAATCATGAGAATAATTTTTGGGCTTCTAAAGACCTAATTCAAGACTAAGAATGATTAGAGTGTAAATAATTAGGAGCGGATCTTGGGACTATGTTGTCCTAGGGGCAAGATATGCATAGATATGTAATGATTTAACGTCAATTCTAGTTGTTGATGATATGGTCGGCTAGGTTTAAAGTCCTTGAGGCTAGTTTTTCAACAAAGCCTCAATGCTTTCACTCGTTGACCTTTTCGAGTACCTAATGAGTGTGCAATTAAAGCCACCTAATACCTCAATTAGGCACCCTTATTTCTAGGATGGAACCCGAGGAATAATCAACCTCATATTCACCCTTATTTCTAAGATAGTGAAAATTAGTAAACTATACCCATAAATTGTCTACTATTGCCTTGGTTCCCCCATCCCTCTTTCAAGGATGATGAGGTTCCTAAAGTTCACTCAAAACCCTTATTTCGAAGATGGCTTAGAGCTTTCTAGAGTTTGGAGTTTTCACCCGTTAAACCCATGTGAGTATTTGGAGCTTTCACCCATCAAATCCCAACCTATTTAATTAGGCAATAATAGAACCCATCATCAACAAACTTAAATCTACACAAATACATCACAACCCACACACTTGCACCCTATTCAAGCATAATCCCAAGATGAAGAACTAGCAAAGCATAAAGATAATAAACACAAATAAACCATGAATTCCATCAAATAAATTCATGAAAAATAAAAAGAATGCAAACTAAACTTTAAATCTCCACAAATCTCCAATGAAATTAGCTAATTCTTCACTTGAAAGTCACCCTAATGTCTTCTTAGCTCAAAATTAGTACAAACTAGGCTCCAAGCTCCAAGAAATTACAAATCCTAATCTAAGCTAAAATGGAGGAGTGTGTAGTAATGGAAGATGGATAAAAGATC
Source organism: Capsicum annuum (assembly GCF_002878395.1). Lineage (NCBI taxonomy): Eukaryota > Viridiplantae > Streptophyta > Magnoliopsida > Solanales > Solanaceae > Capsicum > Capsicum annuum. Next base: position 207,115,517 of record NC_061111.1, on the reverse strand, counting down.
GTGAAAATGAACTAAAATCTCCTATTTAAGCTCAATTCCACATTTGCCCAATATTACAAAAATTTCACCTTGCTCTTGAACTGCTTAAGTAGATGGAGAGTAGGTGGAAAGCGGATGCAAAGCAAATGGCCCTTTACTTTCACATTTGACCTTCTTTTGACTTGAAAGATTTGCTCATCTTCCCTTTTCAACTTTTTCTACACAAATGAGCATTAAGTATGAGATAAGTATCAAATCAACGAAAATCAGTAAAGAAAACATGATAATTTAGGCTTAAAAGGTACTAAAAAGTCGTCAAATGACGGCTTATCAATGTGTAACCATTTTATTTACTATTATATATAAGTGAAGGTTGAGGTGACTAAAATTATCAAAATACCCTTGATAGTCACCCCAACCTTCACTTATGTATAAAAGTAAAAAAGCAATATGCATGTGTAGCCATATATTGCACCATAAAAATGAGGATAAAACTAATAAATATAACGAAAAAATCATATTCATCTGTAGCCATTTTATTTACTACTATAGATAAGTGAAGGTTGGGGTGACTAAAATTACCGAAATACCTTTGGTAGTCACCCCAACCTTTACTTATATATAGTAGTAATAGTAATTTATTAGTTTTTATCCTCATTTTTATGGTGCAATAAAATTGTTACACATGCATATTATTTTTTTCTTATATTTATTAGTTTTGTCCTCATGCATTATTTTAATCATGTTTATATTTAGACCTTTGTAATTAAATTATACATGGTAATATTTTCTTATAAATATCTTTTTTGTTCCTTATTAAATGATTGCCAAGGGTATTTCGGTAATTTTATGGTGCAATAAAATAGTTACACATGCATATTATTTTTTCCTTATATTTATTAGTTTTGTCCTCATTTTTATGGTGTAATAAAATGGTTAGACATGCATATTGCTTTTTTCTTATATTTATTAGTTTTGTCTTCATTTCTTATTTTAATAATATTTTTATTTAGACATTTGTAATTGAATTATACATGGTAGTAATTTTTTATAAATATCTTTTTGTTACTTATCAAATTACTTATTTTTTATGCCCCATAAGTATTTCGATAATTTTAGGGTGCAATGAAATGGTTACACATGCATATTACTTTTTCCTTATATTTATTAGTTTTGTCGTCATTTTTATGCTGCAATAAAATGGTTACACATACATATTATTTTTTGCTTATATTTATTAATTTTGTCCTCATGTATTAGTTTAATAATATTTTTATTTAGACCTTTGTAATTGAATTATATATGGTAGTAATTTTTTAATAAATATCTGTTTGTTCCTTATTAAATTACTTATTTTTTTTATACCCCAAAAGTATTTCGGTAATTTTATGATGCAATAAAATGGTTACACATGCATATTATTTTTTCTTATATTTATTAGTTTTGTCGTTATTTTTATGGTGCAATAAAATGGTTACACATGCATATTATTTTTTCTTATATTAATTAGTCTTTTCCTCATGTATTATTTTAAAAATATTTTTATTTAGACCTTTATAATTGAATTGTACATGGTAGTAATTTTTTATAAATATCTTTTTGTTCCTTATTAATAACTACCAAAGGTATTTCGATAATTTTATGGTGCAATAAATATTTTGAAATTGATGTATGTTTATATGCATGTGTAACCATTTTATTTTACTCTTATAATAATAATAATAATAACAACAACAACAAGAACAACAACAACAACAATAATAATAATAATAGTACTAATAATAGTAATAGTAATAGTAAAAAAATGAATTAGAATAATAATAAGGGATAACTACATATCTTAGCAAAACATAGACTCATAATTACCCTATTTAGCTTAAGTTTCAATTAATTACAATTCACAGCCCCTCTTGCCTATTAATTATTCCTAATTACAATTCATAACCCCTCTCATATATTTTCTGTCTTTTTCTATTTTCTATTATTCTCCCTTTCTTTTCCTTTTTCGGTTTTTTTCTTCATTTTTTATTTTCTTTTTTTTTTCTTGTTTTCTCTTTCTCTTTTTTTTTTTTTGTATTTTTTCTCCTTTATTTTTTCTTTTTCATTTTTTCTCCTTTTTATTTGTGAAAACTATCAAACACAAATACAAATGTGAACTATAATATACAAATACAAATGCGAACTATAACATACAAATACAAGTGTGAACTATAAAATACAAATACAAATGCAAACTATAACATACAAATACAAGTGCAAACTATCATTTGTATTTTTTAATTATTGAAAAGGAACGATTGATTTTCTTTCTACGAATACTTGTTTGTATTTATTGATACAAATAAATACAAATTAAATTTTTATACAAATACAATATATACAAATACAAATAGTATTTATATTTGTAAAATCATTTGTTTCATTTGTTTGTAATTGTATTTGTATCAAGTGATATTTGTTTATTTACAAATATGAATGATAATTTTGATACATAAATACAAAACGGTACATTTGTATCAAATGATACATTACATATTAAAATATTTTAGAATCAAGAAAATACAATTAATGCATTTACTTGTTTGTATACAAATATAAATTATAAATTATACATAGTCACGGCTAAATATAATATGCAATCAACTTACAAATACAAATACAAAATAATTCTTTAAAAATAAAAAGGTATTGATGAAAATAAAATACAAATACAAGTATAATTCAAATATAATTTAAATATATAAACACAATAAAATCATAATATAAATATAATGCAATATAATATGCAGTCAATTATAAAATACAAATACAAAATAGTTCTTTAAAATACAAGTGCGAATTATATAAAATATAAATTATGGTGCAAACTAACAAATATAAATACAAATGTGAACTATAAAATACAAATACAAATGTGAACTATAAAATATAAAAACAAGCGCAAACTTTAAAATACAAATATAAATACAGTTGTATCAATGAATACAAAAATATAAATGACGGTGAGACTACAAATACAATAAACAATTGTGGTATTTACGTTATCATCAATGACTTGTAGTAGCAGTAGCAGCAGTTGCACTAGCAATAGCAGTAGTAGTAGCATAGCAGTAGCAGTAGTAGTAGTAGCAGCAGTAGTAGTACTAGCAGCAGGAGCAGTAGTAGTAGATAAAAATAAGGACAAAATTAATAAATATATAAAAAAAAATCATATGCGTATGTAACCATTTTACTTATTACTATATATAAGTGAAGGTTGGGGTGACTAAAATTACCGAAATACCCTTGGTAGTCACCCCAACCTTCACTTATGTATATCAAAAAACCCTTGGTAGCCATTTAATAAGAAATAAAAAGATATTTATAAAAAAAACACTACCATGTATAATTCAATTACAAAGGTCTAAATAAAAATATTATTAAAATAATATATGAGGACAAAACTAATAAATATAAGAAAAAAACAATATGCATATGTAACTATTTTATTGCAGCATAAAAATGAGGACAAAATTAATAAATATAAGAAAAAATATATGCATATGTAGCCTATTTCATTTACTACTATATAGAAGTGAAGCTTGGGGTGACTAAAATTACCGAAATACCCTTGATAGTCACCCCAACCTTCACTTATATATAGTAAGTAAAAGAATAATAATATAATAATAAATAGAATAGAATAGAAATAGAAATAATAGTAGTAATAGCAATATTCTACTACTAATAAAGTAAAGGTTTGGTACTACTAAAAGACAAATTAATATTATTACCAAACTTTTACTTATATATTAGTAGTAGTAGTAATAATAATAATAATAATTACTTATATAATAATAATAGTAGTAGTAGTAATAGTAAAAAAATGAATAGTAAAAAAATGAATAATAATAACAATAATAATAATAATAATGGAAAGTAGGCACTAAAAAACAAAATAGTAGTACCAAAACTCTTCATTTATATATAAGAGTAATAATAATATAATAGGAATTTTCAGGCTGATAGCTCAATCTTCTTGACATTTATATTTTTGCATTACTTAAGCATTCTCATTTTGTAATATCATCATAGCGCGTATTGTAAATTCTATAATGGTCATAAAATACCTATTTTTCTCTAACTTTTATTTTCTTCATACTTGTTAATTAGCAGAGATTTATTACCTCATTGAATTGATAAAGTAAGATCTAACCCCCCTTACTTATACTTCTTCACGTTGAGGTTTTTTATTTAATTATGAAAAAGAGTTAAATATGCCCCTAAACTTTGTGAAAATGTTCAGATATATCCTCCGTTAAAAGTTTAGCTCACCAATGCCCTTACCGTCAAAGTCTTGGGTCATATATATACCCATGTTGCCAAGTTTTAGTCATAGATACCCCTGTTGCCAAATTTTAGGCCATATATACCCCTGTTACTGTTTATTGCTTTGCTAAAATTATCCAATCCCTTTTTTTAAGAAATCATATTTTTTACGAAATCATATTTTTTACATCAGTTTTTAATTGTCACATCACATATAATTAAATCTACCTCTTCTTCTACACATCAGCCATCCATCAAATACTCTTATCTACCTTACAATCGCTTTGAATTTTCTCTAATTGGCCGAAATTTCTTTGTTGTGTTTTTTGATTCTTGCATAACCCCAACAATCAAGTAAAAAATGAAAAAAAGTCAAGAACATCCCATAAAAACTCAATGCACAATTGCAATAAAAATCAAGAATTAAAGTACTTACCAACTGTAAATTACTTTAGTATCATACCAACCTACTCCATCTTTCGCACCACTGTCAATTCCAACATCAAGAATAAGAAGAATAAAGAAACTCAGGAGAGAAATTGAGATGTAGAAGTGTAAAAGAGAGTCCATATCGAGACAATAAAAGTAAGTTGTCAATTTAGAAGATATCCTTTATACGTATGTATGTATGTATGTATGCATGCATGCATGCATGAGAGGAGCGGTTACGCAAGAATCTGAATACAATAAAGGAGTTTCAACAAATTAGAGAAAATTCAAAAGAGATCGTAAGATAGATGAGAGCATTTGACGGATGTTTAATGTGTAGAAGAAGGGGTGGATATAATTAATGGCGACCGGGTTATATATGGCCCAAAACTTGGCAACAGGAGTATATATAGACCCAAAACTTGAACGAAAAGGGCATTAATGATCTAAACTTTTAACAAAGGATATATCTGAATATTTTCGCAAAGTTTAGAGACATATTTAACCCTTTTTCATTTAATTATTAATAAAAGACAAGTAAGCACTCTATCTAGTGATATGATTTACCAAAAAAGGATGGGGCTGGGGGAGGGGGGAAAAGGATATAAAATATTTTTTGAATTTTTCTTGAATTTTTTCAAGGACGTAAGTATATCTTTATTTCTTTTTGAATTGATAGAATAAAAGAGAAATCACTCAGTGTTGAAATTTGAACCTGAGATTTCATTAACCACTAGGTTATTCCGATGCTCCAACCAATTTCTAAGATGGTGGTTTTCTAAAAAAAGTATTTTATCATATTTTTAAGTGTTTTGGTCAAATAACTTGCAGTTTGAATATCAAAAGAAATATTTTTAAAAATTTAAGGGTGGTCGATATATCCCATCTTTTTTTAAAATCTAGATATTAGAGCTCGTGTCAACGTGGGCTCAATGTGCTATTTTTTAGATATTATATACTATTTTTTGTCTCAATTTATATAAGGCTGATGAAATATTTGAGAAAGTTAATCAAATTTGTTATATATAGTTTTAGATATTTTAAACTGTTAATTATATTATGATTACGACTTTCAAAGTAACTTTCAAGTAATATCCCTTTTGTCCTAATTAATATAAATCAATAACTATTGTAATCTATAGTACTTTTTCGACGTTGTAATTTATTATTTTAAGTTATTTTCTATTGTATTTATATTACTCTTCTTGTTTAAATTTTTGTGGTATTAATAGTGAATTTAGACTTTAAAAGTAATTTAAATTCTTAATTATTGTAATTTATAAATTTTTTTTCTATTTCAATTCAAGTTACATTGATATAATTTTGAGAGTAACCAAATATCACGATTGAAATAACGAAATCGGCACGTCTTGAATGACTCATAATAACTAATTAAAAGTGATAGATAAATTTGCTATAAAAAATACTTGTGAAATCTTTTTAAGTGGGCCTCACATAAAATGTCAAATCAATTTAAAATATCAATATTATCTATTTTTAAATATTTATATGACTCATAATAATTAATTATAGGAGATAGAGTAAAATTACAGCTGGAGCAGCTGAAACAGCTATGTCATAATGTCTATTTTACTTTATAAATGCCTATTTTACTTTTTATTAAATATTATTAATCTTTTTAATACATCAATGTCATATAATAATTAATTAAGGGTGATATAGTAAAATTACGGAGCAAGCAGGCAGCTGGAAGCAGGCATGTGATTTATACGACTCTCAATGTAATTTTCAAGTAATATCCCTTTATCCTAATTAATATGACATCCATAACTATTGTAATCTATAATACTTTTTTGACATTGTAATTTACTATTTTAAACCGTTTGCTATTGTAATTTATAATACTCTTCTTGTTCAAACTTATGTGATATTGATAGTGAATTCAGACTTTAAAAGTAATTTAAGTTTTTAACTATTGTAATTTATAATAATTTTTTATTCTATTTCAATTTAAGCTACATTGATATAATTTCGAAAGTAACCAAATATCACAATTGAAATCGTGAAACCAGCACGTCTTGAATGATTCATAATAACTACTTAAAAGTGATATAACAAAATTGCTATGACAAATACTTGTGAAAATTTTTTAAGTGGACCTCAAATAAGATGTCAAATTAATTTAAAACATCAAGATTATTAATTTTTAAATACCTAGATTACTCATAATAATTAATTATAGGTGATATAGTAAAATTACAGTTGAAGCAGCTAAAACGGTCATGTCATAAGTGTCTATTTTACTTTATAAATATCTATTCTATTTTTTATTAAATATTATTAATTTTTAATATATAAATGTCATATAAGAATTAATTAAGAATGATACATTAAAATCACGGAGCAAGCAGACAGCTGAAAATATGCATGTCGACCGTCAGCTGCTTGCTTCCAGCCGCCCCACTCGCACTTATATATACTTGTTTAGATGTACGCGCGCCTCGCGCGTGTACCTCACTTTATTGAGTTCAAATGTTACACTAAATAGGATATTTGTTTAAATAACAAAGATATATACAATAATTAAATTCAACATCTTTGGAGAATTTATCTAATTAAACCTAACCTTTAAAATAAAATTGTCAAAGACGGCCGATCGACATTCATGTACCACCTGTAAACTGCAACAAAACAGTACGATAGAGACATCAAAACAATATAATTACACAAAAAAATTTTCAAAGTCATCTAACAGTCATCTACTATCTGTAAACTATAAAAAATTAATACGATAATAGAGATATCAAAATAATACAACTAAACTTAACCTTTACGCAAAAAAATTTTCAAAATATAGATATAAAAATAATACAATTAAATCTAACATTTACTTAAAAAAATCTTCAAAGCTGACCGACATTCATCTACCACCTGTAAATTCATCTACAACCTATAAACTACAACAAAATAATACAATAGTGATCACAAAGCTTCAATTTTGATAAAAATAATTTTTGTGTGAGCGAAAATTTTGACCCTAAAGAATGACTTGAATGAAAACAAAGAAACTACATATACACACACACTGAATCCCAATAAGTAAATTGATTTCTTCGGTAGTTTAACGTGCATCTCAATATTTATATAAGTATTTTCTTAATAGATTCCTATTTTTCTATCTATTTTAGGAGTATTTTTCTAATTGATCAGTATAAGAAAAAATATTAATTGAATCTTCTTTCATATATTTTAGGAGTCTCATATATTTTAGGAGTCTAGTTAATATAATAAAAATAATTAAAGAAAATAGAGAAAAGACAATTTTGTCTAAAGAAGGGTCTTTTAATAAAGGATAAAAAGTTCAAATCACTTTTTTAAAATCTTCACATTTTTAATATATTATCTAGAAATAAAGATTATAGATATAGATATAATAGTAAAGTAATACGAATCTTACCTGATACAATGCATAAACATTTGAATTACGAAATAAATAAGAATTAAAAATTAAAAGGAAAAGTTAAAAGAATTCCTTCATGTAAAGCTTAAAGCTAGACATCAAAGGCTCATCACACAATGTCACAATTCATATCCACTTATTATGACTTTTTGGATGTGAACACATTCAACAATGGTGGAAAACATAGAAAGTTTAATTTTGTCTTTAAGAAAAGTCAAATTTTTTTGCAATAATAAACATATATATATTTGAAGGTGAAGTAAGTGCACCTAATGGATTAGATTATCTGCCTTCTGTCTTTTGACACATTCTAGGTGGGTTGGTGAAAGAATCTTTCATCACACACCTAATGCACTCGTGTTTACTTTTCAACACATTTACGTCATCAAGTTTCCACAAGCAACAAAGAGAAACTTAAGAGTTAATACATAAAAATTATTTTAAATTTGACAACAAATTATAATTTTTATCTTAAATTTGATTGTACACAAATATGACCTTTAACTATTTAAAATTGTACAAATATAACCTCCAATCCTACGTGACAAAATGAATGTTCAACACGTAAAACTGAATGCATTCAGCTTAAAATCTAAGGATATAATACATAAATATGACCTTAAACTTTGACAGTGCACAAATATGACCTTTAACTATTCAAAACTGCACAAAATATGACATTTAAATGACTCTTCATTATTATTTTTTCATTATTTTTAGCTCAAAGATGAAAATGGTATCTAATTTCTTTTACCATTGCGGAAAAAGAACAATATTGAAGATTTATTAATTATGCGGGTCAGCCTTATATGAAAAAATCGAGCGGACATGTATATATATTATAAAGTAGAGGACGATTTTAAGTTATATAATATATCTAAATATTATTTATTTAAATATTAAATTAAGGATGAAACTATACTAATAATAAATAAATTATAGTTTTAATAAAATATTATTAAATTAATGTTATTAAGGATAGTAGTATATTAAATTAATATTATCAAATTAACGTAATTAAAATGTTATTGAATTAACATGATTAAAACGTTATTAAATTAACGAGGGACGGACCTACGTGGTTGCCATGGGGTTCACCCGAACCCCCTCGGTAAAAAAATTATATTATATATATATAAGATAGAAAATGTATATTTATGTACGTATATTAATGTTGAATCACATTAAGCAAGACACTTAGATAGCTCAGTGGTGTTATTTGCTCTTCTTGGGTGCTTCCTTCAGCCTACTATGCGGTTTCGATCCTTGCTAGTGGTTGTTTTTTTTTCTAATTAAAAAAAAGCTAGGTGCTGCTGCAATAGAAATAAATAAAATAATAATAATAATAATTTTTTTAAATTAAAAAAAAATTAGGTGTTGCTACTATAGAAATAAAAAAAATATTATTATTATTATTATTATAATAATAATAATAATAATAATAAAAATGACGTCGTTTTAACACAAAAAGCAAAACTTTGACAGTGCACAAATATGACCTATTTAAAACTGCACAAATATGCCCTCTCTCCAAGTCAGCCTTTTCAACGACGTGGCACCGTGTGACTGGATTACCTTTTCACGTAGGCGCGAGTGAGACTCACGTATGGGGTTGCAAAATCGAAGGTCATATTGTTCAGGTTTTGAATAGTTAAAGGTCCTATTTGTGTACTATCAAAGTTTAAGGTTAAAGTTATAATTTAATTTCAAATTTAGGGTTATTTTGATGTATTAACTCGAAAAATAAAATCTCCCTATGCCTTTTTTGTGGACTTTCTATCTTTGATGTTTACATCCTATCAAATGTGTTATTCAAGCCAAAAAATATTTAATTTACTTTTTCCCCATTCATTTGACTGCATAAGTAGGGTGATTAAGGTTGGAACTTATTGAGTGGTCATTTGCATAAAATAGGCCTAGGAAAGAAGTAAAGAGCTTATTAAGTTTTTTTTTTTTAAATCTTCATTTCGGATTATATTACTTATTTGGTAGGCACAGCTAAATCTCTTTAGCAATTTCCCCATATTTTTTAAAAAGAAAGTTTGAAAGTTTCAAAGACTTAGAAAGACAAAGCCACCTTCACTAGGAAAATTTACATAGGTCATCGAAGTCCTAACAAGTGTTCTCTCTCAGTAAAAAGGACTTATAGCGAGAGTAAGATCGTATAGACAAAAGTAAAAGGAAATGACACAAGGTACAACAGGTGAATAGGTTTCCTATAGTACTATGTTCAATGGGACGATGCCAACTGTCCTAGCTGTTGCAGGCGCTTGCCACTATCTTCTATTTGTTTCAGAAGGATACACTATACGTCTTCTTAATGAGCTGTTGGTCTTGTTGGTCCCGACACTTTGGTTTCATGTCTTTTTCTTCCACGTCATCTTCTTCATTGTCAAAATGGTGCATTTTCTATAAGTAATCACCCTCGAGATATTACCAACCGTAGGTTCGTAGTGTTGGGACCGCGTGTAACCACACTCGAACTCCGCACTAGTATAAAATTGTCCGTTTTGGATCAAATTTTCACGGATTTGTTTTTGGACACCTTCCAAAAGGCCTCATGCTAGTGAAGTTGGATGATACTTTTAAATATAGGATATGTTTCCTCTATTTTTTCAATGTGGAATTGTTTGCTTCCCAAAAATCCTCCCCTCAAAATGGGCCGGGCTGGGTTAACCCGGAACCGGTCCTTCTATTTTAACCAGGTTGAGGGCCGATTTTGGCGCTAGACGAGCTGGACCGGGCCGGGCCGGGTCAAATAGTAAAAAAATTAAAACCCACCCTAACCCGGCCCACTTAACCCAACCCGGTCAAACCCACCAAAACCCGATCAAAAATATAAAAAAAAAAATTTCTTTGAATATACATAACATATACCCACCAATATACATTATAAATACGTTAAATAATATATATATATATATATATATATATATATATATATATA